>NC_091982.1:17724992-18034479 GCF_044704955.1 Pristiophorus japonicus
AGAGGAGGCAGCAGCATTTTTGTTTGTCTTAAATTTTGTACAAGGAATCTGAGTTTCTCTCATTAGAGTCCATGAAGAGGAAAGAGGACTAGAAGTGGTTTGTGGTGAAGAGGAAAGTTTGGAGTTCTACTCTATATGGTGGAGTAATGAGCAGTTTTGTCCAGGGAGAGCATAAGTAATCCTGTTCAGTATTCGCCCAAGTATTTTGCACTGGGAATTGTTTTCTAACATTTTAGAAAGGCTTTGTCAATTCAAGAAAGCTACAGTGACTGACTAGTTCTTTTTTACAGATGAAAATTATACAAATTCACATTCACTTTAATATCTCTAAGCTTGGGGATAGGTGTCTTTTCTGAATATGTATTTTTGACCCCAAGGGAGGGGCGGAAAATCGAAATTATAACCTGCTGAGCCAAATCCAGCAGCCATTTTTTATGTATTGTAACTTTGTCTAGAAATGCCACCCTTACTTCAACTAAGGGTATGTGATGTTCAAGCTCAAATTTCTTTGAAAGTAATTTCAAAGATCAAGGGTAATGCTGAATTAGTGCAGTCCAAAATGAAATAAAACTAAAAGAAGCTTGTGGTGATTCTAAGTCAAGCTCATGTCTACTTTGTGCTCAAGTACCATTACAATTTTGAAGAATGAGTACCAATGCAAGAAGTCTGTTAGAAATGTGACCAAAAGTACTGATACTCAACAGCACTGTTTTGTGTTGTTTGCATGCTTAATGGATCAGCATGTCATCCAGCATGCAGAACGATAAAAAAAATTTCTTGTATGCCTTAACTTACTTCTCTTTCCGTCCTGCCTTCCACAATTGAATGTCACAAGTTGTTATCTTGACGAGTGAAAAATTGAGGGAGAACTATATTATGCAATACTGTGATTATATTTATTTTGGATTCAAGGTTACTGCATGCAACGTGTTCCAATTTTAATAACACAATATACAAATTTGTACCTGTCCAGTACATTCTGCATTTTAAAGTCCCTGTTATTCACCTGTAAGCCGCCTTCTAATCATAGGATAGTACAGCACAGTAGGAGGCCATACGGCCCATCGAGTCTGCGCCTTCTCTTTCAAAGATGAATCCAGTTCGTCCCACTCTGCCATTCTTTCTCCATATCCCTGCAATGTTTTATCCTTCAAGTATTTATTCAATTCCCTTTTGAAGGCTATTATTGAATCTATGTCCACCACCCTATCGGGCAGTGCATTCCAAATCCTAACCACTAGCTGCGTAAAAAAGTTTTTCCTCATGTTGCCTCTGGTTCTTTTGCCAATCACCTTAAATCTGTGCCCCCTCGTTATTGACCCTTCAGTTTTTGGAAGCAGTTTCTCTTTAAGCTATCTAAACCCTTCATGATTTTAAACACCTATCCAATCTCCTTAGGGAGAACAACCCCAACTTCTCTAGTCTATCCACATAACTGTAATCCTTCATGCCTGGAACCATTCTAGTAAATCTCTTGTGTACCCTCTCCGAAGCCTTCAGATCCTTCCTAAAGTGTTTGACACAATACTCCAGCTGGGGCCAAACTTGTCTCTTGTATAGGTTTAGCATAACTTCCTGGCTTTTGTACTCTGTCTTTATTTATAAAGCCCAGGATCCCATATGTTTTGTTAACAGCTTTGTTAACCTGTCCTGCTACCTTCAGAGATCTGTGCACCAACACCCCCAGGTCTCTGTCCATGCACCCTTTTTAAAATTGTACCATTTAGTATGAATGGTCTCTCTTCATTCTTCCTACCAAAACGTGTCACCTCTCACTTCTCTGTTGAATTTCATCTGCCATGTGTCCACATATTGCACCTGTCTGTCTATCTTGAAGTCTATTACTATCTTCCTCACTGTTTACTACACTTCCAAGTTTTGTGTCATCTGCAAATTGGGAAATTGTGACCTGTTTAAACCAACCCCCCCCCCCCCCCCCCCCCCCAAAGTCTAAGTCATTAATGTATATCCAAAACAGCAATGGTCCTAGTATGGAATCTTAGGGAATGCCCCTGTATACCTCTCTCCAGTTCGAAAAACAGTAATTCACCACAACTCTGTTTTCTATCCCTTAGCCAATTTTGTATCCATGCTGCTATTGCCCCTTTTATCCCATGCACTTCAATTTGGCGAACACGCCTTTTGAAAGTCCATATACACAACATTAACTGCACTGCCCTCATCCAGCCTCTCTTACCTCATCAATAAATTCATTAAAGTTAGTCAAATACGATTTGCCCTCAACAAATCTTCACTGGCTCTCCTTTATTAGTCCAGGCTGTTAATTTTCTCCCGGATTATTGTTTTTAAAAGTTTCCCCACCACTGATGTTAAACTGACTGGTCTATAATTGCCAGGTTTATCCTTCTCTCCTTTTTGTATCATTTGGAGTCCTCCAGTCCTTTGGCACCACCCCTGCATCTAAAGAGGATTGGAAGATTGTGGCTTCCCTCAGTTACTTAGGACACATCCCATCACCAGGTGACTTATTCACTTTAATTACCGCAGACTGTCTAGTATCTCCTCTATCTATTTTTATCTCATCCAGTATCCCAGCAACCACCTCATATATCATAGCTCTTGCAAAATCCTCTTCCTTGGTAAACATCAATGCAAAGTACTCATTTAGACATGCTTTCTCCCTCCACCAATAGTTCTCCACTTTGACCCCACCACTCCTGATAACTCCTTTACTGTTGATATGCCTATAGAGACCTGTGGATTCTCTTTTAGGATAGCTGCCAATCTATTCTCATACGGTCTGCCCCTCTTATTTCCTTTTTCACCTCCCCTGTGCTTTTTATATTCAGCCTGATTCTCCCTTGTATTATCAAGCTGACTTCTGTTTTTTTTTAAAAAAAGCCTTGCTCTGCTTCATCCAACTCGTTATTTCCTTGTCATCCAGGAAGTTCTTGCTTTGGTTGCCCTCCCTTTCCCCGTTACAGGGATATACTTAAACTGTATCCGAGCCATCTCCTCTTTAAAGGCCCCCCATTGCTCCATTACATTTCTGTCTGCCAGTTCTTTCACTACAATTTACCCAGATCCCTCCACTATTCAATGAAATTAGTCCTCCTCCAGTTAAGTATTTTTATTCTAAATTGCTCCTAGTCCTTCTCCATAACTAAATCTAAACCTTGCGATACCAGGATCACTATTCCCGAGATGCTCTCCGATTAACATTCTCCACTTGACCCACTTCGTTCCCCAGGGCTAGCTCCAGCAATGTATCCTCCTTTGTTGGGCAGGAAACATACTGATCAAGAAATTTCTCCTGAACACACTTCAGAAATTCCTCTCCTCTGTCCTTAACACAATCACTGTCCCATTCAATATTGGGGTAATTAAAGTCTCCCATTATCACTACTTCATAGTTCTTGTACCTCTTAGTAATTTCTTTGCTAATCTGCTCCTGTATCACCTCACTATTTGGTGGCCTATAAAATACACCAAGTAGTGTAATAGCTCCTTTTATTGTTTCTCAACTCCAACCAAATAGATTCTGTCTTTGATCCCTCAGACGTTCTCTCTTTCTACCATTGTAATATTTTCCTTAATCAAAACTGCTATCCCTCCTTTTTTTCCCCTTCCTTATCTTTTCTGAATATCCTATACCCAGGAATGTTAAACATCCAATCCTCATTTTTGGGCCAGGTCTCCGTTATCACCACTACATCATATTCTCACGTGGCTATTTGCGCCTGCAGTTCACCAACCTTATTAACCACACCGTGTATTTACACAAAGGCATTCCAAGCCTAACTTAGGCTTCTGTAATTATATGATCCCATCTAATTCTATATTATTTCTACCTCTAACTATCTCTCCCAGCCATCTTTGCACCTTGTTTCTACTTTTTAATACTATATCCTAGTGTCAAACTCCTGTCTAATTAGGTTAAACCCATTGCCACAGCACTAGTTAATCTGTCCACAAGGATATTGGTCCCAGCTCTGTTCAGGTACGTCCCGTCCATCTTGAATAGATCCCTCCTGCCACAGAACTAGTCCCAGTGTCCCAGGAATCAAAAGCTCTCCCTCCTGCACAATGTCTCTGCCACACCTGCCATATCTTCCTATTGCTAATCTCTCTAGCGCTTGACACTGGGAGTAATCCAGAGATTACTGCCTTTGAGGTCCTGCTTTTTAACCGGCTCCCTAACTCCTTAAACTCTTGAGTGCAGAACCTCCAACCCTCCTTCCTCCCTATGTCGTTAGTTCCGACATGGGCCATGATTTTTAGCTCTACCCACCCCCGGCAAAATGTTCTGCACCCTCTGTGACGTCCCTTACCCTGGCATCAGGAAAACAATATACCACACAAGTCTCATGTCTAGCAGAACTGCCTGTCCCCCTGGCTATCTCTTCCCCAATTGCTACTGCACTCTTATACTTTGCTGTAGCCCCCTGTGCAGTCCCATGCCTCTCTGTGCCAGGGTCAGGATTGCACTCCTTTGAGGTGTCATTACCCTCACCAGTATTAATTGCTGAATATCAGTTTGAAAATGCCACACTCCCGGAGGATTCCTGCACTGCCTGCCTCTTCCTACCCTTCCCAACCACTTGCTATTCTGACCTCTATCTGGCTGTTGGCTCCTGGAACCTGAGAGGAAACACTCAGCCACCCGCATGTCCTGCAGTGAATCTAGCTGCCCGTCAAGGTCAGAATCCCTCAACGTGAGTTCAAGCAGCTGGAGGCACTTCCTGCAAACATGGGCTCCGGGATACATGAAGTGTCCTGAAGTTCCCACATGGCACAGGAATTGCAGGTGGCGGCTTGTAGCTGCCCTCCATTCTAAATAGGAACTTAAAATAGTAAACTGCTTAGATGCAAAGTGATTTATATCATTGCTGTTAACTAGGTCTAAACTACACTGCAATTTTTCTATTCGCTCCTCAAAGCAAACTACCCAAAGACTAAATTATTTACTCAAGCTTAATAAGAACCACTGATACACTAAATACAAAGAACCTAAATATTGGCTGTCCAGATCCTTGACTTAAAATCCTCGGGTTCTGTGACTCCACTCCTTCTTTTGAGTTGGACTGAAAAACCTCTCCACCAAATTCCTACTATTGCCAAATTCTCAGCTTCCACTCGTTGCGATCCACTCTGAGATTTAACCAGTTTTGTCTCCAAGCTCTGATTTTGCAAACTGGTGCCTAATATATACCTTTTGAGAATCAAACAAGTTATAACTATTTAATTAGCTTCTAGCTCTCAGCCTTCTGATTTTTGAATATTACTCCTGTTTTCAGATCAGACACAACAGTTTTTGAAGGAACCAATTAAGTAATAAATGCTGACTGTCTTCTCAAATTATAATGCTAAAAGGAGTTGATGTGTATTGGCACATCCTCAGCACCTTTTTCCTCGTTGAACTTTATTCAATCCATGTGTACCATGAAGCTGTCAGTACAGACAGAAGATAAATGGCACCATGAACCAAACTGGGAAAGTGGCTTTCGTGTGTTACGGCACGTTACATTTTTCAGGGCGAGAGGGAGAAGTGTATTATCGGGTGTAACCATAAAATCAGAAGGATCATTTACCTGAAATTAATCTGATAGTCCTTCAGCATTACAGTGACTGAATTGCAAGTACTCCTGAACAATGGCAGAGAGGCAGTACACAATGTTTTCAAAACATGGCTGATTAAAATTTAAGTATATAAAATTGGCTGAGGCAGGAAGCAAAAGACAATGGTTGATGTGTGTTTTTGAGACTGGAAGGCTGTTTCGAGTGGGGTCCCACAGGGCTCCGTACTTTTTGTGGTATATATTGATGATTTAGACTTGAACGTAGGGGATATGATTAAGAAGTTTGCAGATGATGCAAAAATTGGTGCTGTGGTTGATAATGAAGAAAGCTGCAGACTGCAGCAAGATATCAATGAATTAGTCAGGTGGGTAGAACAGTGGCAAATGGAATTCAATCTGGAGAAGTGAGAGGTAATGCATTTGGGAAGGGCTAACGAGGCAAGGGGATACACATTAAATGGTAGGACACTAAAGTGTAGAGGAACAAAGAGACCTTGGAGTGCATGTCCACAGATCTCTGAAGGTAGCAGGCCAGGTAGATAAGGTGGTTAAGAAGGCATATGGAATACTTACCTTTATTAGCCGAGGCCGGGAGGTTATGTTTGAATTGTATAAAACACTAGTTAGGCCACAGCTAGAGTACTGCGTGCAGTTCTGGTCACCACATTACAGAAAAGCAGTGATTGCAATAGAGAGAGCACAGAGGAGATTTATGAGGATGTTGCTTGAACTGGAGAATTTTAGCTATGAAGAAAGATTGGATAGGCTGGGTTTGTTTTCTTTGGAACAGAGGAGGCTGAGGGGAGATTTATTGAGGTGTATAAAATTATGAGGGACCTAGAGGAAGGACCTATTTCCCTTAGCAGAGGGGTCAACAATCAGGGGACATAGATTTAAAGTCATTGGGAGGGGATTTGAGGGGGAAAATTTTCACCGAGGATGGTGGGGGTCTGGAACTCACTGCCTGAAAGGGTGATAGAGGCAGAAACCCTCATTACATTTAAAAAGTACTTGGATGTGCACTTGAAGTGCTGTAACCAACAAGGCTACGGACTAAGAGCTGGCAAATAGGATTATGCTGGGTAGCTCTGTTTCGGCCGGCGTGGACACGATGGTCCAAAATGACTTCCTTCCGTGCTGTAAATTTCTATGATTCTATGACGGGAAGTTCAGACGGATACTTTTTTTGGTCTTTCTGTCTGAATGTTGGTTGCGAAATCAAACTAAGCACTTTAGTTTACACTTGTTTTCTGGCAAGTGCTCTAGTATAACTCAATTTTCAAACATTCTGAACCCTTCCATCATAGCTATCTTGGATGAGTGTTCCAAAAAAAATCTATTGGGCAGTGCTGCTGTTTTGTTTTTTTCATTAAAATTGTGGAGAGCCTTTACACCAAATGAAAAATAGTTTTAAATGTATTTACACTTTTGACATTTCAGAAATAAAATCCTTTTGAAAAATTGCATGAAATGAGTACTTGCATGCTTCATGTGGTCACATTCACATCTGATAAAAACATTTCACCAAGTCAATGGGGATAGTGAAAGAGAAGAAATTTAGTTCTGCACATAATTTCTGTAACTCTTTCCTAGATGTATTCAACTCTTTCCCTGAACCAAGTCCTGCTACATCTACAAAAATTGAACACTTTCCTGAGGTAGACATCTTTGCTGCAGGTATCTAATGTGCATAATCATTGCAGTGCAGTGGCAACTTGTCTTGATCTATTCGAAGTTACAATTGTAGAAATTAGACTACAGAAAATGGCCATTTGGGCCACCATGCTAGCTCCAACATTCAACAACAACTTGTATTCATATCATTCCTTTAACATAGTAAAACATCCCAAAGTGCTTCACAGGAGCATTATCAAATGAAACTTGATAACAAGCTATGTAAGAAGATATTTGGGGCAGATGACCAAAAGCTTTGGCAAAGAGGTAGATTTTAAGGAGTGTCATAAAAGAGGGTAGAGAAGTAGGCGGGAAAGGTTTAGGGAATTCCAGAACTTAGAGCCTTGACATCTGAAGGCACGGCCGCCAATGGTGGAACAATTGAAATCGGTGATGCTCGAGGCCAGAATTGGAGGAGCGCAGAGATCTGAGGGTTGTAGGGCTGGAGATTGCAGGGATAGGGAGGGGCGAGGCTGTGGAGGGATTTGAAAAGCAGGATGAGTATTTTAGAATTGAGGCATTGCTTAACCAGGAGTCAATGTAGGTTAGCAACCACAGGAGTGATGGTTAAACAGGACTTGGTGCAAGTTAGGAGATGGGCAACAAAGTTTTGGATGACCTCAAGTAGGGAACGCAGCTTGTGGCGGGAACCGAAGACAATGGCTTCAGTCTTCCCAATATTTAGTTGGAGGAAATAACTGCTCATCCAGCACTGGATGCCAGACAAGCCAGTGGAGGGGTTGAGAGGTGTGGTGATGTGGAGCTATCTACTCTAATCCCATTTCCATTATATAATCAGAAATTGAATATGTTGATTCTCAGATGGACTGCCATATCCTATTTTCTCAAATTAAATTTTAATTGCCACAGTTATTTCACAGGATAACTCTGTTTAGTTGAAATCTTCTGTTCTCTTTTTCAAGGAAGAAAAATCTAGTATTTTGGATGATCTGTAATTGTCAGAATTTTAATTACTAGGTTTTTTTAAATCAAGAATATATATAAGCATATAATTGTTTCTGAAGGGGTGTGAATTTTAGCTTGGTATGATTAGGTGGCAGTATGGCATAAATGTTCACCTGATTTTATATTTGATGAACTGTAGAGGTATAATTTAAATTATGCATCCAGGTACCTAGTGCATGAAAATGCAGTCACAGTCGGTGCATTTGTTGAATTGTTAGTGTAAATGCAGAGGCTAACAGATGGAGATTGCAGTATTCTGCTCCTTGGGATAACACTAACCTTCATATCTGAATATCCCTTTTTTCTGCATCAGATTCTTTCACCTCAAAAGGACCTGCTTCTGTTCCTGAAGTTATTTCTACCCATGATCCCTTTCTTGGTGAGTTGCTTCCTGATGAGAGGTATGGTGTCTGCCTCTTTCTTGCTGCCTCCCTTGGCATACACACCTGCTCCCTGCTTCTCACGCACTCAATCTCTCATGTTTTTTTTACACACGTGCTGTTGTGTTGCGCTCTCGACTGCTCATCGCCTCTTCCTCGCGTGCACATGCATTCCCTTTGTTTCGCCCTTTCCATCATGCACTTTCTCGTCCACACTCATCGCCCCACCCTGTCACTCATGTTTTTCCACTGCATCTCTCTTGTCTCTCTCGCTGTCCTCGTGTGTTTTCTCTCCCGTGTTTCCCCACACTCGTTTTTCTGTACAATCCTTTCAATGATGGAAACATTTCATCCTGTCACAAGATGAGACAAATGATTATGAATGAGGAAAGCCATTTGACCTATATTAATTCATCCAGCCAGAAATATCCTAAAGTCCCCCATTTAGCATCCAGTTCCAGGGTTTTCACTTTCACTACTCCCTAGTAGTCGATTCCATACTTTGGGCACTTTGTGTGAAGAATTTCCTGATCAGTCGTAAATTTACCTCCTTCTGGTTTGAACCTGTGTCATCTTGTCTTGCACTCATTCCTCTTTTCCACTTCTTTCGCTATCTTGTATATGTCCATAAGTTCACTTCTTGGCTGCCTCCTGTCCTTTTATCTCAGTGACCAGAAATAGATACAATTCTTAAAAGTACAGTCAGACTTCTATACTGTTTGGTAACAACTTCCTTTAACTTGTATCTTACTGTGTTGGCACACATCTTAGTCGTTGACCTGAGCGGCATATGCAGGGCCTGAGAGCAAGCTAACTGTGATTCATGTGTTGCCAAAAGTACACAAATCAAGAGAGAAAGAAATTAAGTTACAAGAATCATTTTTTTTAGCTGCAAGGAGATATATTTGAGAAATTTAAAGTATGTAACATAAAGTAACGAGTTTGGTTTTGCATGTGTTTATAATGTAATTAACAAGTACAAATTACTGAATTGAACAAGTTTGCTTGTGGTCAGATTTGGCTATTGGAGTATTGGCCATGAATCACTGACTGTGGATATGTATTTTAAAGTAGTTCAGTCATGCCTTGGGTATATGATGTAGCTTTTAATTTTTTTTAGTCTTAAGATACTTTTGCTCTTTATGTAGTTGTAATGTTGCCATTGCTGAATATTCCTGCAGTCGATAAAGTACAACTGCAACAGATTTATAATATGTAAAGTGAAGTTCTTGAGCATCCATCTTTTGAAATCATCCTTGGAAACAACTGGCAGACAACCATGCACTAAAAGGAAGTAACTGTGCTGGTATGATCATTTGGGCAAATTATAGCACAATTGCATTTTTTTTCCTAGAAACATCCCTCAGTAAAAGAATGGAATTTGTGTATTAGTGTCAGCTCTCTTACCTCTGACTCTGAAGGTTGTGTGTTCTGGCCCCACTATGTACTTTAGGCTGGTGCTTAAGTGTAGTTCTAAGGAAATGCATTGTCAGAGGTGTTTTCCTTTGAATGCGACATTAAAAACCTTGCTGTTTGTAGGATCTTGACTATGCAAGCTGGCTGCTACATTTCAAAAGTAATCTATTTGTTGCAAAAGACTTTGGGACATCCTGCAGGTATGATAGGACATTATATAAAGTCAGTCTCTGTCTGTCTCTCTCTTTCCACCCCCCCGGCCTTTCTCTTTCTGTTTTCTTGATAATGACTCTGTTAAACTTTTATTCTAGGATATGCTCCTCAACCAGTCCCACAGATGATTGCTCCATCAACAATGAATGTGGACTTCGACTCTGTGTTTGGATCCAAAGCGGGCCTCAGTGATGCCAAGAATGCAAGCGGTAAACACCTAGTGCTAATTTACATTACATACACTAAATCCTTCAGTACATAGCAAATTACAGCACCATTGCACAGTAAAATTGTCAGTGTACTCTAGCAGAGCTACTTTTTAAAAAGTATTACAACCTCTAATTTTTCCCACATGCAAGGTACTCAACATTCCTCATCCTCGAGGTGGGTATACTGGCCTGTCTTTGGTTAGCTGACAAGAGACTTGGGCCTAGATGCTTGGCTGTGCAGCACCCATTTTTCCTCTTGGCGAGCCCATTAGGTGTCCGCAGCTCGCCGACCCAATGATAGTGAGGCCCAATATCGGGTGCACCTCGAGACAATCTATTCAGGTGTAGGGACCATTTCAATTGGTTTTCTAGCTTCCATTTTCATTATTATATTTTTTTTGTCAAATATTCTGCTTATCAATAGCTGACCCTGTCTTCCCTCTTCTCTGCCTCTCTCCACACTACTTAGAATGTGTGATACCTGAATTTACAGAGATCTATTGTATGTATACTTTCACTATAAATGGACCACATTGTAGCAATGCTAAATGAGTTGTCTCAATGTGAAAACTAATTTTTTTTTTAATATAAATGTCTTTGGAATTTATTGTCTATTGAGTGGTCCCCTAATGTGCCGCATGGAGCTCTGATGTTGATTCAATTTTCTTCTTGCTCATTCTCTTCACATGCTACCACTTTGGGCTGATGTCTTCTTGCTGAATGAATGGGTGAGTTGGAATTTATTGCATGACTGTGGTTGAAGTTTGGTAACTAGCGATCATATTTTACTTTTTGTTCTCACCGATAATCTAAGACAGTTGGTTGTGAACACAGTATACGTGTAGGACTTTCTGTGTCTGTGTCCCTATGTCTGTGTGTTTCTCTTTGTCAGTATAATGTTTTGCTGTGGACATAGTGTAAGCAAAACAATCTTTTAGAAAAAAGCTATTGACTCTACTGATAGAATGTTACTTCTAATGAATACTTTACCGCTAGCCAGTTAAACTGATTACATAGAAACATAGAAATTAGGTGCAGGAGCAGGCCATTCGGCCCTTCGAGCCTGCACCGCCATTCAATAAGATCGTGTCTGATCATTCAACCTCAGTACCCCTTTCCTGCTTTCTATCCATACCCCTTGATCCCTTTGGCCGTAAGAGCCATATCTAACTCCCTTTTGAATAAATCTAACGAACTGGCCTCAACAACTTTCTGCGGTAGAGAATTCCACAGGTTAAGCATTCTCTGAGTGAAGTTTCTCCTCATCTCGGTCCTAAATGGCTTACCCCTTATTCTTAGACTGTGACCCCTGGTTCTGGGACTCCCCAGCAACGGGAACATTCTTCCTGCCTCTAACCTGTCCAATCCCTTCAGAATTTTATGTTTCTACGAGATCCCCTCTCATTCCTCTAAACTCCAGTGGGTACAAGCCCAGTTGATCCAGTCTCTCCTCATATGTCAGTCCTGCCATCCCGGGAAATCAATCTGGTGAACCTTCGCTGTAATCCCTCAATAGCAAGAACGTCCTTCCTCAGATTAGGAGACCACAACTGAACACAATATTCCAGGTGTGGCCTCACCAAGGCCCTGTACAACTGCACTAAGACCTCCCTGCTTCGATACTCATCCTCTAGCTATGAAGGCCAACATGCCATTTGCCGCCTTCATCGCCTGCTGTACCTGCATGCCAAACTTCAATGACTGATGTACCATGACACCCAGGTCTCGTTGCACCTCCCCTTTTCCTAATCTGTCACCATTCAGATATTAATCTGTCTTCCTGTTTTTGCCACCAAAGTGGATAACGTCACGTTTATCCACATTATACTGCATCTGCCATGCAATTGCCCACTCACCTAACTTGCCCAAGTCACTCTGCAGCCTCTTGGCATCCTCCTCACAGCTCACACCGCCACACGCCATCTGCAAACTTAGATATTACATTCAATTCCTTCATCTAAATCATTGATGTATATTGTAAATAGCTGGGGTCTCAGCACTGAACCCTGCGGCACCCCACTCTTCACTGCCTGCCATTCTGAAAAGGACCCGTTTATTCCGACTCTCTGCTTTCTGTCTGCCAACCAGTTCTCTATCCACGTCAATACATTACCCCCATACCATGTGCTTTAATTTTGCGCACTAATCTCTTGTGTGGGACCTTGTCAAAAGCCTTTTGAAAGTCCAAATACACCACATCCACTGGTTCTGCCTTGTCCACTCTACTAGTTACATCCTCAAAAAATTCTAGAAGATTTGTCAAGCATGATTTCCCTTTCATAAATCCATGCTGACTTGGACCGATCCTGTCACTGCTTTCCAAATGCACTACTATTTCATCTTTAATAATTGATTCCAACATTTTCCCCACCACCGATGTCGGGCTAACCGGTCTATAATTCCTTGTTTTCTCTCCCTCCTTTTTTTTTTTAAAAAGTGGTGTTACATTAGCTACCCTCCAGGCCATAGGAACTGATCCAGAGTCAATAGAATGTTGGAAAATGATCACCAATGCACCCACTATTTGTAGGGCCACTTCCTTAAGTACTCTGGGATGCAACCTATCAGGCCCTGGGGATTTATCTTGACCTATGTTTATTCAAAAATTATCCTATAAACACACCAAGACTGATCTGCCAATTGGTTTCAAGAAAGCAAAGTAATTTCATCTTGCAGGCTTAAAAGGGCTCACATACACTTCAACTGAATAATACACTCCAAGTTGATGCCAGAGTAGTGTGCCTTTTCGGCCATGGGGATTGAGACCTGATCGAGTTTGATGTGTAATCATTCATCAATAGATCTGGTTAGATCACTAGTTGTTTGCCAGGTGTACTCAACTTTGGGTGGCTCAGACTTGAAAGAGCGAAGACAGGAACTGTACCAGAGGAAATGACAGGGATGAGAGACATTGATGGTTTAGCTGGGGGTGAGGGCATTGAAAGCGAAAGTAGTTGATCAAACCTCAGTAGTGGTAACCTTGGCAAATGGAGTGCCAAAGGCTAGGTGGTTGGAAGTCTGAAAGTGCTTCGTAAACAACTTGTGCAAAAGTTTTTTTTTCCATGGGCAGATGCTAGGAGAATTGTGATTGAAGGACGGTGAGGGAAGTGGATGTTGAAGGGTATGAGAAGTGTCCTCACCGATGATCAAGACTGTGGGAGTATTGAGGCGTTGGAACAAGACGAAGGAGTGGACATGAATATGGGTATTATAGTTTATTTGGGGAAGAGATTTAGAGAGGACAGGAGGAGGCCAAAAAAAACACAGGTTTGTTTTTTTTTAAAGTTTACACCGCACACTTATCTCCTTGCATTCATAACTACAACAACAATTTGTATTTACATAGCACCTTTAATGTAATGAAACGTCCCAAGGTGTTTCACAGGAGTATTCTGAGATAACAAGTTTGACACCAAGCCTCTTAAGTAGAAAATAGCGCAGGGCTTGGCCAAAGAGGTATGTTTTAAAGAGCGTCTTGAAGGAGGAGAGATAGAGATGTGGAGAGGTTTAGGCAGTGAGTTCCAGAGCTTGGGGCCTAGGCAACAGAAGGCATGGCCACCAATGGTTGAGCGATTTATAATCAGGGATGCTCATGAGGGCAAAATTAGAGGAGCGCAGACATCTCGGGGCTTGTGGGGCTGGAGGCGATTAAGTGATAGGGAGGGGCAAGGCCATGGAGGAACTTGAAAATGAGGATAAGAATTTTGAAATCAAGGCGTTGCTTAACTAGAAGCCAACGCAGGTCAGCGAGCACAGGGGTGATGGGTGAGCAGGACTTGGTGCAAGTTAGGACACGGGCAGCCGAGTTTTGGATCATCTCTAGTTTAAGGTAGAATGTGGGAGGCCAGCAAAGAGTGCGTTGGAATAGTCAAGTCTATTCATGGATGAGGGCTTCAGCAGCGGATGAGCTGAGGCAAGGGCGGAGATGGGCGATGTTACGGATATGGAAATAGGTGTTCTTAGTTATGCTGTGGATATGTGGTCGAAAGCTCATTTCAGGGTCAAATATGACACTAAGGTTGCGAACAGTGTGGTTCAGCCTCAGACAGAAGTTGGGGAGTCTCCAAACACCCCTACACCCCATCTTACCCATTCACCCTCCACCACCCATCTACATCCTGCATATTCAACTTTCCTAGAGAAATGCCACACAAGATCAATAAACAGTACATCACGTTGGCCTTTAGATTATTGTGCATCTGTTGTGTAACAGTACTTAATATTGGATGCTTCTCACTTGGACTTGCAACGGATGGGCACTTTACCATTTTCAAGCAACGGTTAAACTGAGTGAACTGAACTTGTATCTATTTAACTTAACAGTTAGCTTTTGTTGCCTTAAAGGAACACAGCTCCACTTTGGCAGAATAATACATTGTGAATTAAATGGCATAAAAGTCCTGTTCCTATAATTTGCTATGTAATCAGATTAAGCATGAGAAACCCCACCAGAGATGATCAGTAAATGAGGAAATGTTGCATACTGATATGGTCTGCTATTTTGTAGCCCCTTTTTCTTTAAGTAAACTGCTTGATTATTTCTGCAAACAGATCCTGATGCTAGATTTTCCGCTTTTTTGCGCCTCTGTGCCCCGGAGTGGCGGTAAATGGTGTTTCTGGGCGCAACGCCGGGTGTCCAGGTTTTAGCGCCCAGCCAGTAAGTTAGGCTCGTGATTTGCGGTAAAAACTAATCGCCCCGCCCTCCAGTTTGACAGATCATGACGTCAATTGTCGTGCAACGCTGCTCATGTGCCCTGGATGGAAAATTTGTCTCTTGCGCCTCATTTAACGTCCACCCCAGAAAACATCTGGGAAAAAAAACTGCATTCCCAGGGTGCAGCAGGCGGTATTGGCGGTGTATTAAATGGAGGGAGGAGGATCTTGCATCACAGATCACATTGACTGCAACAGTGACACACAGCATGCTGTGTCAAGCTCCAACTTTCAAACAGCAGTTTTATCTGCAATTAGTGTCCTTACAAGGTCAGTGAGAGAATTTAATGGGGGCATTACTAGTTCACCAGCGTATCATGCTGGTTGCTATTGACAGGTGGCTTCAAGCTAGAAGGGCTGCTGACCATTTTGGGCCACGGATGAGGAGAGGCTGAAGACGTCTGGAGAGGAGGCCTTACCCCCCCCCCCCCACCCCACAGGTTTATAAGGACCAACGCTCATACCTCCAGCTTTCTGAGGAGCAGTATGTGAGAAGGCTGCGCTTCCGAAAGGAAGTGCTGACAGTGATATTCCATCTCCTACAGGCAGAGCAACAGCCTTCCAGTGCCAACACAACTGCGCTGCCTGTCGCAGTGAAGGTGACTGGTTCTGGCCTTCTATGCCTCAGGCCCCTTTCAGGCAGCAGCAGGGAACATATGCAGCATCTCTCAACGCTACACATAGCTGATTTGCCAAGTCATAAAGGGTCTGCACAGCCGCAGTATGGACTTCATAAAATTCCCAATGAGCAGGGACAGCCAGAATGAGAGGGCATATGGGATTGACAGAATTGCAGGCTTCCTAAGGGTTCAAGGAGCCATTGACTGTACATACGTGGCCTTGCGAGCACCATTTGACAATGCAGAGGTATTCAGAAACCGAAAGGGATACCACTCCCTAAACGTCCAGCTGGTGCGCGACTTCACACAGAGCATCCTCGCAGTGAATACCCGCTATCCGGGAGCAGACATGATGCTTTCATCTTGTGTGAGAGCAGTGTCTCACGAATGTTTCAGCGACAAAGGAAAGGGCAGGGCTGGCTGATCGAGGACAAAGGTTACAGCCTAGCCACCTGGCTCATGACCCCACCCCCCGCCCCCCTTCGTAACACCATCACAGGAGCAGAGCACCGAGCAGCGTACAACGAGAACCATGCAGCCACCCGCAACATCATCGAACAGACAATTGGGGTGCTCCAGCAGCGCCACCGATGCCTGGATCGCTCCGGAGGCAGCCTGCAATACTTCCCTCAACAGGTCTGCAAATTAATTGTGGTGTGCTGCATGCTGCACAACGTGACCATGAGGGGCCAGGCATTGCCAGTGGGGATTGCACTGTCTGCCACTCTCCCATGCCTGCTTCTCCTCCTCCTCCTCAATGAGGCCTCAGTGTCTACAGCAAGGCTGCTTGAGGGCTTCTGTGTTCGGGGGAGAGGTGCAGATGGCGTATGAGAGTGCTCTGGGCCTGGAAGGCCCGACTGTGGACTGCTGCGCCTCATCTTCGGAATCAGTCACTGGTAGCTCGGTTGTGCACCATGTAGGGTGCATGGTTGGAGAGTCAGTAGTGGGAGCTGGAATTCTGTCATCCTGAGGAAGGTCATTTCCTGGGAGCCACTGAGACTCGACATCCAGAGCACAATGTGTCTCCACAACTTGCTGGTCTGTTTCAGCACCATCCTTTCCCCATTGGACAGTGGGCATCATCATCATCAGAGGATGGCACCAGTCATCGACCGCATCACATCATCAAGCTGCAGTGTTGCTTGTGCCTGCGATTCGATCGATGCAGCAACGTGATCAATGACCCGCTCCACACACTCTGGAACGCGACTGTCACTGCCGGAGACCACCTGCCTCCTAGTGGGTAATGATGGCCTCGCTGGAGTCCTGAGTTGCACCAACAATGTATTATGCTGCCTCCGCAACAGTCGCAGAAAGTTTGTCGATGCTCTCTGGTACTGACCCAATGTAGCCATGAGCTCACGCTGCATGCCTGTTTTTTCCCTGGACATTTCCACCAAGCCCAGTTCCATGTCTGCCTGTTGTTGAGCAGACCTACTTTGCCGACTCTCCCTCTGGAGAGCTGGCCTCCGAGATTCCCCTCGCTGCACGTTGCTGTGGGTGACTGGGGCCAGGAGCCTCCAACAACTGGAAGCCAGGGAAATTGGGCTCATCTCCAGATGTGTTTTGCTGCGACGGGCCAACTGATGGGCGCTGCGGCTCAGGCATTGTAGTCTCGTCGCATGCCTCTTCATCTCCCCCATGGCCAGCTGTTGCGATTGTGGCTGTTCGTCTGCAAGCAGAAGACAACAGACGTGTGGTTAGCAGCAGGGTGGTGGGAAGGTGGCATTACACGTGTATATGTGAAGGCCCCGCACCACTTCATAAATACCTCTCAATGAAATCACATCAGTCGTGCAATCCATTTACATACCCTCACTACCTCAAGGGGGCTCAGCATAGCCCCCGGCAACTGTCCGAGCTGGTGCTCCAATGAGGGCAGACACCCATTCTTCCACATCTGTTAAGTCGAGGATCTGAGGCGGACCCCCGTCTGACTGGCACTGCTCATGCCTGTTGTGACAGCTTCGCCTGCAATGAGAAAAATAGAAAGGGTTCACCTCCTGTTGTGCCATATATGCCTACCATATTTCAAAAGCTGAGACTCTATGGATGTGCAAATGGCTTTACTTCAATCTATGTGGATGTTACATGAGCTTTGTGAGTAATTCGTAGGAGGCGAGAGGGAGGTAATCTTTATGAAACCCATATCAGCAGTGGGAGTGTATTGCGAGGAAGGTTCTCAATGATTAGGGAACAAGAGGGTATGTGCATCCTTAAGAGGCAATGGCTGGAGAAGTCAACCTTCAGCTTTATGATGCATTGTGAAACCCACACCACAGCCTGCAAGGCTTTGAGTGTGGCCAGATACATGAAAGACTTCACATAGTGTCTGACATTCATATTGTAAGGATAGCAGGCATACATAAATGTGATGGGTAATCACCCTGATGACTCGGGTAAGGTTGTTGAACTTTTTGCGGCATTGGTTGCCAGTTCTGGCAACCGTGTGTCGCAGAAACTACCCGGACAATTTCACGCCATAATCGTTTGAAAATTGTTGCCAGCTGTCTCCCTCCCCCAACCAGATGGACTGATGTCCACCTCCTCTCCACTGCATGGACTAAGGTCTCAGCAGCCTCCGTTGAGAAACACCTGGCATGCTGCCTGGCCTCCTGCTGCTCTATCTCTGCAGCAGTGCCAGAAATCGGGCAGGTTATCTGCGCATGCGCGGAGGAAGCCACCGCGCCCTGAAATAACGTCTGCGTCCAAGAAAATAAATGCGCCTGCGCAAAATGGCTGGCTCTTTTACCGCTGCGATTTTCGGCTCGGGCGCACAAAGTCCATTGTGCAATGCCTGATTTAACACCCCGATCATGGATCCTCTCTTTTTGCTGAAATTTCGAGTCGAAGGCGCAAACCTTTTTCAGGCGTTATCGGAATCACCCCGCCACGATTAGCGCCCCAAAGTCGGTAAAGCCGAAAATCCAGCCCCCTGTTTTTAATGAAATGCAATCTATTTATTTCTCCTTGCTGCAGTACTAGTTAGTGTAGCCCAGGTCACACACTTAATTTCAATTAAGGTAAATTGCCTGCTGAAGAGTGAGATATTTGCTGTCTATCCAAAAACAGAAAACATTCATGGTACTTGATCACTCAGTACAGGCTAAACTATTGACCAGATTTGTATTTATAATAATTATTGACAGAAGCAAACATAAACAAAATGGCATACAACACAGTTAATAATTTATAGTCGTCGTCGTTCCCATCATCATCATCATAGGCGGTCTCTCGGAATCGAGGAAGACTTGCTTCCACTCCCAAAGTGAGTTCTTTGATGGCTGAACAGTCCGATACGAGAGCCACAGACCCTGTTACAGGTGAGACAGACATTTGTCGGGGGAAGAGGTTGGTAGGGCTGGTTTGCCGCGCGCTCCTTCCGTTGCCTGCGCCTGGCCTCTTGATGCTCCTTGCGTCGAGACTCAAAAAGCTCAACGCTCTCCCGGATGGACTTTCTCCACCTCGGGCGGTCTGCGGCCAGGGTCTCCCAGGTGTCAGTGGTGGTGTCGCGCTTTACCAGGGAGGCTTTGAGGGTGTCTTTATAACGTTTCCACTGTCCTCCTTTGGCTCGTTTACCATGAAGGAACTCCGCATAAAGCATTTGCTTAGGGAGTCTCGTATCTGGCATGCGTACTATGTAGCCTGCCCAGCAAAGCTGATCGAGTGTGATCAGCGCTTCAATACTGGGGATGTTAGCCTGGTCGAGGACACTGATGTTGGTGCACCTGTCCTCCCAGGAGATTTGCAGGATCTTGCGGAGACATCGTTGGCGATATATCTCCAGCGACTTGAGGTGCCTTCTGTACATCTTCAATGCCTCAAACCCATACAGAAGGGCGAGTATTACTACAGCCCTATAGACCATGAGTTTGGTGGTAGATTTGAGGGCCTGGTCTTCAAACATTCTTTGCCGCAGGTGGCCGAAGGCTGCACTGGCGCACTGCAGGCGATGCTGAATCTCCACATCAATGTCTGCCTTTGTTGATAAGAGGCTCTCGAGATATGGGAAATGGTCCACGTTGTCTAGGGCTGCGCCGTGGATCTTGATTGGAGGGCAGTGCTGTGCAGTGATGACAGGCTGGTGAAAGACCCTTGTCTTACGGATGTTAAGCGTAAGGCTCATGCTTTCATGTGCCTCAGTGAATACATTGACTATATCCTGGAGTTCAGCCTCTGAATGTGCACAGACGCAGGCATCGTCCGCATACTCAGCTCAACGACAGAGGTTGGGGTGATCTTGGACCTGGCCTGGAGGCGGCGTAGGTTAAACAGCTTCCCACTGGTTCTGTAGTTTAGTTCCACTCCAGCGGGGAGCTTGTTGATTGTGAGGTGGAGCATGGCGGCAAGGAAGATTGAGAAGAGGGATGGAGCGATAACGCAGCCCTGTTTGATCCCGATCCGGAAATGGATTGGTTCTGTAATGGATCCGTTGGTAAGGATCACGGCCTGCATGTCATCGTGAAGCAGGCGAAGGATGTTGACAAACTTTTGGGGGCATCCAAAACGGAGGAGGACATTCCATAGACCCTCACGGTTGACAGTGTCAAAGGCCTTTGTAAGATCGAAAAAGGCCATGTATAAGGGCTGGTGCTGCTCCCTGCATTTTTCCTGCAACTGGCGCGCTGCAAAGATCATGTCTGTTGTGCCCCGTAGGGGACGAAATTGCATTGTGATTCTGGGAAGAGTTCCTCGGCCACAGGGAGAAGTCGATTGAGGAGAACTCTAGCGACAACTTTCCCAGTGGCTGAAAGCGGGGAGATTCCCCTGTAGTTGCCGCAGTCGGACTTGTCCCCCTTTTTAAAGATAGTCACAATCACTGCATCTCTGAGATCTCCCGGCATGCTCTCCTCTCTCCCGATGAGAGAGATGAGGTCATGTATCCGCGCCAACAGCGCCTCTCCGCCATATTTTAGCGCCTCAGCAGGAATTCCATCTGCACCCGTAGCCTTGTTGTTCTTGAGCTGTTTTATGGCTTTGCCTACCTCGTGCAACGTTGGAGTTTCACTGAGTTGGTGGTGGGTCACATGCTGCGGGATGAAATAGAGAACACTCGAGTCAAAGGCAGAGTCTCGATTGAGGAGATCTTCAAAGTGCTCCTTCCATCGGGCCCTGACAGCCTTGGCGTCCTTGATGAGTGTTTCCCCGTTCTTGGCCAGGAGTGGGGTGGGGCCTTGGGAGTTTGGACCGTAGGTGGCCTTAACTGCAGTGAAGAATCGTCAAATATCGTGGCTGTCGGCCAGTTGTTGTATCTCCTGTGCTTTCTCCATCCACCACCTGTTCTTTAGGTCCCGAGTTTTTTGTTGGACCTGAGTCTTGAGCCATCTGTAATGTTGTTTTGCAGCTACCGAGTTGGGCTGTTGCTTGAGCTCAGAAATGCTTTGCGCTTGCGATCTATTAGTTCTTCGATCTCCTGATCATTTTCATCAAACCAGTCCCGATGTTTTCTGGTTGAGTGACCAAGTGTCTCTTCACAGGCACTGGCTATAGAGGCCTGGAGGGCAGACCAAGCGCTATGGGGATTCAGCATCTCAGGGTCATCAAGGCACGCCAGATTGGCTGTGAGGCGCTGACTGTATAGGGCTCTCTTAGCTGGGTGTCTCAGTGCCCCGGCATTAACTTTTTTGCAGAACTGCTTCTGCTGTCCCCTCTGCTTTGGGGCAATGTTAATTTGATGATGGATCGGATTAGACGGTGGTCCGTCCAGCAGTCGTCAGCTCCTGTCATAGCGCGGGTGATGCGCACATCCTTGCGATCCCTGGCTCGGACGATGACATAGTCAAGCATGTGCCAATGTTTGGAGCGAGGGTGTTGCCACGATGCCTTGTATTTGTCCCTCTGGCGGAACGGTGTTGGTAATGAGGAGTTCATGTTCTAGACATTTTGTCAGGAGCAGGGTACTGCTGGAATTGGCTTTCCCTACCCTCCTCTGCCAATTACACCTCCCCAGAGGGCTGTGCCTTTGCCAACCCTGGCATTAAAGTCACCCAGGAGGATCAGTTTGTTGCCCGTGGGGACACGGGACAAGGATGTCTCGAGGTTGTAATAAAAACCCTCTTTAGCCTCATCCGTTGCTTCGAGTGTGGGGGCACATGCACTGATGACTGTGGCACATTGGTTCCGAGATAGGGTGATACGGAGAGTCATGAGGCGTTCGTTGACCCCAAAGGGGGAGTCTTTGAGGCTGTCAACCAGCTCGTTCTTGACGGCAAAGCCGACTCCATGAAGGTGGCGTTCTGCCTCTGGTTTCCCTTTCCAGAAGAAGGTGTAACCTCCACCATGTTCCTTCAATTGGCCTTCCCCTGCCCGCCGGGTCTCGCTTAGGGCGGCGATGTCAATGTCAAAACATCTGAGTTCCCGGGCAGCTATGGCGGTGCGACGTTCTGGCCTGTTGCTGTTGGGATTGTCCATGAGGGTCCTGACATTCCAGGTCCCGAACTTCATACTGACGGAGTGGAAGATGCCCGTGCGTGAATTCTTTTAACGTGGGGTGGCCGTTGCACAACGGCAACCACACGGGCTTAGCTGGACAAGGTCTTGGTCCAGTGGCAAGGGGGTCCAAGACAACTGGAGACCAGGCACAGCTCGATGAGCCTAATTGCCTACGGCGAAGTGTTGGCCGCAAGCTCGGCGCCGAGTAGCGCCATTGATGGTAGATGGCCCGAGGCTAGGTTGGGGGGCAAGCATTAGGAAGGTCACTTCCAAAGTTATTTTAAAAGATTAAAAGTTCCCAATTTATTTCAAAAGTTTCTAAGAGTTGTTAAAAAAAAATCTAAGATGTAAATCAATAATAGATTATAAAAGTTTCCCCAATTTAAAAAGTTTCTAAAAGTTGTTAAAAGTCAAATATCTTTGACTTAATTGATAGTACATACATTGCATTGGCACTTTGAATTAGGGTGCAATCTCTCCGGGGAAACTCTTGAAAAGTCTCTGATAATACGTAAGCAGCTGCTTATTAATTTTTCCTCATCCCCAACACATGAAACAACAGTACAATGAGTATTTATACATTGAATTATTTTTTAATGAAGAAATCCCCCCAAAATTGTCTGCATCTTAATAAACAATAGAATAATGACGTAATGGTTATATTAGTTTGCCAAATGTTGAATTTTTAACATTTTAATGACTCTGCATTCCACCAAACAAAGCCTTTATCTTGGCTCGATCATATTTCTGTACCTAGGATAGAATGAGTTTGAGTAGCAATTTCAGCTTTCAATAAAGCATGTAGAATCCATGTGTGTCTCACACTTCCTCAGCCTACATTGTGTTAAATTGGTGAAAACAGTTGATAAGGTAAGGGAACTGTTGAGCCATTGTTTGGAATATATTACATTATGAAATTTGAAACTTGGAAAGATAGTTTGGAGGATTGTACATGTGGGCTTTGCCTTAACTTTGTGACTCCATTATTTTCTTAAGGTTTTGGTGAACCAGGTGAAATGCTGATGCCAACTCTCCTTGCCAAAAATCAGACGACACCCCCAGTGAGCCAACAGAATAGCAACCTACTAGCAACTGACTTGGATTCATCCCTCGCCAACCTTGTGGGCAGTACGTATTTAAAAACAAGCTAGTCTATTGCTATTTGAGGAGCGTCACGAAGGGCTAAAGAAGTGATTGTGGGCAACTCTTTTTATAAGCTAATATCCCAATGATTTCTGCTCTGGTTAGGCTGCTGCACCTGGTCCCATAACTGGAGTCATTATTTGAAGACCCTATAGTTTAGAAATCTACATTGATGTTCAAACATGTTGCAAGCCTCACAATAGTTTATTTCCTTAACCATTATATTGGAGTTTAGCTAGAAACCTTGACAACTGACCACCTGAGAGGGAAGGGACTGTAATGATCATTGGAGGTGGGGGGAGGGGCTGTACGGGATGTGGAATCCTTGCCAATAACATTGTCTATTTTTTCCAATGGATTGATCCTCAAAAATTAAACACTACCACATAGGGAAATTGTTGTACAGTGCCCAGGTAAATTCAAACCGCGGCATTTAACTCATTGGACTAGGGTTTTAGGGGTAGCTGGTGGGGAATTTAAAAATGAGCAGTGATCTGCACTCATTTGAATGAGCTGGTTTTATGTTGTACACTTGCTTAAAAGGTAAATATTCAACAATTGCTTGTATTTAGGCCATTAATTGCTGTAGCAAGACATCGAATACCATCCGCTGTTAGTTAAACTTACCCTTGCACGGTTAGATTTTTGATTTTATGTGTGGCAAGTTGCCAAAGTGCAAGTTGATAACGTCACAATGAAGGAAATGGGGTTTCTGGGACCTGAGTGAACAAGGCAAGCAACTGTTTCTCCTTAATCAAATTGAAGGGTTGTGAAATTAACAGCACAAGGACTAAAGTGGTGTAAATTCGAGTAGGTGAATTCAATGTCAAATCAGGTACAGAAAGAGAAATAGAGAGGGAAAGAAAGACTGATTTAAGAGAGAGAGAGCAAAAAAAAGACAAGGAAAAGGTTTTTTAAGTTTACATTTTACATGTTCAAAATTTCCTAACAATTAAAACCTGAAAGTATGAGACTCCATACTTGTAATAGTTAATTTTCAATGCCAGACAGGTTGATTGGCAGTAATCAACACTTACCATGTTGCTAAAAGGGTACTTGGACTTGAAATTATTTGATTTAACTTTCTGTGGTGGGTTTAGTTTGTATCTACAGCACAATATGTCATGCAATGCATTTCAATGGTGAGGAGCCAATTCCGCAAGCTAACTCAGACAGCAACTTTTAGATAACAGTGTTTAACCGCACATCTGCCCCTTACCTGAAGTTGCTATACCATTTGCGCAAAAATAACAGTGAATGCCATTAGCCTCACCATTACTTTGGCAGCAAATTCTGGGCCAATGTCTAACAATTCCCAGGGTGCTTTATGATGAAGGGTTGGTGGAGTGAGAGACTGTGGCAAAACATGAAGCACTGAGCAATTAGGGAAAGTGATGAGGTTCAGCTGAAGAGATGAGTGTACATGTACTCATTTGTGACCCCTGCTTGTAAGTAGCTAATTGAATATGTTTTCAAATTGTGGATTAGACTAGAGCCTCAGGAAGCAAATATTAGAAATTCAGAACACTACATGTTTTCATATGGCAATGTTTTTGAGGGCAAGAGTTAGCCAACAAAATCCAATGTGATAAAGAACTTGCATTTATATAGTGCCTTTAGTGTCCTCAGGATGTCCCAAAGTACTTCAGTCAAGGAATTAATTCTGAAGTGTAGTCACTTGTTATGGAGAAAAAAATGGCAGCCAATTTTCTCACAGCAAGGTTTCACAAACAGCAATGAGAGAATCTGTTTTGGTGGTGGTGATAGAGGAATAAATGTTTACCAGAGCACCATAGAACAACAGGGGAGTTCTCCTATGGAATCTTTTGCACCACCTGAACAGGTAGACTGGGGCCTAACGTCTCAGTTGACATTCTCTTACAATGCAGCACTCCCTCAGTACTACACTGAAGTCAACATTCCCACTAAGGAGCAGCGGTCTGGATGTTCCGCTCAGGCCACTCACTGGCTTTTCTGACTTGAGATGAAAATGCCACCACTGAGTCAGGTTGATGCTTCATCTGCGGTCTGCTGCTATGGCATAATTGCTTCACACATTAAAGCTGCTTCGACATTTACGCTGACAACACCCAGCTCTACCTCACCACTACCTCTCTCGACCCCTCCACTGTCTCTAAATTGCCAGACTGCTTGTCCAATGAGTAGAAATTTACTCCAATTAAATATTTGGAAGACAAGGAGCCATTGTCTTCGGTCTCCGCTACAAACTCCGATCCTACTTGAGGTCATCCAAAACTCTGCTACCCGTGTCCTAACTTGCACCTATTCCCATTCACCTATCACCCCTGTGCTTGCGGACCTACATTGGCTCCCAGTTGAGCAATGCCTCTGTTCTAAAATACACATCCTTTTCAAATTCCTTCATGGCCTCGCCCCTCCTTATTCTGTAATCCGCTCCTTCAATTCTGCCTCTTGAGCATCCCCGATTTAAATCGCTCCAACATTGGGGCTCGTACCTTCAGCTGCCACGACCTTGAGCCTTAGAATTCCCTCCCTACACCTCTCCACCTCTCTCCTCCTTTAAGATGCTCCTTAAAACCTACCTCTTTGACCAAGGGTCATCTGTCCTAATATCTCATTATGTGGCTCGGTGTCAAATTTTGTTAACACTCCTGTGAAGCGCCTTGGGGCATTTTACTACGTTAAAGGTGCTATAACAACAAGTTGTTTTCTTTGTATTTTTTTAAATTGAAATAAAAGTGCCTAATCTACTGCAGGATTTCTACTGCCTCTATTCTATGGTGCCGATTGTGGCACAATTGACCGTTGAAGCTCCAATGACTTTTTTTTTTCTTTTCACAGATTTGAATTTTGGAGGAACCCCAGTGAAAAAGTAAGGACCTCAATATTTAACAATTCTTGTGGTTCAGGAAACCGAATTTAACTGGGAAGAAGGGGGAGAGAGAGAAAAAGGGAGAATAGGAGGAATGGGTTTGGTCTTCCAAGGCCTCCAATCCTCTCACCAGTCAGGCTAATTTCAAATTTCTATTGTGATTTGTTCAGTTGCTTTTGTGGGAAAACAACAATCTGCTTCCTTTCACACATTCCTTGATTACAGCAACAACAACAAAAATTTTAAGGGTAAATTGGAACTTGCCTGTGTAACATCTTCCAGCATATTGTTGAGTCCAACAATACTTGACTCTCCCTAGCACCATTTGCTCACCCGCCCTCTGTAAACCACTACCTTTCCTACCACAAAATATCGCAGGTCTCCTGCTTTTCAGTGGGTCTATGTCCTTATCTGGTACAAAGTACGTAGATTTCCCCCTCAAATCCATAGAATTTTGGATGTCAAATTTATTTTCCCTTTGTGGAAACATGGCTTTTGAAGCCTCATCTTGTGTTAAGGAGCCACTTTGATTTTGGTTACAGATACATCCGGGAACAGCTATATAGAAAAGTGGGCAGTTAGCATCTTGGGGGCAGCATGACTACTGATGTGAATGTTTTTTGGGTCAGTGGGTATCTGACATACATGGAAACCCTTTGCAATGTTTGAGTTTCTAAATTTACGCTACTGAGAAATCTACACCCATTTCTAAGGTTTCTGTTTGCAGTAATGAGGTGCGCACACTTCCATTAGAGGCACATGCCACTTACCTAAGGAGGTCAGGAGCAGATTGGTAAAACCAATGTTTACAGATCCCCAAATGTGCACTAGAATACTGATGGAATTTAACTGGCTAAAATTATATAGCTTACCAGAGCAGCTTCCTGCCATTTGTCCAGCTTGGACCACATAACCCCTCCTGATTTTAATAGTGAATGAGGCTGGCTGTCTGGTTGATCAGCCTTGCCCTGGATTCCTGCAAATCTGCCTGATTTATGTATCCGATTACTAAATCTGTTGTGTAGGGTTGAATTGTTTCCAAATTTCCATTGTCGGATGTCATTTTGTAGCCATCTCAATCCAAGGAGACTCCATCTTCCCTCGTCTCCTCTCCATGCGACTCCCGCTCCCTACCCCGAACCAAGGAGAGGATGGTTAAGAGTTGTTTGTTAGACAACTGACCAGCGTAAGTTTGAGCCTTTGCTAGTTTGACATCAGGTGCTAGGAGCTCTTCACAAGCAGCATGGCGAAGCACACAGCTCGCCATAAAATGTGAATACATTGCCATGCATCCTCATCGTCATCATAGGCGGTCCCTCGAACGAGGATGACTTGCTTCCACAAGAGTTCACAGATGTTTCAATGAAGGACCCGATGTTCCAGTCCTGAACTCCAATTGAGGGGGTGGAAGATGTCTGTGCGTGGATTTTTTTTAATGTGTGGTGACCGTTGCATATCAGCCACCACACTGGCTCGACAGAGCTAGGCCTTTATCCAGTGGCGAGGGTTAAACCAGGACGACTGGAGACCTGCTCTGCTACACGGACCTAGTGCAAGCGCACATCGCAGTGTGGGCAGGCCCGTGCTGCCCCTGGACCCTCTGCTCTTTTGGGCCCCATACCCTCATTCACCGCACCTTCGCCCACGATGTTCCAGGGCCCGGCGCTCCAGCTCTATTTATAGCCCTGACCTGCAGTGGTGTCTCACAGGTCGGATCAGCCCACATATAGCATGTAGAGGAACTCTGTCTCACAATAAGCACAGCTCTTTGTCAAAGAGCCTCAAGTCGACCTGAATTAAGCAATTGATGAGTTAGCACAATACACGGCTTGGATACACCATAATACTTTGAATAGTGGTTTCAGCAGTTGGAGTTGCAGAGCTTCCGGAGCAGCAGCTATTCGCTTGTTCTTGTAACTGGCCGCCAGGTAATGCATTCCAGCAGGTATCATTCCCAATTCTATTTCTTTATCAAATATACAATTTCCACCTGTAGTAAGCTTGGTAGAAGAATGTACACAGGGCACTTCATATTACAGTAGCCACCTTTTGCATTACAGCAACACCTTGATCTCGAAAGCCAAGTCCAGTGCCATTTACCAGGCTTACTTGTCACTAACTGCTTAATCCAAATAATCTTTTGAGAGGCTTTGAAAAAAATGGTATACCTGTTATAACAGCCTCTAGCGTGCTCTAGTAACAGGTAGTGTATACCAGAGCTTGCAACAGATTCCCCTTTATGCCACAAATCCACCTCACTGCTTCGTCCTCGATTTTGCACATTTGCTGGAGAAGGCCCTTCAGTTCCTTAACTAGAAAGTGGCCACGCCACGAAATGGTGCAACATGAACTGTAGCAAATGACAACTGCATTGAAAGTTCCATTCTAGGACCGCCGATTGCAGCAGGAACATCAAGTGATGTCACCTATTGATTGAGGTGAAAACCACCTCATTTATTTTCCTACAAAAAAGCTGAACTTTCTACTTTATTATGTGCTAGAATGGATCAGCAGTGGACCCAGAGTGGAGAAAGGAAATTGACGGGAGGATCAAACTGGCAGCCAAAGACTGCTACGTCAACCTCCTGGAGTGCAGCGCCAATGAACGTCCCACCAATGGTATGTTTATAACTTCAGAAATGTGGATTCTATAAACTGAAGTATTGACGACAGTTTAATTTACTCTGAATCGAACAAGTGCATCATTCCTGCTACAATCTATAAACTGTCTTGCGTCACCAGAAATCTCTACTTGCAACACACTTTTCAAAGAAATAATGCTCCACCGAAAGTGCGCAAACTCCGAATCATACAGAACCATAAAGACATCAGCTAAGAGCTGAATACTTTGCAGGGCTGTTTTAATCTTGTGGCTGGCCTTTATGACTCACTCTGGATTCCATTAGTATCCAAAATTCTATCGTTCTCTGTCTTGAATATATTTAACGACTGAGCAACCAGAGCCTTCCGATGTAGAGAATTCCAAAGATTCACAACTCTTTGCATGAAATTTCTCCTTACCTCAGTCCCAAATGGCCGACCTCTTATTCTGAGATGGCGACCCCTAGTTCTACACTCCCCAGCCAGGGGAAACATCCTCCCTGCATCTACCCTGTCAAGCCCCTTAAGAATTTTATACGTTTCAATGAGATCACCTCTCATTCTTCTAAACTTCAGGGAATATAGGCCTAGTCTACTCAATCTCTCCTTGTAGGACAATTCCTGCAATCCCAGGAATCTCTCTAGTCAACCTTTGTTGCTCTCCTTCGAAGGCAAGTATATCCTTCCTTGGGTAAGGAGACCAAAACTGTACACAGTACTCCAGGTGTGGTCTCACCAAGGCCCTATGTAATTGCAGTAAGGTTTATTTACTCTTGTATTCCAATCCTTTTGTAATAAAGGTTAACATACCATTTGTTTTCCTAATTGCTTGCTGTAACTTGCATGTTAACTTTGTGATTCGTGTACAACGACACCCAGGTCTCTGAATACCAACCTTTCCCAATCTCTCCATTTAAAAAGATATTCTGCTTTTCTATCTTTCCTGCTAGTGGATAACTTCACATTTCCCCACATTATATTCCATCTGTCATGTTCTTGCCCACTCACTTAACCTGTCTATATCTCTTTGCATCCTCCTCGTAAATTATTTTCCCACCTAGCTTTGTATTGTCTGCAAGCTTGGATACATTACGTTCGGTCCCCTCATCTAAGTCATTAATATAAATTGTAAATAGCTGAGGCCCAAGCACTGATCCTTGCGATATCCCATTAGCTACAGCCTGCCAACCCGAAAATGACTTGTTTATTCCTAATGTTTTCTGTCCATTAACCAATCCTCAGTCCATATCCCATGAACCCTAGTTTTGTGCAAAAACCTCTTGTGTGGCACCTTGCCAAATGATTTTTGAAAATCCAAATATACTACATCCACTGGCTCTCCTTTATCTACCCTGCTAGTTACAACCTCAAAAAACTGTAACCGATTTGTCAAACATGATTTCCCTTTCATAATTCCGTGTTGACTCTGCCGAATTATATTATGATTTTCTAAGTGCCCTGATACCATGTCCCTAATAATAGATTCTAGCATTTTCCCTACTACTGATGTAAGGTGAACTGGTCTATAGTTTCTACGAATACTAATTTCTTTAAGTTCCTCATTCTCTCGAGGCCCTTGGTTCCCCATTCTTTCTGTGTCTCCTTCCGTGCCAGTTTACACTCATATTCTCTCCTCTCTCTCAATTTCTTGGTCATCCTTTGCTGAATTCTGAAATCCTCAGGCTTATTACTTTTTTTTGGTATTATTACAAGTCTCTTCCTTAATCTAATACTATCTTTAACTTTTTGTTAACCAAAGTTGGACCATTTTTCCTGTGGGATTTTTATTCCTTAGGGGAATGTATATTCATTACGAGTTGTGAATTTTCTTTGAACGTTTGCCATTGCTTATATACGATCATATCTTTTAATCTAGTTTCATATCTACCTTAGCCACCTTACCCCTCGTACCTTTGTTCAGATTTAAGACCCTAGTTTCGGACTTAACTAAATCACTCTCAAGCTGAATATAAAATGTGATTATATTATGATCACTTTTGCCCCCAGAAGCGCCTTTACTACAAGGTTATTAATGAACCCTGTCTCGTTGCACAATATTAGATCTAAAATAATCTCTTCCCCAGTTGGTTCCTCGACATACTGATCAAGAAAACTATCTTGAATGCATTTCATGAGCTTGTCCTCTACACTATTACTGTAAATGTGATTTTCCCAGTCTATATGAAAATTGAAATTCCCCATGATTATTGTGTTACTTTTGTTCCATGCATGTCTACTTTCCTGATTTATACTGTGCATGGCTCTAAAACTAATGATATGGGGCCTATAATCTACTCCCACCAGTGTTTTCTGTCACTTGTTGTTTCTTAGGTCCACCCAAAGTGATTCTATGTCTTGATTTTCTGAGCTAAGATCATTTCTCTCTCTCGTTTTTAATCCCATCCTTTATTATCAGGGCTAACCTCCCCACGTTTTCCATTTTGCCTATCTCTTCTAAAAGTCAAGTATCGTGGAATATTTAGTTCCCAACCTTGGTCAATCTGCAACCGTGTCTCCATAATGGCTATTGGATCAAACTCATTTATTTCTACCTCTGCTATTCATCTATTTTGCTGCGAATGCTTCGTGCATTCAAATATGGCGCCTTTAGCTTTAATTTTTTTTTCTATTTTTCTCTGATGTCACTCATTAACAAATTAAGCTCTCTGTCCCTTCCTGACACACTGCTTATGTTTACCCAGATTGCTACTCTGCTCTACAGCCTTGACATTTCTCTTCCTGCCTTTGAATTTATCCTTTCCCGAATCTTCCCCTCTTTCCCCCCCCCCCCCGCCCCCCCTCCCCTTCATTAGTTTAAAGCTCTGTCTACTGCCCTAGTTATTGGGTTCACCAGGACACTGCTCCCAGTTTAAGTGGAACCCATCACAACGGAACAGCTCACTCTTTCCCCAGTACTGGTGCCAGTGCCCCATGAAGTGAAACCCCTGGCTTCCTATACCACTCTTTGAGCCACGCATGTAACCTTTTAATCTGTTTGTCCTTATGTCAATTTATGCATGGTTCAGGTAACAATCCAGAGATTGCTGTTTCCAGGTTATGTAAATTAACCAGTTTTACTTGTATAATCCTTTGATTCAGAATACCCATGTGCCATTGAGGGTGAGAGAGAGAGAAGTGCTTTGAGCTGGAATTGCAAATTAATTTGCACACACAAATCTATGGATTGAGTTTCATCTTCAATTTCATAAATTCACTTGGTGATTGTACCCCTTATGAATCATAATCCTGTTTAAATATTACGCTTGAGGAATGTCATCTCTCCAAATTGTGAATCCGAATGTCAAATGCTGCTTCTATTGTATAGCAGCATTGATGTATTACTATATCATACATTATTTGTTCCCATATCAACTACAACCATTTGTTGGTCATACAGCCTCTTGAAAATCTGTCCTTGTGCTCCTTGATCTTCACCCTTTCATCAGGAAATCAATATACCCCACTGGACTCAGTTTTGGCTAGAGAGATACAATATCTGTCTGTTCCCTTATCATTAAGTGCCCCACTATTTATTTATTCTCGCTGTTCCCCCAAATATGGCTTCTAGATCGACCTCCTCCATTCCTTCAGAAATAACTTCCAGCAGCTGACCCTCAATTGACTCATCACAGTCCAAGTCAGAAAATAAGTTGGTTAATTTCAGTGCTGTGGGATCCCAGCCTGTCTGCTTGCCTTCTGGCTAAATTTATTCCTCCTGTCACCTTTCACCAGGAATTCACTTCCTTACTTTCCTTTGTAAACATCTGGTGTATCCAAGCTATGGAACATCTGCTCTTAAAAAATTCTCTCTGGCTTCCATAAAATGCGATGCATCGAGCAACTTCTCACATTTAGCAATCTGCTGTTTGAGCATAGTGGTTCTGACACTAGTGCAGGTATATTCATCCCGTGTCCTGCTTGGGTATCTATACATATTGCACTTCACTGGTCACCTCCCCTCATTGACCTTTGACCTTTGATCCAAAAGCACCCTCAATATGTAAATTGAGCAGCAAGAATTCTATGGAAAAGTTTGGGCATGCATCCGCTTTCCAAATCCTCAAAACCAGGGGGGAAGGGAAAGTGCCTCCATGTTCTATCCTTTGCTTTTCAGACTTGTTTCAAATATAGTTAATAGCTGATGATTTGTAAAGTTTTTTTTTACTTCATACAAAGTCAGAAGTAAAAATGAGTAATAGTGAATTGTAGGCATGAATCTGCAAAAAAAAATATGGGACTAATTCTTTTTGGAGATGGTTTTGACATAGATTCTGCTTCTGAGATTGCAACTAACATGACAGAATCCAAGAAATAAACAAGCACAATATGGAATGCTTAACTAAATTTGAGATGAGACATGTTACCAAGCAGTAAAAAGGGATCTTAGTTATGGTCTGTACCAAGTATTGTGTATTTGCTCTTTGTGCTTGCCTCTGCTGTGCTGTGCATTATTAGCAGACTATCTAGGACTACAACCTATGCTGTATAACAGATAGGGAGGAGGTATCGAAGAGCAGCCTGGTTGACAATTGGCCTCTCTTTTTTTTTTTCTGAGCTGCTTGTAGAGGCACAAATGAAGTGTAATACCTTTTTTTTTAAATCCATTTAAATGATAGGTCATAAAGAGGCTTGTGCTATATTATTTAGCAAATATTTTATTTGCAATGCAGGTGCCTGCCCCAATGTCTTTCCCAGTGTCAACATCTCAAGTGCCTGTGTATGGAATGGTGAGTACCTAATATGTTTGTATTCTTTCCACTTATTCTCTCCTGTCCTGAATGCAGTAACTTGTGCTGGAGTATAGGTCATACAGTCTGTCAATAGCCATACTTGATCCTGTCCTTTTATGACTTCAAAGACAGATTTACCAGCAAAGGATAATGGATATTAATCGAGAGCGGGGACTGTGTTTTTTAAATTCCATCCTGGTCATCATTCTCCCATCATCCATCCTCAAGAACATTCAGACTGCCAGTGTCTTAGCACTGCCTTGGCTGAGATCAGACTGAACCTGAGATCTCCATGACCTATTTAGCTCAGTGCTGTGCATTTACCCACTAAGTCATTGTGGAGCCCCTGATGTCTCCTATCAAATATATATGCAATACATTTTTAGGAAAATATTTCCCACATTGTGGTGATAATTATGTGTTTACATAGAATTCATAAAGAGAGTTACATTGTCCTTCCACTCAGGAACTGGACTTGAAACCTTTTCTCCTTTCAGGTACTCTCCACTTCCTCTCCACCTGCACCCGAAAGGAAATCAAATTAATTTGAACAGTCTTAATCTTGTTCGTAAGGAATACATTAAGATTCCTGGAGAAACCAGAAGGATTCCTGATGTGGGAAATAGGAATGTAACTTTGGTGCTCATTTGAGATTGAGGCAATGTGGAAGTATTTCCCTGTAATGTCCTTTTGATAATATTGGGGCCTTAAAATCTATGTGCTGTTTTATAGATGGTGCTGGTTTTGCCATATATATTGTGGAGCAGATAATCACTCATTGCACATTATTTATTTTTTCAGACTAGCTGAAATTTTCACGGCATTAGCAGTAGGTCCATAATGGACAGCAATGGGAAAACTGCACTGGTGGGCTGTATGTATAGTTTCAGAGGTCATGTTGCCTGTGTCCAGACTTAAAATGGCAATAATAGTACCAGAAGGCAAGCCCTCTCCCATGGAGCACTTAGTGCCGTCCGAGGCTTTGGTTTCCCTTTGTTTATAGGGTTACCTCCAATGCTGTTACTGTCTAAAGCAACCATTAGAATTAAATGAGCAAACTATGTTGAATTTTCTTTCATTTTTTTGCATTACATTCATGTTATATCAAGGGAAAATGGCAGGAGCAGACATTGCTATATATTTTTTTTCCATCCAGTCTCAGTGCAGTATAGAGATAATTCTGCACTCCCTGGGAACACAATTTATTCTTTGTGTAATAGCTGCATAGATATATTGTCGGTCATTTAGGTTTTTACTGGTTAATTTTGACTCTTATTAATATCACTCTCAGGTACCTGCAATGGGAACAGTGCCTGTGGTAACACAGCAGCCAATGATGTATCCTCAGGCTGTAATGAGGGCAACTAACCCTTTTGCACCAGTTAATGGAGCTCAGGTAAAACATTGCACTTAAAACTATTCATTTTATATGGGCCTTTTTCTCCACTTATCAGTCAGCAGCAAACATAGAAGCATAGAAAATAGGTGCAGGAGTAGGCCATTCGGCCCTTCTAGTCTGCACCACCATTCAATGAGTTCATGGCTGAACATACAACTTCAGTACCCCATTCCTGCTTTCTCACCATACCCCTTGATTCCCCTAGTAGTAAGGACTTCATCTAACTCCTTTTTGAATATATTTAGTGAATTGGCCTCAACAACTTTCTGTGGTAGAGAATTCCACAGGTTCACCACTCTCTGGGTGAAGAAATTCCTCCTCATCTCGGTCCTAAATGGCTTCCCCCTTATCCTTAGACTGTGCCCCCTGGTTCTGGACTTCCCCAACATTGGGAACATTCTTCCTGCATCTAACCTGTCTAACCCCGTCAGAATTTTAAACGTTTCTATGAGGTCCCCTCTCATTCTTCTGAACTCCAGTGAATACAAGCCCAGTTGATCCAGTCTTTCTTGATAGGTCAGTCCCGCCATCCCGGGAATCAGTCTGGTGAACCTTCGCTGCACTCCCTCAATAGCAAGAATGTCCTTCCTCAGGTTAGGAGACCAAAACTGTACACAATACTCCAGGTGTGGCCTCACCAAGGCCCTGTACAATTGTAGCAACACCTCCCTGCCCTTGTACTCAAATCCCCTCGCTATGAAGGCCAACATGCCATTTGCTTTCTTAACCGCCTGCTGTACCTGCATGCCAACCTTCAATGACTGATGTACCATGACACCCAGGTCTCTTTGCACCTGCCCTTTTCCTAATCTATCACCATTCAGATAATAGTCTGTCTCTCTGTTTTTACCACCAAAGTGGATAACCTCACATTTATCCACATTATACTTCATCTGCCATGCATTTGCCCACTCACCTAACCTATCCAAGTCGCTCTGCAGCCTCATAGAATCCTCCGTGCAGCTCACACTGCCACCCAACTTAGTGTCATCTGCAAATTTGGAGATACTACATTTAATCCCCTCGTCTAAATCATTAATGTACAGTGTAAACAGCTGGGGCCCCAGCACAGAACCTTGCGGTACCCCACTAGTCACTGCCTGCCATTCTGAAAAAGTCCCCATTTACTCCTACTCTTTGCTTCCTGTCTGACAACCAGTTCTCAATCCATGCCAGCACACTACCCCCAATCCCATGTGCTTTAACTTTGTACATTAATCTCTTGTGTGGGACCTTGTCGAAAGCCTTCTGAAAGTCCAAATATACCACATCAACTGGTTCTCCCTTGTCCACTCTACTGGAAACATCCTCAAAAAATTCCAGAAGATTTGTCAAACATGATTTCCCTTTCACAAATCCATGCTGACTTGGACCTATCATATTACCTCTTTCCAAATGCACTGCGATGACATCCTTAATAATTGATTCCATCATTTTACCCACTACCGATGTCAGGCTGACCGGTCTGTAATTCCCTGTTTTCTCTCCTTCCTTTTTTAAAAAGTGGGGTTACATTGGCTACCCTCCACTCCATAGGAACTGATCCAGAGTCAATGGAATGTTGGAAAATGACTCTCAATGCATCCGCTATTTCCAAGGCCACCTCCTTAAGTACTCTGGGATGCAGTCCATCAGGCCCTGGGGATTTATCGGCCTTCAATCCCATCAATTTCCCCAACACAATTTCCCGACTAATAAGGATTTCCCTCAGTTCCTCCTCCTTACTAGACCCTCCGACCCCTTTTATATCCGGAAGGTTGTTTGTGTCCTCCTCAGTGAATACCGAACCAAAGTACTTGTTCAATTGGTCCGCCATTTCTTTGTTCCCCATTATGACTTCCCCTGATTCTGACTGCAGGGGACCTACGTTTGTCTTTACTAACCTTTTTCTCTTTACATATCTATAGAAACTTTTGCAATCCGTCTTAATGTTCCCTGCAAGCTTCTTCTCGTACTCCATTTTCCCTGCCCTAATCAAACCCTTTGTCCTCCTCTGCTGAGTTCTAAATTTCTCCCAGTCCCCGGGTTCTCTGCTATTTCTGGCCAATTTGTATGCCACTTCCTTGGCTTTAATGCTATCCCTGATTTCCCTTGATAGCCACGGTTGAGCCACCTTCCCTTTTTTATTTTTACGACAGACAGGAATGTACAATTGTTGTAGTTCATCCATGCGGTCTCTAAATGTCTGCCATTGCCCATCCACAGTCAACCCCTTCAGTATCATTCGCCAATCTATCCTAGCCAATTCACGCCTCATACCTTCAAAGTTACCCTTCTTTAAGTTCTGGACCATGGTCTCTGAATTAACTGTTTCATTCTCCATCCTAATGCAGAATTCCACCATATTATGGTCACTCTTCCCCAAGGGGCCTCGCACAACGAGATTGCTAATTAATCCTCTCTCATTACACAACACCCAGTCTAAGATGGCCTCCCCCCTAGTTGGTTCCTCGACATATTGGTCTAAAAAACCATCCCTTATGCACTCCAGGAAATCCTCCTCTACCGTATTGCTTCCAGTTTGGTTAACCCAATCTATGTGCATATTAAAGTCACCCATTATAACTGCTGCACCTTTATTGCACGCACCCCTAATTTCATGTTTGATGCCCTCCCCAACATCACTACTACTGTTTGGAGGTCTGTACACAACTACCACTAACGTTTTTTGCCCTTTGGTATTCTGCAGCTCTACCCATATAGATTCCACATCATCCAAGCTAATGTCCTTCCGAACTATTGCCTTAATTTGCTCCTTAACCAGCAATGCTACCCCACCTCCTTTTCCTTTTATTCTATCTTTCCTGAATGTTGAATACCCCTGGATGTTGAGTTCCCAGCCCTGATCATCCTGGAGCCACGTCTCCGTAATCCCAATCACACCCTCCTTGTGAAGGAATGAATTACAGTTGTTAATTTCTTCCCTGAACTTTCAGTGACTGTCATTTTAGAACATGGCACTACTTGTATACAACAAACCTTTGACTTCAGTAGTTGCAATGGCAAGTGTCACTTTTACAAAACCTCAACCCCTATTTCCCCCAAGTGAAATACTTACCACAGGTGGCCACGTGTGGGTTTTCTGATTGCTGACAGATGAAAACAAAAGTGGCTATTTTCATACATTCCTTTCATACTAGAAAGCATTTTTTTAAACTAATATCCTTCTCCATTCTCTCAGTTGCAGTTCATGTAGAGACAGCGGAGCTGCATCAACACAAAGTTCAGTAAGCACCAAATACCTGGATGAAGGCAGATGAACACAGACCAAGACTCGAGGCTTATTCATCTTTTTAAACTGTCATTGAACTTACATTATCTTACTGATTCCCAATCTAAATTTACAATCAAATGCAAGATCTGTTTTGTGTGAGGAAATGCTGAGTAGAAAACAGTCAGTCTGTCTTGAATAGTCATCGACCCACTGAATAGGCTTGAATAGATGTTGATATTTGTTGACCTGTTCGGTGCAGTTTCTTTTCTTCTCTCTGCTGAACATAACTGAAACTACTCCTGACCCAAAAGCAGGAAAATGAAGAATGTACAAGAGGTTATCAGTAAATATTAGCAATTGAACAGAACGTGAAAAGGAATTACAAGATGGCAGCCCAGCCAGGTTCCGACAAATCCTAAACTGTTCATAGATCCTATCAGACCTCTTGATTTGGTTTTTAATCTTTAACTTACTGCCAGATAAGTATTTCAATTCAATACTTTTAAAATCAAAGTTGCTATTAATAGTCCTGTTTACTTCCTGTTCCTTTTCACCAATTTAGGAGGACTTCATCCTCTTGTGACTGGGTGCAATGTATTACATGTTGTTTGGCTGGCAACAGTTACTGGGTTATCTTAGTGCTTTGCTGTGCAGAATGAGAGTTCATTTTTCACAGTGTGTGAAAAGAAAAAGTATAGTCAGATTTGGAAAAAGGTCTAATGTGTTTTTGGGGTGCTTATTTTGGACAATTTCAAATCATGAAACAGCTGGCATCTTTTTAAAAGTTGTGGCTGCCAATCTCTTTCGATATTAAAGATTAAATCCGAGAAATTGACCATTATTGTATTGGGGCAAGCTGGTTGAGGAAAGGTCAGAAGGAGCATCTAAATTCTGCTTGAACCACTGAATGATGGATCTCAGATATAGTTTAGAGATGATCTGTTCTGATTACATCTAAACTTGAATTCACCATCAACAGAGTCCGATGGTTTTAGCTTGAGCTGTGGAGGGGTATAGTTGCTAACAGAACAAGTTGTAGGATACTATTGCTCTGATGCAACTAGGGACATCTGTTGAATGCAACATGTGCATATGATGCAACTGAACCAAAGCTACTCATCTATTACTGGAAGTGTGTACATTTCCTCCACATAGCCACCCCGTCCTCTATATCCACACTCTAATATAACTATGTATTTAGTCAAGGTTTCTGTGATTGAAGTGGATTCCCTTATATTGTACACCCCACTGACTATGCTGAAAGTGCTCATGACACCTGAACTGTTTTTCTACTGACTTCAGCTGTTGAGTTGCTAATGAAAATAAAGATTTCTCTTACTTCCCCATCCCCCCTCCAACTCCAAATCAAGTATATTATGCAGTTTGACTAGCTCTGTTTATAAAGAATTTTTACTATAGGTTTGATTTTGAGACTGCTTTGCAAGCCAAATACATTATTAAAAGGACAACTCAGCAAAGGTCACCAAGCACTGGATATGCATAAATGTTATGTAGTGGGAGTTGATCCACCAAAGGCAGGCCAAGCAACCACCGATGCTGATGCAGTAGCAGTGTGTTGTTTCAAACTGCATAGTATAGAAAGTTATGACTGTGGGAGGGATGAGGTCAAACCAAACAATATGTGTTAAATGCATCACACTATATAATGTAGTGCATTTTGATATTGATCTGCAAGTCTCCGATGGGGATATATTTAGTCTTATTTTTTATAGGGCTGTTCTACCCATTTTTTGGTCCTAATCATTCTGTGAAGTAATGCATTTCAGAAGAACCAATGAGTATCCTGTTTTACATTGGTTTAAGTATTGGGATCACCAATTCAATCAGCAACTTTAATGGGTGGCTCGTGAGTAGCCAAGAGGAAATTATCATCTTTCCTTCTCCCCCCAAAGTATAGAAACAATGATGGATGAAAACCTATACATTTTCAAACACATGCAATTTGAAGTGTGCCTGTCCTTAGCGCTTAATGAGTTTCTCCAACTTGAAATAGTAATTTTCCCCCAAATTGCACTACTTGGTGTTTTGCATCTAAGATGGAAAATCTATTCTTGAGATGACTGCTGATGTAGGTTGGACTGTGAATGTTATATAAATCTGTGCCAACACAAAATTATCCATATGTAGCTGGTGAATGGTTACAATTTCTAAATAAAAAAATATTGAAATATGTGAATTTTGGTATACATATAGCACAGCTTTTCCTCTAACTTGCAACAGTAACCCAAGAAGATTTGTATAAATTTATCTGTTACCATTTTAATTTAAATTTATAAAAGTTTTGAAAAATCAGGAAAGACTACATTTCAGTTACTATTTATTTTTAATTATCATTTAATGTCAGTTTTTCCCATCTAAATTTAATATTTTATAACTTAAAAGTTGCAAACTCTGAAGCCTGTATTCTGTAAGGGACAAATTAAATAAATATCATTGGGGCTATTGAGTTTTGTTTGGTTTTGCCTATAGTTCATTCCTTGCTCCAGGAATTTTCATGGAATTTTCTTTTCCATCTTTTTGATACAGTTTAGAGTAGGGCTTCAGCTCAGTTTATTTGGGGTCGGGTAGGGAGAGGAGGGGAGATAGCAGACAAAATGTACAGTTGCTTTTGTGCCAAAAGCCTATGTTTTCTCTGGATTTTCATCTAAATGTACAAAATTCAAAGCAGAATGTTTCAAAATACCTTTTTTTTAAGGAAAACAAAAGTTGGCTCCATAATTAAAATTGAAATCCACATTATTTACCCACTGAGCACCAAGCAAATATTTCAAGTTTTGGACAGTAGCCTGATTTTTACATTTATGCAGATTTATACAGTGCCAGGAATGCAAAGGAAATTATTTAGTGCAGCACCTTGGCTGAACTAGATATGCAGGGAAATCACCATTTTTTTAAAACAAATTAAGCTACTATATTTTTGTTCTAATGCATTTGAGTAATTCAAGGAGATGGCATTCATGTAGAAAACGAGAACTGTTAGTGTACCTGCTTTTAAATTGCTTTCAGCTGTCAAACATAGTGAAATAGTTGTGTACAGCTGTTCTCTTCCCACCCTACCCAGATAGCTTTGAAAAAGTCATTGGTTATGAAAATTATGTAATCATACTGCTGCCTCAAATGTAAATCACAGCCAGCATCTTTGTTTTAGATAATGAGAGTACTGTTGTGAGTTTGCTTAATTTTTTTTGCACTGAACTAAGTGTATTGGAAGGGGGTGGGGGAGGAGCGTTAGAGAGAGAAAAACAAAGAGGAGTCAAGCCTATGTATGTCTGTTACTAGGTAGGTCTTTCATCTGTAATGTGTAATCCATGTTACAGAATATTCTGCAGTGACAAAGTTGATGTCTGTTTGGCCCTGTTGGAGTGTACAATACACCATGAAATAACAACAGGTTCAGCCTATGGAGGCTGAGCTAATCTGCATTTATGAAAATGCACATTTAAAACAATGCTATCTTGCATAAAAATAGAAAACGCTGGAAACACTCAGCAGGTCATCTTAGCAAGACTGGAATTTGCCATATTTTCAGAAGAGGCTGTCCTGCAGGCTTCCCAGCTTGCTTGCAAGGAGAGACATATGAATAGCGGGCGACTTAAGCTTGAGAGCAAAAGATTTTGCTAATTATGCTCAGTATTATATAATCAGATTTTGCACAAGTAATTTATTTTTTAAAATGATGGATTTAGAATAAGTGGCAAAATTTAGGAATCTTCATTTTGTGGTAATAATTACATTCCACATGCCATAAGAGATGCTATTGCAAGGCCCTTTCAATCAGTAACATTCAGTAGAGCCCTTCAAGTTGCTGGCAACATAGGCAAACAAAGCTTGTTTGAATGCAGTTTCCTATATTGCCATTGATCATAGCACCTTCCTAATTCCTTACACCCATGTTGGCTTATTGTACCTGTTGCTTTGACTTTGTGGCTGATTGAGCAATGGGTTATTTTAAGTTGCAATATGCTGGGGCCCCTATAGTACTTATGTACAAGTCATTTTTCTCACCCGACTGCAGACTTTAATGTTATCAAATGTAAGTACCCCACATCAACCTATTACAAGTTGGGAGTTACCAACTAATCTCTTAATTGCATACAAATGTGCCAATGCAGTGAGCAGCCAGCAGAGTAGGCTGTGCAGAAAGTTGGTTTCCTTGCTACCTCCAATATGGAATTCTAATTGACTCGATCTTGCAAAAGTAAATCTAACTGCAATAATTTTTTCAGGTTTTTATTTGCATGGAAACGTCTTCAAAAGCACTTGTCTGCATATATTTTACAAAAATATTTCTTAAGTTCTAGTGTAGTTGAAGCACATTGACTTGCTGCTACCATTTTTGGTGAACCAATGCAAATTTTAAATTACCGAGGAAACATTTAAACCTTCTATACTTCCTTACAGGTATGCTGTTTCTTCAGATTCCAGCCATATGCTATGTTTAGGATGCTTCCCTCCGTATAGTCTTCAACTTTAAAAAGTCACCATAACAACTCAATGACTTTTAAACAAGTAAAATGCTGAAAATATTTCCTTCACACTATAAACTACCTTTTCCATCATTTAACATGCTTGTTGCATATATTTAGTGCATTAATACATCACTTAATAAAAATCTTCCAACATTTATATGTATCACTGTGGTAAATGTGTGAGCACTGAAAAAAGGGGGGAAAATACCCTAGATTTTAGTGTATTTAGAAAGGGGAGTTGAACCGAATAAATAATTACAGCACTGTGGATCGGTGCTTCTTTGTAAATAAGTGCAGGAATTTCCTTTCTGTTTTTGGGTAGTTTGTGCTGTGAGGGGAACAAAAATAACTATCTCTGTGAATTGCAACAAATGAAAATTACGCTGTTGTATTGCATTTTTGCAGATTATATTTTTGAGTAATTGAAACCTGTATATGTTATCATTTATACATTTACAGTAACTAGTAAACTTAGAAAAATAGCAAGTTTCATCAGGGTTGTATTTGATTCTGAAATCAGTGTATGGGCAAGTGCATTATTGCATAATAAAGGAAATGTATTAAACACTTTTGCTTGTGGTTTTTCAAGTATTGGGCAATTTTAAATGTGGAGGTACTTTGTTTCATTCCACTTCTCAGTTTTACTTTTTAACTACATGATTGCCTTCTATCGATATTTTGTTTGAATATATGCAAGTCCACCTACAACAACAACTTGCATTTATATAGTGCCTTTAACGTAGTAAAATGTCACGAGCGTTATCAGAAAAAATCTGCCACCTAGCCATAGATATTAGGATAGGTAACCAAAAGCTTGGTCAAAGAGGTAGGTTTTAAGGAGCGACCTAAAGAGGGGAGTAGGGTAGAGAGGCAGAGAAGTTTAGGGAGGGAATTCCAGATCTTGGGGCCTAGGCAACTGAAGGCATGGTCGCCAATGGTGGAGTGAAGAGGCCGGAATTGGAGGAGTGCAGAGATCTGAGGGTTGTAGGGCTAGAGGACACCAGAGATGGAGAGGGATTTGAAAATGAGAATGAGAATTTTAAAAGAGGCATTTCCAGATCAGGAGCCATGTAGGTCATCAAGCATGTGGTGATGGGTGAATGGGACTTGGTGTGAGTTAGGATATGGGCAGTAGAGTTGAAATTAGTGATTGTGTAGAGCTACATCACAGTCTGATGCTGCTGGATTACAATTCTGCTTCAATTGTGCTCAGCTTGTACTGGTGGTGCTTTGTTAACCTCTGAGCTGAAAAGGAGAAAGTGGCCTAAGGCTCTTAATTGTTATCCAATGAAGTTTATGTGTGGATATTTGGTGAGAATGGTGTCAAGATTGGCTTTGATACTTCATAGTCAAATAGCCTGCCAGTACCATCAACGTTTATATATGAATGACCACTTGAATACAGTACAAGAGATGCAAGTGCAGTTACAGAAACCGCACGAGTCTCTTCTTTCGAGTGAAAGGTGGGGAGAGAAACCCTTGCAGAAGCTTTAAAAATACATAATTGCAAATGTGTTAAAACTACTTTACCATTGACCATCTGTATTCCATCCAGTGGATAGATTACAGCAAAGCTAGATGGGTTGCCTATCATTCCCTGTATTAAGGATCAGTATCTTCCATTAAATCTGTAGTTATTAAGGAAATATCTGCTGGAACTACTGTACTTGTAGAAGTTCAAAATGCTCTTCGATGAAGAAGTGGGGGGGGGGGGAAGAGGGGTGGAGAGGAGAAAAAACTTCATGTAAAGTATTGAATTTTGTGTTCCATGCAGCCATTTAAACTAAAGCAACAACCATTCAATCAAGAAGTTTGATCCAAAGTAAAGCTCCTTTCACTGCCCCATTAAAGTATCGAAAATTGATTATTAGCATAGGTTAAATGGCCAGCCTGATAGTACCAGCAAATATATGATATGCATGTTTAATTTCCCATTCACCCTTATGACAATTGAATGAGGCTTTCAATTAAAGTCTATGTTCCAGCACCTCACCTTGTTCTACCCCTCTCATTTCTCCTTTAAAATCCTTGTGTGTCAATGTAGGTCAAGCATCACTCCAGGTTTCTCAAGGTATCATCCCTCTATTTCTCCCTCAGTCTTGGCACTCATTATCCTGTGATTTCAATCTTCACTGCTCTCCTTGTCCCCTCTCAATTCTGACGACCTGCCCTCCCTAAACCTCTCCCTCTATATTGGATTATCCATACTAGGCCAACCTCTCGACCTTGCCATGTCTACTCCCATGGTCTCTTGTCACAGACAAGGCCATTTCCAAACATTTCCTTGTATCCCTCAAATCCCACATCCCCTTACACCTTTCAACCTCACTTCCTTCTGCGATCCTGGAAAAAAAAAACACCCAAATCATTTTACGCCACAGACATGATGGGCCGAATGGCCTCCTGTGCCATAAATTTGCCATACTTACAACTGCATTTTCTAAATCCAACTGGCCCTCCATTTGCCAGAATACTTCTGCAGCTGTCGACCTGGTCGACCACTCCCTCCTCCACTTTTGATCTCAAACTCGCAAAACCTTTACTCTCTCCCATCCCAGTCAATCCCTCTGGTATGGTCCCCAATGTTGACTCTCGTGTGTCCAAAATGCAAAGACTTGGCGCATACCTGATTCAGCCATCCATCATCAGATCTGGCTGGACCACAAGTGCTATCGGGCCACACTCTGCCAAAACCACACTATTACAAACTCTTCCCACCTCCGCACGGTTATTGCACACTCTGCTGCTTTTCTACATTACCAAGAGGTTCTTTGGACGCCTCTCCACTGTCCCTCCACCCTCGCCTCCAACAAGTGCGAGTAGCTCATGCACTTCTTTGTTGCTAAGAGATTATCTGTTGAGCTGCCCCCCCTCCCCTTTCCCACCAAGCCAAATCTCCTCCTAGCCCTGAACCCACATCTTTCTCTGGTTTCTTTACTATCTGCCCACATGCCCTCTCCTAACTCATCTTGTCTGAGGCCCAGCACCTGCTCCCTTGACTCCATTCCCACTAAACTGCTGACCACCCAGCTTCTGTTCCTGGCCCACATATTATCTGACATAAAAGATTCCCTCTCATCAGATACTGTCCCTCTCGCTTCAAAAATGCCATCCTTATCCCCCCACAAAAAAACACTCCCTCTCCTTGCAAACCCCTTTTTACATGCTCTGAAAGCAGAGTCTTTGAGGTCCAGATCCAACTAGCTGTTGAGTTGGTCTGCGCATGTCCTTATCAGCTGACATTGGACATGAGCAGACCAACTCAACAGCTAGTTTGGCTCCTCCTGTTCCACTGCCACCTGCTCCCGATTGCTGATGCTCTGTTTATCACCTAGCATATTTTGCTGAAACTCGCTATTTACATTTTTTATATTTGTTCTCGGGCTGTAGGTAACACAATACTGGCACACTAGACCCAAGATGGTACTCTTCAGTAGCAATTGTTTGCATAACTGAGTGTGTGGCTAGGCCACTTCAGCGTATTTAAAAGTCAGCTGGAATTGTGTAACCCAGTGTAGGTATGGGTGTCAAGTGCCTTTCCCGAAAAGACATTGGTGGTTTTTTCTTTACAAGAATCCAGCAGCTTTCCTGGAATGAGCCCACAAATTTATCGATTTCAATTTCACATCTGGTGGGCTTTGAACTCGGTCTCTCTGTTGCTAGTCCAGTACTATAAACTATAGGCTACCATACCTTTTGGGGTGTTTATGCTATACTGCTGCTTTTCAGAGTTAGATTGATTGATGCAATGTGCTGTGAAATGTAAGGTTGCTCTCCTGTGGTATACCAATAGAAAGAGAAAAGGAACAACTTACAACTTCATTAAATGTGACATTCAGCCAAATAAGTGGTTATATATCTGTACTTCAATGCATGCTTCAGTGGCTAAATAACTGAATAGGATGAAAAACAAATGAAGGATAACTTGTCCATGCCTTCAACTTCCCCATCTCCTTCCTCCTATATTCTCTCTCCCCTGAATTTGCAGGGTTGCATCCTCCAATTCAAGTTTGTAAATTTGAGGAGTGGGACCTTCCCATTTATTTTCTTTGCTGTGAAGCTAGTGGAAGTTATTGACGACTTGACATGTAACACAATGGTATCAACAGGTATTGTGATGATAGAAACATGAATCATGCAGGCACAGTGCACCAAAGGAGTTGCCACGGGGAGCAGCGATCAGGATGATGGTGTTGTTTGGACAGAAAGGTGTGGAAAATGTATCATGTTGCATATTGGACAATTGTGGGAAACTATCCAAATATTGTAAGACTGGGTGAGAGAAAATTGTTCTTGCCATTTATCTTTAATGACTGGATTGCAATAAGGTTACAGTGAGGTCCCCAACCTCCACATTCCTGATGTGATAATTGAACTTTTTGCAACACTGCATCAGGGCCAATGCACTAATAGCTTGCAATGCCATTATCCACTTTGGCAGAAAAAATAGAAAAGCAAATTATAATTTAAAAGGAGAAAAACCTCATATCCTAACTTGTAAACAAGCTTTCAGTCACTATTCCTAAATTCTCCCTCCATAACGTGATTCTCTTATTTATAGGAACATAAGAAATAGGAGCAGGAGTAGGCCATTTGGCCCCTCTAGCCTGCTCCGCCATTCAATAAGATCATAATTGATCTGATCATGGACTCAGCTCCATTTCCCTACCCACTCCCCATAACCCTTGACTCCCTTATTGCTCAAAAATCTGTCTTTCTCCGCCTTGAATATATTCAATGAGCCAGCCTCCACAGCTCTCTGGGGCAAAGAATTCCATAGATTTACAACCCTCAAGAGAAGAAATTTCTCATCAGTTTTAAATGGGCGGCCCCTTATTCTAAACTATGTCCCCTAGTTTTAGTTTCCTGTAGGAGTGGAAATATCCTCTGCATCCACCTTGTCGAGCCCCCTCATTATCTTATCAGTTTCAGATCACCTCTCAATAAAGTCCAACATTCCATTTGCTTTCCTGATCACTTGCTGTACCTGCATACTAACTTTTTGTGTTTTGTGCACAAGGACCCCCAGGTCTCTGTACTGCAACACTTTGCAATTTTTCTCCTTTTAAATTATAATTTGCTTTTCTATTTTTTCTGCCAAAGTGGATAACCTCACATTTTCCCACATTATACTCCATCTGCCAAATTTTTACTCACTCACTTAGCCTGTCTATATCCCTTTGCAGATTTTTTTTGTCCTCCTCCTCAATTTGCTTTCCCACCCATCTTTGTATCATCAGCAAACTTGGCTACATTACACTTGGTCCCTTCATCCAAGTCATTAATATAGATTGTAAATAGTTGAGGCCCAGCACCGATCTCTATGGCACCCCACTAGTCACTGTTTGCCAACCGGAAAATGACCCATTTATCCCAACTCTGTTTTCTGTTAGGTAGCCAATCCTCTATCCATGCTAATATAGTACCCCCTCACCCAGTGAACTTTTATCTTGTGCAGTAACCTCTTATGTGGCACCTTATCGAATGCCTTCTGGAAATCCAAATACACCACATCCACTGGTTCCCCCTTATCCACCCTGTTCGTTACATCCTCAAAGAACTCCAGCAAATTTGTCAAACATGATTTCCCTTTCATAAAACCATGCTGACTCTGCTTGATTGAATCATGCTTTTCCAAATGTCCTGCTACTGCTTCCTTAATAATGGACTCCAGAATTTAACCAACGACAGATGTTAGGCTAACTGGTCTATAGTTTCCTGCTTTTAGTCTGCCTCCTTTTTTTTAAATAGGGGCGTTACATTTGCAGTTTTCCAATTTGCTGGGACTGCCCCAGAATCCTGGGAATTTTGGTAGATTACAACCAATGCATCCACTATCTCTAGCCACTTCTCAAGAACCTAGGATGTAAGGCATCAGGTCTAGGGGACTTGTCTGCCTTTAGTCCCATTATTTTACCTAGTACTGCTAGTGATTGTATTGAGTTCCTTAAGTTCCTCCCTATCTATAGCCCCTTGATTAACCACTATTGGGATGTTTTTAGAGTCTTCTACCGTGAAGACCGATACAAAATATTCAACATCTCTACCATTTCCCTGTTCTCCATTATTAATTCCCCAGTCTCCTCCTCGTTATTATTTCCTCCTCCCCCCCCCCCCCCCCCCCCCACACACACGTAATGTGTCTTGGGATATTTTCTATCAAAGCTGCAATTTAAATGCGAGTTGTTCTTGGTAGTTTAAGTGTCAGTCATTACGGCACAGAAGAAGGCCCATAGAGTCCATGCCGGCTCTCTGTAGAGCAATCCAGTCAGTCCCATTCTCGCACTCTATATCCATAGCCCTGCAAGTTTATTTCCCTCAACTGCCTATCCGATTTCCTTTTGAAATCTTTGATCCTCTCCACTTCCACCACCCATGTCAGCAGCCAGTTCCAGATCATTACCACTCGCTGCATAAAAAAATTCTTCCTCACATCCTCCCTGTATCTCTTGCCCAAAACCTTAAATCTGTGTCCCCCTCGTCCTTGTACCATCAGCTAATGTGAACATCTTTTCTCTGTCTACCTTATCCAAATCGTCATAATCTTGTACACCTCTATCAAATCTCCACCTCCTTTGTTCCAAGGAGAACAACCTCAGCTGCTTCAATGTAACCTTGTAGCTAAAATCCCTCATTTCTGGAACCATTCTGGTAAATCTGCACCATCTTGCGGACCTTCACATCCTTCCTAAAGTGTGGTGACCAGAATTGGATGCAATACTCTAGTTGTGGCCTAACCAGAGCTTTATACAGGTTCAGCATAACTTCCCTGCTTTTGTACTCAATATCTCTATTTATGAAGCCCAAGATCGCACATGCTTTGCTAACTACTCTCTCAATATGTCCGACCACCTTCATAGATCTATGCACATGAATCCCCAGGTCCCTCTGTCCTTGCATACTCTTTGAAACAGTGGCATTAAGTCTAAATTGCCTCTCCCTATCCCTTCTGTCAAAATGCATCACCTCACACTTCTCTATTAAATTCCATCTGCGACTTGTCTGCCCTGCTAGCCTATCTATGCCCTGTTGCAGTCGATTGGTATCATCCTCACTGTTTGCCACACCTCCAAGTTTGGTGGTATCAGCAAAATTTGAAATTTTACTCTGTATTCTATTATCCAAGTCATTATATCAAAAAAAAAAGCAGTGGTCATGGGACTGACCCTTGGGGAAGACCACTGTCTTACTATCCTCCGTCTGAAAAATAACCATTTACCACGACTCATTGTTTTATGTCCTTAAGCCAATTTCTTATCCAAGCTGACACTGACCCTCCTGTTCCATGAGCCTCAATTTTGTTAACAAGCCTTTTATGTGGTACTTTGTCAAATGCTTTCTTAAAATCCACATAGACAACGTCCACTGCATTCCCTTCATCAATCTTCTCTCGCCGTCAAAAAATTCAATTAGATTAGTCGAATACTTCTACAAATCCGTGCTGGCTCTCCTCAATTAACTTAAACCTCTCCAAGTACCTGTTAATTTTTTCCCTGATTATTGTTTCTAAAACCTTACCCACCATTGATGTTAAACTGACCGACCTTGTAGTTACTCGGATTGTCCTTGCACCCTTTCTTGAACAAGGGTGTCTGGTTACTGGATGACAAATATAAAACTCTAAACTAATTGGCTGAGAATTACATTCATTTTTGTCCTTGCAAGCATAAGGAAACGGACAAGTGGGCAGGAAGGCAAATGTCCTGCACCAATCATCTGGTGAGTAGCTCACTGAACCAGCTGATCAACCTGTGCACTGTTGGCCTATACCAGAGCAGCCAAGCAAATGATAAGAAGGGTGATGCTATAGAAATGAGATATTTTAAAGCATGAGCTGGAACATATAGCAACCACCTGTTGGTTTAAGCAGGGGTCCTCAAAGAAGGCACAGATGGAATACAGTGAACTTCTGTTTGTATGATGAACATGGCTGTGGAGAACATGGCATAATTCCTATACTGGGTGCAGTGAATTGGCAAATGAGGGAGTTAGGAACATATGAAAAGAATCGGATGAGACCAAACATCATTGTGGCCAATTTAGGGAAAATTCTGGGAACTTCGTCTCTGATCCCGAAGTGAGGCTCCATGAGATGCATTTTACTCATCATTCCATCTAGCTAAGACTATGACAAGAGGTGCACTTTGATCCCAGTGCAACTTATACCTGATGCAGAGCAACCAGTATACTTGCATTTGTGGTTTTTAAGGACAATAAATGTATGTTTATCTAGAGTTTAGCTGTAATATCTACCTGTATAAACTTTAAAGAAGTAATGGTCTCAGCAGTTTTGCCATCTGAGGTTTTTTTTTAGAAAATTATCTGAATAATCAGGAAATCATGGACAATTTCCTTAAAAAGGAGGAGGCTAGAGCTGAAAAAAGGAGACCATCCTATGTTAAATCTGGACAGTCATCTTTAATGGACACTGATGGCATTGGGCAAAGTCAGAATCCTCAACCCACCTTTATAGAGTTAGGGACCAGTCTGAAAAGCAGGGAGCCTTCTACTTCAGTTCCAAGCACAGCGGAATCACATGTATTTATGGCAAATCACATACCGAACATCACTGTGTACAGCTGTCTGTGGGAGCCTGATTAGTGCAAATCAAGTGGAACTGGAGCAGGTTCATCTCACTGACGTAACATGAGGGACTGTCGGCGACTGGCAGAGAATATAGCCCACTTGATCCAGGAAGTGTGCTATCGGTTACTGAGGGATGACAAGCCTAGCATGTTGGCATTCTAAACCCCAGCTTGTCCACCACAAAATTGTGTTATGTATCTTGCTTGATCACAAGGGGTACAAGAAGTAACATAATCAGCACACTACCTGGGGACAGAACGAGCTTCTAGTAATTTGCAACTATTTCAGACAGAAGGACTGCTGGTTGCAAAGCCTGTGCATAATACTGCCTGTGCACAATACTCAGCCATGGTCACCAAAAAAAGCTGGCTGTCCAAGACTATTAACTGGAGGGACAAACATGGGTAATGCAAGGACAGCCAGACACTGTAACCTTTGCTGTACAGTGCATGAGATTAGCAAAAGCAAGGGGCAGTCAATATTGAGTGCAAGACTGGCACATCTTGGACGTGTGCCTTAGAAAGCTAGATAGACTGTGCATGTGCAAGGTGCTATGAAAATAGTTTTCATCAGTTCATAAGAACATAAGAAATAGGAGCAGGAGTAGGCCATTTGACCCCTCGAGCCTGCTCCGCTATTTACTAAGATCATGGCTGATCTGATCATGGATTCAGCTCCACTTCCTGCCTGCTCCCTATAACCCTTTATTCCCTTATCACTCAAAAATCTGTCTATCGCCACCTTAAATATATTCAATGACCCAGCCTCCACAGCTCTATGGGGAAGCGAATTCCACAGATTTACAACCCTCTGAGAAAAGAAATCCATCCTCATCTCAGTTTTAAGTAGGTGGCCCCTTGTTCTGAGACTGCCCTCTGGTTTTAGTTTCCCCTATGAGTGGAAATATCCTCTCTGCATCCACCTTGTAGAGCCCCCTCATTATCTTATATGTTTCGGTACGATCACCTCTCATTCTTCTGAACTTCAATGAGTATAGGCTCAACCTATGGTAACAAAACCATCAACACCCCAATTGATTGTTGCCGACTTGAGCCTAGATTTTCTTCAACTGCACTGCCCAGTTTTCAGGCATTATAACAAACAGCTGCTGAATATATGAAAGTCCTACCCATCTGCCAGAAATGCACCAGACTTGCATCCCTATGCCTTTTTGGGGGAATAGCACTGATAATAGTAGAAATGCGAACCTCAAACAGGCGGCCACTTCATTTTAATATTAATTTGGGAGCATATCACCCCTGCACACCATTTCCCACCATTCTGAACTGGTTGCTGATCGTAGCAAATATTGAAAAGATCATGGAAAGGACAGATTAATATAAAGGTAAGTGTATTTTTGCCATTTATTAACCACTTTTCTTGGCATTTGGAGAATTCCCCTTATCTGGAAAAAGAGGACCTGCAGAGGGAGGTCAGGCAGCATGAGAGATCCTCTCTGCCTCACATCTGCAACAGCAGACAGAAAATACCTTGCTTTGGCAGAGGATTAATAAGAACATAACATAAGAACATAAGAATTAGGAACAGGAGTAGGCCATCTAGCCCCTCGAGCCTGCTCCGCCATTCAATAAGATCATGGCTGATCTGGCCGTGGATTCAGCTCCACTTACCCGCCCGCTCCCCGTAACCCTTAATTTCCTTATTGGTTAAAAATCTATCTATCTGTGACTTGAATACATTCAATGAGCTAGCCTCAACTGCTTCCTTGGGCAGAGAATTCCACAGATTCACAACCCTCTGGGAGAAGAAATTCCTTCTCAACTCGGTTTTAAATTGGCTCCCCCGTATTTTGAGGCTGTGCCCCCTAATTCTAGTCTCCCCTACCAGTGGAAACAACCTCTCTGCCTCTATCTTGTCTATCCCTTTCATTATTTTAAATGTTTCTATAAGATCACCCCTCATCCTTCTGAACTCCAACGAGTAAAGACCCAGTCTACTCAATCTATCATCATAAGGTAACCCCCTCATCTCCGGAATCAGCCTAGTGAATCGTCTCTGTACCCCCTCCAAAGCCAGTATATCCTTCCTTAAGTAAGGCGACCAAAACTGCACGCAGTACTCCAGGTGCGGCCTCACCAATACCCTATACAGTTGCAGCAGGCCCCTGCTTTTGTACTCTATCCCTCTCGCAATGAAGGCTAACATTCCATTCGCCTTAATGCTGATGATTTAAGAGCCGATATGCTATCAAGTGAATATTAAAATGAAGTGTCGTGTCCACAAACACAGGCAGGGTGAACTGTTCTGAGCGCTTCGATCAGCAGAGAGGCTGCTGTAGTGTTATACCATCTGTTGGAAGGATACCTGCAGCTACTGTGCAGCATAGATTGGCATATGCAGTTATGGTAATTGGCAGCAATGACCTAAAACTTTGCTGCACCTGGTTGCAGGCATGTTGTAATGCTGTCCGATAAGTTAGCACAGAGGACAACCATCTCATGCAGCATAACCTTGATTTCAGCAGCCATTAAACAGGGTATCAGTTGCTGGGTTGCTCCATCACATGTTTGCCTACTCATACCATAAGAACATAAGAATTAGGAACAGGAGTAGGCCATCTAGCCCCTCGAGCCTGCTCCGCCATTCAACAAGATCACGGCTGATCTGGCCGTGGACTCAGCTCCACTTACCCGCCCGCTCCCCGTAACCCTTAATTTCCTTATTGGTTAAAAATCTATCTATCTGTGACTTGAATACATTCAATGAGCTAGCCTCAACTGTTTCCTTGGGCAGAGAATTCCACAGATTCACAACCCTCTGGGAGAAGAAAATCCTTCTCAACTCTATTTTAAATTGGCTCCCCCGTATTTTGAGGCTGTGCCTCCTAGTTCTAGTCTCCCCTACCAGTGGAAACAACCTCTCTGCCTCTATCTTGTCTATCCCTTTCATGATTTTAAATGTTTCTATAAGATATATACCATATATACTTTCCCTTCAATTTTGCTGTCTCTTTTTAGTCTCCTCTTCCTTCAGCCTTAGCAAAGGTTGATAATGGGTTTAAATGTCTTTTTCATCTCCAAAGGCTTTCACAACTTTTAACCTCCATCAACTATTATCCCCCTACCATTTTATTTGTACCCCAGATCTTTAGATCTGCCCAAATCTGTGATTGATATTATACTAATAAATTGAACTAGGAAAATTAGGAGTAAATGGCCCACCTCCATTTCAGACTGTCTAGAGCCAGTCAGTAAATACACCAGAAGAGGTATATCTCGGCTTTGGTTTAAAAAGGGGGTTAGTCAGCCTTTTGCCAGGGCTGATGCTTGCACTATTGTTTTGATAGTTTATTCAATTACTTCAGACCTATGATAGGATGTTACAGGTCCAGATACTAATGGTTGATCCTAATGGTACGGCTAAAAGAGATTTGGTCTGGAAAATAAACATCCAACTATAATTATATCTCTTATTTGTGGAGTCACAATCTCAAATGCTTGTGAAACTGAATTTAAGTAACTTTTTTTCATGGCAGGGAATGTCCTGTAAAATGTCGCTGGAAAAGGGTTGATTGACAGCCTAGGCAGATAAATATATTTGGCAGTTTTTGGCCAGTTCAACAGTTCTTTATGTTTTATCAACATTGAATTGAACAGATCAAAACTATAGGGCTAGACTATCTAATGTTAATGTTTTCTGATATGGTCCTTATCTGTATTCAATGTTGTTACAGATAGAGTAAGGGAGTTCTCCCCAGTGCCCTGATGATGATCATGATAATCATATATCACTCAACTAACAGATTATCTGGACATTAATTGCTGTTTGTGAGACCAAACTGGCTGTTGCGTTTTAACAATAACTTGCATTTATGTAGTGCCTTTAATCTAGTAAAACTGCCCAAGGTACTTAACAGGAATGTTATCAAACAAAATTTGAGACCAAGCCACATAAGGAGATATTAGGACAAATGATCAAATCTTTGGTCAAAGAGGTAAGTTTTAAGGAGTGTCTTAAAGGAGAGGTAGAGAGGCTTAGAGTTGGAATTCCAGAGTTTAGGGCCTTGGCAGCTGACGGATGAAAATCGTGATATGCAAGAGGCAAGAACTGGAGGAGACATCTTAGAGGGTTGTAGGGTTGTAGGAGGTTACAGAGATAGCGAGGGTGCGGCCACGGAGGAATTTGAAAACAAGAATGAGAATTTTAGAATTGAGACATTTTTGCAAGAGTGGCTGCATTTCAAAAATACTTAATTAGCTATAGAAACATAGAAACATAGAAAATAGGTGCAGGAGTAGGCCATTCGGCCCTTCGAGCCTGCACCGCCATTCAATGAGTTCATGGCTATAAAGCACTTTGGAACATACTGATGTTGTGAAAGGTGCTATATAAATGCAAGTTCTTTCTTTAGTAAAGCATTGGAATTTTATTCTTTTCTGCTGTTCAATTATTTTTTATAATAAGTCTGATTTGTTGGTTATTACCTAAGCAACAGGGTCTGACAGCGATTCTTTTTCCATTATCCGAGGCTGGGCGGGACACAAGAAGGCTCAGATAATTTCTAGTGAGTAAATGTATGATAAGGATTTTCTGTTTGATCCTGGGCGATGCAAAATTACCATATATCACAGTTATATGCTCAGACTTTGTTTATAGGAGTTGTTATAGGAACAATGATTTGTTTATGGCAGTGGTTCTTGATGTTTAGCACCAGAGGAATAAAGGGTGAGCCCAAAAATGGTAATAATAGGAAAGAAAAAGATCAAAAAGCACAGTAGTCCAGCCTCAGACAATATTTTTACATGTTTTACCTGTTATTGGCCAGTAAAATGGGTTTAGAATGTTCTGTGGTGACGTCACAAATAATCAGCTGTTCAGCTATAATGTTTTCATAACTTTTTTAACTAATCTCTTTTTTTCTTCCTCGTTTTCCAAATTTGACTCCTCTCCTGTGCCTTCTTGAAAATGATAACTTTTTCTGGTGTTTGATTTCACAGATGCCCAAAAGCACCTCACCTGAGTGACCATTATTCGTGTGTGAATCGAGACAGTGAGTATTGGCAAGCTGTTTGATTGTGTGGGTATACTGCATTTATTTAGTTTTAACTTTGGAAAATTGCCTCAAATAACCTTTAACAAGTTTTGGTGTACCACAATATCTCGCTTAGCGAATGATAGAAAAATGAACACCCACAAATATTAACCTATCTTTCTATGATAATACAAAAGCAAAATACTGTGGATGCTGGAATCTGAAATAAAACCAGAAAATGCTGGCAATCTCAGCGGGTCAGGCAGCATCTGTTCCCCGTGCTGATTGAACAACTATGCAAGTTAAACTTTGTTTTGTTCAAAAAGTTTGATATTGACTATTTATCATTTCCAATCTTTTTGCTTTATTGGTCTAATTTTGTGATGTGGAGGCAAATTGTTTTGTTTGGAATTATGTTAAAGGTGGAGTAAATTATCCACTTTCTCTCTTAAGCATCGTGTTTCTTTCGATTACGGGCAATGACTGGGTAGTGTCGTTTGTAAGGTTTATATTGGGTGAAATATCTCTGCATGTATTTAGTGTTCCGTGCATTGGATATAATTGATTGTCTAGCATGAATTGCATGGGTTGCTTCTATGAAGCCCAGCCCCCGAACAGGACAGCCCCCTTCTTGTGATTGACACCTCAGCCAGCCACTCGGCAGCGGCGCCGAGTGGAGTCGGGCCAATCAACGGCAAGCGCAGGCGGGCCTCGTGCGCTCGTGCGGCCTGGCCTACGTCACTCAAGCGACGTCACTTTGCCCCAAGATGGCGACCACCAGTGGGAGCGGCGATACCAACGCGGCTCCGGGCCGTAAGCACCTAGGCATTCCCCAGGCCGTGTTCGTGGTAAGGGACCCCCCCCCCCCCCTCCTGAGGATTGGGATAGGGTGCGCTGGCGGCTCTGGGTGAGGGTCTGAGGACCATGCTCCTTGTCTGAGCGGGAGCGGCTGTGTCCCCATGGAGACGTGCGGCCGGGCGTCAGTGAGCAACCGCTCGCCCCTCGCGGGGTCTCCAGGTTCAGCTGTCCGTTTCTACAGCAACACAATTTAATCCTTTGTGATTTAAAAAACAAACTTCGTTACAGTGGTGGTCTGTGGGCTCCGGGGTAAAACAAACGGCCCACTGAGTTACACAGACCGCGGTTGGGGGGGGGGGTGTCCCACGCTCCATCCCAGGACTGGCCTGCTCAATGCCTCAGTTCCGGTGAGCTGGGGAGGGGTAAGATCCGCCAAGCTTATTGTTGCTGTTGTCCACCCAATGAATCCTGCAAGGTTTGGGCAGACATCAGGTGAGGACCGGATCGGGCCACTTACCGTAAAATAATCTGTCACCAATCATTATTCAGGCCACTTGGGCGAGGTACTAAAAGCCTGCCAATGTGTGTCTAGAGACATACATCCACTTTCCCAGAGATGGTAGTTGATTTGGGCTCACTTGATATCTTTTAACTGGCAGGTGGGTTGATAATCTGTTGGGGGTTACAGGGAAGATAAAAAGAATGCGGACTTCCTTAAAGTAGAATTCGAGGATTATCAAAGATAGCGTAAACATACAAGGAAAGGGTTTAAAAAAAAAAAAAAAATTCGTTCATGGAATTCAGCATTTGTTGTCCATTGCTAACTTCCCTTGAGAAGGTGGGGGTGAGCTACCGCTGTATTGCACCGCTGTAGTCCGTGTGGTGAAGGTACTCCACAGTGCTGTTGGGGAGGGAGTTCCAGGATTTTAACCCAGTGATGATGAAGGAACGGCAAAATACTTCCAAGTCAGATTGGCAAACTGTAACTAGTGGGGTGAAACAGCGATCAGTGCTGGGGCCTCAACTATTTACAATTTATATTAATGACTTGGATGAAGGGACCGAGTGTAACGTAGCCAAATTTGCTGATGATAAAGACAGGTGGGAAAGCAAGTTGCGAGGAGGACATAAAGAATCTACAAAGGGATATATATAGGCTCAGTGAGTCGGCAAAAAATTGCCACATGGAGTATAATGTGGGAAAATGTGAGGTAGGAAAAATAAAAAAGCAAATTACTATTTAAGTGGGGAGAGATTACAAAATGCTGCAGTACAGAGAGACCTGCGGGTTCTTGTACATGTGAAGCACAAAATTAGTATGCAGCTACAGCAAGTAATCAGGAAGGCAAATGGAATGTTGGTCTTTATTGCAAGGGGGATAGAGTATAAAAGCAGGGAAGTCCTGCTCAACTGTACAGGGTGATGGTAAGACCGCTTCTGGTGTACTGCATACAGTTTTGGTCTCCTTATTGAGGAGGGATATACTTGCATTGGAGGCATTTCAGAAGAAGGTTCACTAGGTTGATTCCTGAGATGAAGGGGTTGTCATATGAAGGAAGGTTGGGCCTATATTCATTGGAGTTTAGAAGAATGAGAGGTGATCTTATTAGAAACATAGAAAATAGGTGCAGGAGTAGGCCATTCGGCCCTTCTAGCCTGCACCGCCATTCAATTAGTTCATGGCTGAACATGCAACTTCAGTACCCCATTCCTGCTTTCTCACCATACCCCTTGATTCCCCTAGTAGTAAGGACTTCATCTAACTCCTTTTTGAATATATTTAGTGAATTGGCCTCAACAACTTTCTGTGGTAGAGAATTCCACAGGTTCACCACTCTCTGGGTGAAGAAATTCCTCCTCATCTCGGTCCTAAATGGCTTCCCTCTTATCCTTAGACTGTGTCCCCTGGTTCTGGACTTCCCCAACATTGGGAACATTCTTCCTGCATCTAACCTGTCTAACCCCGTCAGAATTTTAAACGTTTCTATGAGGTCCCCTCTCATTCTTCTGAACTCCAGTGAATACAAGCCCAGTTGATCCAGTCTTTCTTGATAGGTCAGTCCCGCCATCCCGGGAATCAGTCTGGTGAACCTTCGCTGCATGCCCTCAATAGCAAGAATGTCCTTCCTAAGGTTAGGAGACCAAAACTGTACACAGTACTCCAGGTGTGGCCTCACCAAGGCCCTGTACAACTGTAGCAACACCTCCCTGCCCCTGTACTCAAATCCCCTCGCTATGAAGGCCAACATGCCATTTGCTTTCTTAACTGCCTGCTGTACCTGCATGCCAACCTTCAATGACTGATGTACCATGACACCCAGGTCTCTTTGCACCTCCCCTTTTCCTAATCTGTCACCATTCAGATAATCTGTCTCTCTGTTTTTACCACCAAAGTGGATAACCTCACATTTATCCACATTATACTTCATCTGCCATGCATTTGCCCACTCACCTAACCTATCCAAGTTGCTCTGCAGCCTCATAGCATCCTCCTCGCAGCTCACACTGCCACCCAACTTAATGTCATCCGCAAATTTGGAGATACTACATTTAATCCCCTCGTCTAAATCATTAATGTACAGTGTAAACAGCTGGGGCCCCAGCACAGAACCTTGCGGTACCCCACTAGTCACTGCCTGCCATTCTGAAAAGTCCCCATTTACTCCTACTCTTTGCTTCCTGTCTGACAACCAGTTCTCAATCCATGTCAGCACACTACCCCCAATCCCATATGCTTTAACTTTGCACATTAATCTCTTGTGTGGGACCTTGTCGAAAGCCTTCTGAAAGTCCAAATATACCACATCAACTGGTTCTCCCTTGTCCACTCTACTGGAAACATCCTCAAAAAATTCCAGAAGATTTGTCAAGCATGATTTCCCTTTCACAAATCCATGCTGACTTGGACCTATCATGTCACCTCTTTCCAAATGCACTGCTACGACATCCTTACTAATTGATTCCATCATTTTACCCACTACCGATGTCAGACTGACCGGTCTATAATTCCCTGTTTTCTCTCTCCCTTTTTTAAAAAGTGTGGTTACATTGGCTACCCTCCACTCCATAGGAACTGATCCAGAGTCAATGGAATGTTGGAAAATGACTGTCAATGCATCCACTATTTCCAAGGCCACCTCCTTAAGTACTCTGGGATGCAGTCCATCAGGCCCTGGGGATTTATCGGCCTTCAATCCCATCAATTTCCCCAACACAATTTCCCGACTAATAAGGATTTCCCTCAGTTTCTCCTCCTTACTAGACCCTCCGACCCCTTTTATATCCGGAAGGTTGTTTGTGTCCTCCTCAGTGAATACCGAACCAAAGTACTTGTTCAATTGGTCCGCCATTTCTTTGTTCCCCGTTATGACTTCCCCTGATTCTGACTGCAGGGGACCTACGTTTGTCTTTACTAACCTTTTTCTCTTTACATATCTATAGAAACTTTTGCAATCCGTCTTAATGTTCCCTGCAAGCTTCTTCTCGTATTCCATTTTCCCTGCCCTAATCAAACCCTTTGTCCTCCTCTGCTGAGTTCTAAATTTCTCCCAGTCCCCGGGTTCGCTGCTATTTCTGGCCAATTTATATGCCACTTCCTTGGCTTTAATGCTATCCCTGATTTCCCTTGATAGCCACGGTTGAGCCACCTTCCCTTTTTTATTTTTACGCCAGACAGGAATGTACAATTGTTGTAGTTCATCCATGCGGTCTCTAAATGTCTGCCATTGCCCATCCACAGTCAACCCCTTCAGTATCATTCGCCAATCTATCCTAGCCAATTCACGCCTCATACCTTCAAAGTTACCCTTCTTTAAGTTCTGGACCATGGTCTCTGAATTAACTGTTTCATTCTCCATCCTAATGCAGAATTCCACCATATTATGGTCACTCTTCCCCAAGGGGCCTCGCACAACGAGATTGCTAATTAATCCTCTCTCATTACACAACACCCAGTCTAAGATGGCCTCCCCCCTACTTGGTTCCTCGACATATTGGTCTAAAAAACCATCCCTTATGCACTCCAGGAAATCCTCCTCCACCATATTGCTTCCAGTTTGGTTAACCCAATCTATGTGCATATTAAAGTCACCCATGATAACTGCTGCACCTTTATTGCACGCACCCCTAATTTCATGTTTGATGCCCTCCCCAACATCACTACTACTGTTTGGAGGTCTGTACACAACTACCACTAACGTTTTTTGCCCTTTGGTATTCTGCAGCTCTACCCAGATAGATTCCACATCATCCAAGCTAATGTCCTTCCGAACTATTGCCTTAATTTGCTCCTTAACCAGCAATGCTACCCCACCTCCTTTTCCTTTTATTCTATCTTTCCTGAATGTTGAATACCCCTGGATGTTGAGTTCCCAGCCCTGATCATCCTGGAGCCACGTCTCCGTAATCCCAATCACATCATATTTGTTAACATCTATTTGCACAGTTAATTCATCCACCTTATTGCGGATACTCCTTGCATTAAGACACAAAGCCTTCAGGCTTGTTTTTTTAACACCCTTTGTCCTTTTAGAATTTTGCTGTACAGTGGCCCTTTTTGTTCTTTGCCTTGGGTTTCTCTGCCCTCCACTTTTCCTCATCTCCTTTCTGTCTTTTGCTTTTGCCTCCTTTTTGTTTCCCTCTGTCTTCCTGCATTGGTTCCCATCCCCCTGCCATATTAGTTTAAATCCTCCCCAACAGCACAAGCAAACACTCCCCCTAGGACATTGGTTCCGGTCCTGCCCAGGTGCAGACCGTCCGGTTTGTACTGGTCCCACCTCCCCCAGAACATATAAGATTCTGAGGGGGCTTGACAGGTTAGATACAGAGAGGATGTTTTGCCTCATGGGGAATCTAGAACTAGGGGGCAAAGTTTCAGAATAAGGAGTTGCCCATTTAAGACAGAAATGAGGAGGAATTTCTTCACTCGGTCGTGAATCTTTGGAATTCTCTACCCCAGGGAGCTGTTGAGGCTGGGTCATTGAATATATTTAAGATGGAGATAGACAGATTTTTGAATTATAAGGGAGTCATTGGTATGGGGAGCGGGTGGAGTTGAGACCAGGATCAGATTAGCCATGATCTTATTGAATGGTGGAGCAGGCTCAAGGGGTCAAATGGCCTACTCCTGCTCCTATTACTTAATGTTCTTATGTTTGTGACTTGGAGTTTGTGATGTTCCCATGCGCCTGCTGCCCTTGTCCTTCTAGGTGGTAGAGGTCACGGGTTTGGGAAGTGCTGCCGAAGAAGCCTTGGCGAGTTGCTGCAGTGTATCTTGTAAATGGTACACACTGCAGCCACGGTGCGTTAGTGGTGGAGTGAGTGAATGTATAAGATGATGGGTGGGGTGCCAATCAAGCGAGCTGCTTTGTCTTGGATGGTGTCGAGCTTCTTAAGTGTTGTTGGAGCTGCAAGTGGAGAGTATTCCATCACACTCCTGACTTGTACCATGTAGTTGGTGGAAAGTCTTTAGAGAGTCTGGAGGTGAGACACTTGTTGCAGAATACCCAGGGCTGGTGTGGTGGTGTTGCAAAGTATTTATGTGGATGGTTGAGTTAAGTTTGTGGTGAATTGTGATATTGAGGATATTGATGGTGGGGGATTCGGCAAGTGGGGGAGGGAGTGGTGGGGGAGTGAGCATGTTCATCTTTTATCATTTTATTTTTTTGAATGCTATTTGCATAACCTCTTCGAGTCCCTCAGTTTGTGATGAGTAGCTTTTGATTTTGTAATCTATCAATATCATATATATTTAATCATTTACATGCATATAGTGTTTTTAACGTTAAAAGTGTCCCAAGGTGGCTCACAAATAGAACATAAGAACATAAGAAGAACATAAGAATTAGGAACAGGAGTAGGCCATCTAGCCCCTCGAGCCTGCTCCGCCATTCAATAAGATCATTGCTGATCTGGCCGTGGACTCAGCTCCACTTTCCCGCTCTCTCCCCGTAACCCTTAATTCCCTTATTGGTTAAAAATCTTTCTATCTGTGACTTGAGTACATTCAATGAGCTAGCCTCAACTGCTTCCTTGGGCAGAGAATTCCACAGATTCACAACCCTCTGGGAGAAGAAATTCCTTCTCAACTCGGTTTTAAATTGGCTCCCCCGTATCTTAAGAAATACTTAAGATAATTAGGGAAGGGGGAAAATTAGGCATGGTGACCAAAAGTTTGTTTGAAAAGATACATTTTGATAAGATTATAAAAGTGGAAAGAGACATAGAAAGGTAGAGATATCTAGTGAGGTGTTCCAGAGAGTAGGGTAAAGGCAGTTGAAGGCTCTGCAGTCAGTGTTGAGATGAAGGAGGAAAGGATGCACAAAGAGCAGAGGCAGAGGACTGCTGAAGGGATATAAGGGTTAAAAAGAGGATGCAGAGAGTGGAACAAGACCATGGAGGGATTTGAAGAAGGAGGTGAGAATTGTGAACTTGATGTTTTGGGTGCAAATGAGCCAATATCACTCAGCAAGGCCATTGGTGAATAGGACATAGTGCTGGTGGCTGAGTTTTGGGACAAGATGGAGTTTGTAGAGGGTAGAGGATGGGAGGCCAGCAAAGACGCATTGGAATAAATGTGTCTGGAGATGACAAAACCCTCACCTATATTTTTATCAGTGGGTTGGGTGAGGTAGGAGTGGTGATGAGCAAGGTTTTAGATAGTCTACGGATGACTGGGAGGGGAGTGAAATCAGTGACAATGTGAATGTTTAAAAATGTATAGAGACATTGAAGTTGAGAATGTGGGAATTGTATAGGGACAGTATAAGCTAACAAAGAATTCATGGAGGAATAGCCATGACATCTCAGACTCGAGACTGCGAAATGTTACAACACTAACACGTATTGAAATGAAACCCACAGCTTGCAGAAAAACCTCAAGGTTTTATTAACCTGAAACATTAACAGAAGGTCTTTGTTTAAAATCAGACCATACTTAGGTCGGCTTATGAGTGGACAAAGGGAAAGAGGAATCAAAAGAGATAGGCTGAACTAGGATGTCACTCTAGCCCTATCTTATCTTTTGCTGAAAATGTATAACCATCGTCCCTTTACAATGTAACGTCACTTTGTCCGTAGGAAGTGGGTGCGTTCGAACAGACTTGCATTCCTTCTGTCTGATAAAGTCCCCGATCGGGATTTGCTTTTTAAATAAAAGCTTGCTTTGTTTAAAGCACAAACGGTATTCGTTTCAGTAATTTTGCTGAACCAGATTGAGGTAAAAGAATCCAGAAATCAACAGCAAGGGAGCGGAATTCATCGCATGAAATGAAAACTGACTTTGTTCGTTCCCCATGGACTGAAAACACTGGCTTTGTTCATCCCCATGTCCAATTGGTGGAAATTGTGACTCATATGTGAAATGATGGCAGCCGAGCAGTATGACAGCACAATGGTGATTGTGGGGTCAAGAGAAGTGATAGAGAGGTGGAGATGGGTATCGTCGTCTTCTCCATGGTCATGGTGCTCCCAGACCAACCCCCAAAAATAACTGGTATTGCAAAAGGGCCTGGGGATCGGGATCGGGATGGGGAGTGGTGAGGCTGGCAAGCATGAGCACAGGGGCCACCCAACACTACTCAGTCAGTGTCCCTGGAAATAGTACTTGGCATAACACCACTTAAAACTACAACTAACTGTAAGCAATGCTACAGATTTGCTAGTATATCATTAAAAATATTTTTAGGGGCCTGTCCATTAACTTTAATTAATGTTGGCAGAATATTAGGCTCGAGTGAAGCATAAATGCCAGCATGAACTGGTTGGGCCGAAAGGCCTGTGTCTGTGCTGTATATTCTCTGTAATTCTATGTAATTTCATTGTTATTTTGTCCAGTTTCTTTGTGAATATTTATCATCCATCTACCATCATCATCATAGGCAGTCCCTCGGAGTTGAGGATGACTTGCTTCCACTCTAAAAGTGAGTTGTCAGGTGACTGAAGAGTCCAATGCGGGACCTCCAGTCTCTGTCACAGGTGGGGCAGACAGTGGTTGAAGGAAAGGGTGGGTGGGGATCCTGGGTTGATGCACGCTCCTTCCGCTGGTGACACTTGTTTTCTGCTTGTTCTCAGCAATGGAACTCTAGGCACTCAGCGCCCTCCTGGATGTTCTTCCTCCACTTTGGGCGGTCTTGGGCCAGGGATTTCCAGGAGTCGGTGGGGGTGTTGTACTTTGTCAAGGAGGCTTTGAGGGTGTCCTTGAAGCATTTTCTCTGCCCACCTGGGGCTCGCTTGCCATGTCAAAGCTCCACGTAGCGCACTTGCTTTGGGAGTCTCGTGTCGGGCATGCGGACGATGTGGCTCGCCCAACAGAGCTGATCGAGCTTCGATGCTGGGGATGTTGGCCTGAGCAAGAACACTGACATTGGGCAGGATAGACGCACCAACGTCATCCATCTACCATGTTAACTGTCAATATAGTTGCTGTCTGTCACATATTTTTTCGTAGCAGTCCGGAAAAACACTTGATGTAGTACAAGATGTGCTGTAAAGTGCATTTAGTTAATTGATGTGGTCTTGGATGAAGGTGGTTAAAAGCCACTGTCTGTCCTAAGTAGCTGTCAGTGATATGATACCAAATGTTTTGTAATCATTTGTACAGCCCAATGCTTTCTGCTAAGCACCACCAGCTCTATCTACACTGCCCACGATGGTTCACTTGTCTTTGGGATGAGATAGGTGCTTGTACCCCAACAGATTCCATCCTTTGCCTTAGATGCATAGCAACAACTCATCTGAATTGTTTGTAAGGTAATGGCGGAGGACCTGGTGCTGAGGAGAATGGATGAGCAAAACCAGAAATACAAATTCAGGCAACTGAAATCTGTTGCAAACAAGAGAAGGTGAGAGGTCAATAGTCAAGAAATCCAAAACTCAGCTGCCCGTGATCTATCTTGCACCAGGTCCTGTTCACCCATCACCTCTGTGCTTGCTGATCTACATTGGCTCCCAGTCTGACAATGCCTTGATTTTAATATTCGCATCCTTGTTTTCAAATCACTCCATGGCCTCACCCCTCCTTTTCTCTGAACTCCTCCAGACCTACAACCCTCTTGAGATTTCTGCACTCCTCCAATTCTGGCCACTTGCGCATCTTCGATATTCATTGCTTCGTCATTGGCAGCTGTGCCTTTAGCTATCTAGGCTCTAAGCTCTGGAATTCCCTTCCCTTCCTAAACCTCTCCACCCCCCTCTCCTTTTTAAGATGCTCCTTAAAACCTACCTCTTTGACCATGCTTTTGGTTGCCTGTCCTAATATCTCCTCTGTGGCTCGGTGTCACATTTTGTTAGATGCTCCCTGTGAAGCACCTTGTGACATTTTACAATGTTAACGGTGCTATGTAAATGCAAGTTGTAGTTCTAGAAGTGAAAATGTTTAACTGTTAGCCAATTTAGAGGATTTGTACATGTAGATAGTGGGTTATTGTAAGAATTAGAAGCTATGGAGAAGCTGTGATTCATTTTGACTATCAGGTGATTTATTGTCTATGGTCTTGAACTCTGTTTTATAAATCAAGTATCCTCTAGTGCTTTCTAGCTACAATGCTAGAAGTTTGCCTGTTGCTCTTCTGACACAGATATCTCTGCTGTGTGTGTATTATAGACACAAAAAAACTGCATGAATAGAAGTCACGTAGATTTTTGTAGATCTCTTTGTTTGTGTAACCAGCCTTCTAGCCAGCTGGCTGTGAATTGGTCAATTATGTGCTAGCAAACAATTTTAGTTGCGTTTTATCAGAGGCCATGTGTGAGGCTAGATAGTGACTACCGTCGGGTTATTTAACCACAGGAAGGGGATCACAGCTGACCCAATCCTGCCCTTGCCCACTGTTCGCATGCACTTCCAATAGGAGTTGCAGGATAACTAGAATCGGAAGCAAAACCCTAGCGGATACTACCCTCCTTGTACTGGGGTGCTGAGGCTGATTGTAGCTACCTCACCTCTGCCAAAGCTAACTCAACACAGCAAGGTCAAATCTGGAAACTTTGTGGGCGGTATGGGTCAACTACTCCCATTTGTTACTTTCCCTTGTTTTGCTGGCACATAGGTCTTCATTTTTCAAGTCCATCACTTAATCTGGTTTTTTTCCTAATCTTCTGCTTCCCAGGAAGATGTTGTTGCATTTATGAAGCAGCCTGGTAACGAGACAGCAGATCTGGTGCTGAGGAGGCTAGACGAGCAATACCAAAAATACAAATTCATGGAATTGAATCTATCGCAAAAGAAGAGAAGGTGAGTGGTTAAATTGTGAGGAAGCAAGAATGTCCAACTGTTAAGCCAGTTTTGCCGAATCTGTTAAATGTACAGGACAGAGGAACCTGGGGGTCCTTGTGCATGAAACATAAAAAGTTAGTATGCAGGTACAGCAAGTAATCAGGAAGGCAAATGGAATGTTGGCCTTTATTGCAAAGGGGATGGAATATAAAAGCAGGGAAGTCCTGCGACAACTGTACAGGGTATGGGTGAGACCACACCTGGAGTACTGCATACAGTTTTGGTCTCCTTATTTAAGGAGCGATATACTTGCATTGGAGGCTGTTCAGAGAAGGTTCGCGAGGTTGATTCCTGAGATGAAGGAATGGTCTTATGAAGAAAGGTTGGGCCTGTACTCATTAGTGGAACATATGAGGGGGCTTGACAAGGTAGATGTAGAGAAGATGTTTCCACTCGTGAGGGAGTCTAGAACTAGGGGGGCATAGTTTCAGAATAAGGGGTCGCCCATTTAGAACTGAGATGAGGAATTTCTTCTCTGAACATAAGAATTAGGACCAGGAGCAGGCCATCTAGCCCCTCGAGCCTGCTCCGCCATTCAACAAGATCATGGCTGATCTGGCCGTGGACTCAGCTCCACTTACCTGCCCGCTCCCCGTAACCCTTAATTCCCTTATTTGTTAATCTATGGAATTCTCTGACCCAGAGAGCTGTGGAGGCTGGCTCATTGAATATATTTAAGGTGGAGATAGACAGATTTTTGAATGATAAGGGAGTGAAGGGTTTTGGGCAGCGGGCAGGGAAGTGGAGCTGAGCCCAAGGTCAGATCAGCCATGATCTTATTAAATGACGGAGCAGGCTCGAGGGGCCAAATGGCCTATTTCTGCTCCTATTTCTTATGTTCTAAACACGTATCAAAATTGATTCACAATTTATCGTACGATTGAGAAAGAGACCCAAATGATCCTGGTGCTCTTCGGTTATGAAAATCATCTTTGTGAGAAAACCTCTCTCTACCTCATTGCCAGAACCACTGGTTTACAGTAACTGAATAGGACAAATTCCATTTTTATTAAATGGGATTTTTTTATGACAGTTTTGGCAATCATGTTCTGAAATTCCATCTGTTTTTCTTTTAATTCATTCATTCATTCATGGGATGTGGGTGTTGCTGGCAAGGCCAGCATTTATTACACATCCCTAATTTCCCTTGAGAAGGTGGTGGTATGCTGCTGCCTTGAACTGTTGCACTCCATGTGATGGTTACTCCCACAGTGCTGTTAGATAGGGAGTTCCAAGATTTTGACCTAGCAACGATGAAGGAACGGCGATATATTTCCAAGTCAGGATGGTGGGGAACTTGGAGGTGGTATTCCCATGCGCTTGCTGCCCTTGTCCTTCTAGGTAGTAGAAGACGTGGGTTTGGGAGGTGCTGTCGAAGAAGCCTTGGTGAATTGCTGTCATGTATCTTGTAGATGGTACACACTGCAGCCACTGTGCGCCGGTGGTGGAGGGAATGAGTGTTTAAGCTGGTGGATGGGGTGCCAATCAATTGGGCTGCTTTGTCCTGTATGCTGTCGAGCTTTTTGAGTGTTTGGAGCTGCACTCATCCAGGCAACTGGAGAGTGTTCCATTACACTCCTGACTTGTACCTTTATAGATGGTGAAAAGACTTTGGGGAGTCAGGAGGTGAGTCATTTGTCACAGAATATGCAGCCACTGACCTGCTCTTGTTGCCACAGTATTTATGTGTCCAGTTAAGAGTCAATGATGACTCCCAAGATGTTTTTGGTGGGGGATTTGACGATAGTAATGCCATTGAATATCAAGGGGAAGTAGTTAGACTTTTCCTTATTGGAGATGGTTATTGCCTGGCACTTGTGTGGCGCAAATGTTACTTGCCACTTAGCAGCCCAAGCCATAATGTTGTCCAGGTGTAGCTGCATGCTGGCATGGGCTGCTTCATTATCTGAGGAGTTGCGAATGGAACTGAACACTGCAATCATCAGTGAATAGCCCCACTGCTGACCTTATGATGGAAGAAAGATAATTGATGAATCAGTTGAAGATGGTTGAGCCTAGGACACTGCCCTGAGGAACTCCTGTAGCGATGTCCTGGGGCTGAGATGATTTGCCTCCAACAGCCACAACCATTACTTCCTTTGTGCTAGCTATGATTCCAGCCATTGGAATTTTCCCCGTGATTCCCATTGACTTCAATTTAACTAGGGCTTTTTGATGCCACGCTCGGTCACATGTTGTCTTGATGTCTAGGGCAATCAGGCTTGCTTCATCTCTGGATTTCAGCTCTTTTCTCCTTGTTTGGACCAAGGTTATAATGAGGTCTGGAGCCGAGTGGTCCTGGCGGAACCCAAACTGAGCATCGGTGAGCAGGTTATTGGTGAGTAAGTGCTGTTTGATAGCACTGTCAATGACACCTGCCATCACTTTGCTGAAGATTGAGAGTAGACGGATGGGGTGGTAATTGGCTGGATTGGACTTGTCCTGCTTTTTGTGGACAGAACATACCTGGGCAATTTTCCACTTTGTTAGGTAGATGGCAGTATTCTAGCTGTACCAGAATAGCTTGGCTAGAGTCGTGGCTACTTCTGGAGCACAAGTCTTCAGAATGACAGCCGGGATGTTGTCGGGGTCCATAGCCTTTTCTGTATCCAATGCACTTGGCTGTTTCTTGATATCACGTGGAGTGGATCGAATTGGCTGAAGACTGGCTTCTATGATGGTGAGGACCTCAGGTTGAGGCTGACATAGATCATCCACTCTGTATTTCTGGCTGAAATTGGTTGCTTTTGCCTTGTCTATTACACTTGCTACTGGGCTCTGCCATCATTGAGGATGAGGATAATCATGGAGGCTCCTCCTCCTGTTATTTAATTGTCCATCACCATGCACAACTGGATGTGGCAGGAATTCAGAGCTTTAATCTGATCTGTTGTATGTTCGATGGCTTAACTGTCTTTAGCATGCTGTTTCTGCTGGTTTAGCATGCATGTAGTCCTGTCTGGTAGCTTCACCATCTTGGCAACTTATTTTTAAGTACATCTGGTGCTGCTCCTGGCATGCTCTTCTACACTCATCATTGAACTAGGGTTGGTCCCCTGGCTTGATGTTATTGTAGAGAGAGAGAAATGCTGGGCCATGAGCTAACAGATTGTGGTGGACTACGATTCTGCTGCTGATGACCCACAGCACCTCATGGATGCCCAATTTTGAGCTGCTAGATCTGTTCTGAATCTATCCCATTTAGCACATTGGTAGTGCCACACAACACGATGGAGGTTGTCCTCAGTGTGAAGACGGGACTTTGTCTCCACAAGGACTGTGTGGTGGTCACTCCTACCAATACTTTTATGGACAGATGCATCTGGGGCAGGTAGATTGGTGAGGACGATTAGGGAGGCCTAACAAGGTAAGGGAATACACATTGAATGGTAGGATACTGAGAAGTGTAGAGGAACAAAGGGACCTTGGAGTGCATGTCCACAGATCCTTGAAGGTAGCAGGCCAGGTAGATAAGGTGGTTAAGAAGACATACGGAATACTTGCCTTTATTAGCCAAGGCATAGAATACATGAGCAGGGAGGTTATGCTTGAATTGTATAAAACATTAGTTAGGCCACAGCTAGAGTACTGCAGTACTGGTCACCAATTACAGGAAAGAAGTGATTGCACGAGAGAGAGTACAGAAGAGATTTACGAGGATGTTGCCTGGACTGGAAAATTTTAGCTATGAGGAAAGATTGGATAGGCTGGGTTTGTTTTCTTTGGAACAGAGGAGTTTGAGGAGAGATTTTATTGAGTTGTATAAAATTATGAGGGGCCTAGATAAAGTGGATAGGAAGGACCTATTTTCCATAGTCAAGGGGTCAACAACCAGGGGGCTTAGATTTAAAGTAATTGGGAGGGGATTTGTGGAGGAAATTTTTCACCCAGAGGGTGGTGGGAGTCTGGAACTCACTGCCTGAAAGAGTGGTAGAGGCAGAAACTCTCACCACATTTTAAAAAGTACTTGGATGTGCACTTGAAGTGCCGTAACCTATAGGGCTACGGGCCAAAAGCTGGAAAGTGGGATTAGGCTGGATAGCTCTTTGTCGGCCAGCGCAGACACGATGGGCCAAAATGACGACCTTCCGCGCTGTTTATTTCTATGACAAGGTCAAGTAAGTTTTTTCCTCCTGTTGCTTCTCTCGCCACTTGCCACAGACCCAGTCTGGCAGCTGTCCTTCAGGACTCGGTCAGTAGTGGTGCATGAAAACAGAAAACTAGTTGTGTTTCCAGGGACTGAAGAGGTCAAAATTTGTTTTTATTACATGAATTCTGCGATTTTTTTTTTTTAAAAAGACCAATGATTCCGTCTCTCTTTATAATTCATTGAAAATCAGTGATTTTGTTCATTGCACATTCCACTTTAACAGGTAAAAACATAGATTTGTCAAACTACTTTTGGGGGAAAAATGTCTAAAAGCAGGTAAACTGCTTTAAACCGATCTTTGCTTTTTTTAAAAACTGAACCGGCTCCCGTGACAATCCTGAAGCGTGCATACGCAGGACACTTCCGGTTCATTGACAGCAGTCGCGTCCTTGCTGAAATACCCAGTGCTATCTGTACACATTTTAAGAGAATTATAATTGTGCAGCAAGTGTGTTTAAACTACTGCTGGGTATTTCCTCTGACCATTTTGGAGCAGCACCACCACCTATTGATAGAAAAATCCAGACATAGTCCTTCGGGTGGGGGGGATGGCTTCAAATTTAAATAATGCCAGCCTTCCTTGGTGTAATCATCTACGTTGTATTCTGACCTGGTATAATGCACTGACTGGAGATCTTTTGCATATCTCGAGAATTTCTACTTGCCTAATTGAAGGCCTCTGTGAAAAGTGATTGGTTTGGTTGACAAAAGCATTTATATTTACATCTTTCCTCCCCTAGGCTAAAAAGTCAAATCCCAGAAATTAAACAGACGTTAGAGATCTTAAAACACATGCAGAAGAAAAAGGTAAAACTCACTAAAGCTTTACATAAAACTAGCTGATTGACAGTTACTTTGCCCATGCCCTTAAATGTTCTTTGTGTTTTCTGGTCCATGCTTGGTCAAATAGGTTTTTTGTCGTTTGTTTTGGGAAAGTGAGTAGCTACGGGTCTAGAGATAAATTTTCAGAAATTTTGAATTATAATTTCATGGAAGTAACTCTCACCAGGATGTGCCTAAACTGACAAGAATATCTCAAACATTGCATTAAGATTTTTTTTCTTCTCTTGTGCCAGAGAGGGTGGGTGAATGACCTGAACCCCAGCCCCTTCTATGGCTTCTTTGAAACTGGCTATCGGGAGGTATAAGTTTGCAGCTCAGGAAGAGACAAATTTGCCTACCATGCCTATGCCAGCTTTTACTACCCTGCTGCTTCCCCATAAACCGTATTCTTTATTTCAAATCTACTTTTCCTTTAAAAGTTAGTGGTCTCTGTTTCCTGTTAACAATTCTGCATAAATACATTTCTCTTCGCTTTTAATTTTCTTTGTGACAATTTTTAATTTAAAACCCATGCCACTGGCTCCCCATCCACTGGAAATATTTTTTCCCTACGAAAACCTCAAATCCAAATCATAGAGAGAAAAAAAGTGGACCAAGCATTGACCTGAGAGGTACTCCAATTCCAACTGATCTCCAATCCGAGCAGTATCCATTAACTTGAATCTTTGTTTCCTGTTCATCAACCAACTTGCTGGGCCACTGAGTAATGTGTATATTATAGAAATGTGAGAGGAGGGGGGGTGGATTGCTTGGTTTATTCAATGCAACCCTGAGTCTGCCTGCTTTTTATTTTGAAGGATTCCACAGATCCAATGGAGACGCTGTTTCTCCTTGCAGATAACTTGTATGCTAAAGCATCCATCGCTCCTACGGATAAAGTATGCTTATGGTTGGGGGTAAGTTCAGAGCCACAGTTTCTCATCTGTATAGCATTTTTTCTGTTACAAGTGTTGGAAAAATATGTAAGGGGAACAAAATCTGCAGGATCATCATAAAGAATACCTCCTGACATTTGTCTTTTGTTCACTCACCCAATGTGTGTTCAGGCTATATTGAGGTGCAGGCATTATGACTGGATGTTCCAAAGCAGACCTTCTGCTAACATACAAAAGCAAAATACGGCGGATGCTGAAAATCTGAAATAAAAGCAGAAAATGCTAGAAATACTTAGCAGGTCAGGCAGCATCTGTGGCGAGAGAAACAGAGTTAACCTTTCATCAGAACTGGAAAAAGTTAGAGACATAACAGGTTTCATCTCCAACAGTAAACAGTTTCTGCTTTTACTTCTGCTAACACATATGGAATAGGATCGGAGGTGTGTTGTGGTGGACTTAATACCAGACTGAGGGATAAAACCTGATCTGTTAGCTACAATTACTATAACCAGCCAAAGCTAGGACAATTGTATCATAATTCTAATTGTCAATAAAATTGTCAGTGCACAGCCATTTACTCATATTTCCACGGTTGGTATACATCTTACTAGTCCATGAAACGTGAACAATGTGTTATAAGGTAGACATTTTTGTATGTCTAGTATTGTGTGTCTCATTGTTTCCTAGGTGCTTCTGGAGCCAGGCAACCTTCATGGATGCTTATGTTTTGTTTTCTTTAATATTGAGTAACTTGGATGAAGATCTAAGTATAGAGGTGCAGGATACTGTGGATACTGGAATGAGTAGGAGAGAAGATGTGATGGACCATGGAGCAGTAGTTAGGTGACAGTAATCTTGGGCTCTGCAAACCTGTAGATTGTAGAAAAAAGGAATACTGAGTGAGGTAGGGATTCTTGCAAAGAATATTGTAGGAGAAGATGTAATGAGTCTTATTTTCAATATAATCGTGCAGGGAAGGGGAGGAGCATGTCAGATGATGTCTTTGGAACTTAACATTGGTGATTAAATTATTTGCTCATAGTGTCTAGTCAGTTCTACCTGTCTTTTTTGACATACTGTGCAACAGATTATACTATACTTTAAAAAAAAAAGTTTGGATGTAAGATGTGTATTTGCAGGGGAAATTTAAAATTAAGCTGTGCACTACCACCACTATATGTTATACAGGTCCACGTTATTCAGGCTAAGAATATTTTTGTGAGTTGCCATGCATGTTAAAAAAAAAAGTATTTTAATGTGAATATTAACAGTTCTACAAAAGTTCGAGCTATTTCTCCCCCTGCACTGTGGCTCAGTTGGTTAAGGCAGTGTGTAACTGACCCATACAGATGAGATTCCTGCTCTGTGCTGAGTAAGTGATCACCTAGAATATCGAAATTTATGGCACAGAAGGATGCTGTTAAGCCCATCGTGTCTGTGCCGACTGAAAAAGAGCTATCCAGCCTAATTCCATTTTCTAGTTCTTGGTCCTTAGCCTTGCAATTTATGGCATTTCAAGTGCATATCCAATACATTTTAAATATGATGAGGGTTTCTGCCTCTCCCACCCTTTCAGGCAGTGAGTTCCAGACCCACACCGTCCTCTGGGTGAAAAAACTTCTCTTCAACTCCCCTCTAATCCTTCTACCAATTACTTTAAATCTTTGTCCCCAGATTATTAACAATAGGTCCTTCCTATCTACTCTATCTAGGCCCTGCATAATTATATACACTTCAATTAAGTCTCGCCTCAGCCTCCTGTTCTAGCCCCCTTTGTTCTAAAGAAAACAACCCCAGCCTATCCAATCTATCCTCATAGCTAAAATTCTTCAGTCCTGGCAACATCCTCATAAATCTCCTCTGTACCCTTTCTAGTGCAATCACATCTTTCCTGTAATGTGGTGACCAGAACTGTACACAGTACTCTAGCTGTGCCCGAACGAATGTTTTATACAGTTCTAACATAACCGCCCTGCTCTTATAATCTGTGCTTCAGCTAATAAAAGAAAGTATCCCGTATGCCTTCCTGACCACCTTATCTACCTTTCCTGCTACCTTCAGGGATCTGTGGACATGCACTGCTTGCATAGCAGTAGGGGCATTACAATTGGCATTCCTGGGGTATGGCTGAGAAAAATCAGCCAGAGGTCCTGCTCTTGATCATTATCCAGGGGCCTCTGTTGGAAAGTGAATGTGTGGATATCAACTGAGGACAGGACCAATTGTGATGCCCCACAAGTGATTAGTCTGCCAGTACTCACTATCCAGGCTCACTAATGGAAAACAGCTACTTGAGTTAGCTCCCCCGCAGTGCAGGCGAGGGTGGTGGGGGTGTGGGGGATTGGCATAAAAATGGATAAGCAGTGTGTCTGTCTTGCTGCAGGCTAATGTAATGCTCGAATATGATATCGATGAGGCTCGAGCATTACTCGAGAAGAATCTGACAACTGCAACCCGTAATCTGGAAGGACTAGAAGAAGACCTGGACTTCCTTCGAGATCAGTTCACCACCACAGAAGTCAGTATCCTTTATACCAAATTGACAAGGGCCATATGGTAACTTAGTTCTCTTGTATATTTGTGGTCGAGCATCTGTTGACATTTATTTTGTCACTTGTCGTATGAGGGTAACCACAGGCTACAAACGGACTGACTGAGAGGACAGGTGGATAACCTGACGTTTCCCTAGCATGAATGCAACTTTCAAACTGACCAATAGGTGTATAGTTGTTCAATTCAGACTTGCCATCCAATTTTTCCTCAATTTTTCCATGAAAGAATAGTGCGTGGCCCTACTGTGTCTCCCCATAGTAGCGCATTTGAGATGGTCAAATCAGTAGAATAGAAGTTCATAGGCAAGAGTCATTGTCTGAGTGATCCATGGGGTTGTGTGTTGGAACATTAATGATACGTGCCACTGAATTTATTTTAAAAAAAGATCCACATGGAGCTACTTGGGTTTCATTTGAATACCAGACACTGGTGAACAGAACTTTACTATTGTGCAGGACTAAGCTATTCAAAGCTTAGGCATGCTTTTTAAAAAAAAAAATTGTGGCATCAATTTGAAAATGTATTTAAGAAAGTTTAAAATTATAGTTGTTTGGGGAAGGGTGGGTGCGAATGGTGACAAGTCAGGAATTTAACCAGGTAATTGAGTTGTCTGCAATTGTACAGATCTGAAATAATTTTTGTAAATGTGTTCTTACCTTGTCAGACTCTCCATTGCCATTCTGCATTCTCCAGCTAGGGGCGTAGATGCAATCTTTGAATCTATCACTTGCACAACAGGATCAGTACTTCTGTGATCAATGGATTGTCGACATTTGCTAAAATGGACCAATTACACTGGTCCCCTTCTCTTTGCAACAATATATTACTTATTTATTCATTCTCTCTCTGTGTCACACACATTTTTCTTTGCTGAGATGGAGAGTGGATTTTTTGGGAAGGTGACCTGTGCTATTTGATTGCAATCTCTCAGTACCCTGGCAAAGGTTTGTCTTGCTAACCCATTTGATTTATTTTAAAACATTTTTATGTCCCCCTTCCAGAGGGAAAAATGTGTGCCTGGTGCCATCACTGGAATCCAGGGAAGATGGGGAAGTTTGCTTGTTGGGGAATCGTAGGCGCAGACTCACTCTGGCACTATGCATTGGTTGCCCTTTTTTACTTTTTCAGTTTTTTTTTCTCTTCCTACTGAAGATATTAACTAATGATGGAGAATGGTACCATGGGTGCTGGTTGCTCTCCCATTACCTCACTCAAGTAACCATTCACGCTTGAGCCTAGACAGTGAATGTTGGCAGGCCATTTGACTGCGGTAACATCACAGCTGAACCTGATACTCAATCCACATGCAGTGTCCACATTAGCATTGCTAGCAGGGATAATGGTCATGAAGGAAGATTTTGGCTGCATTTTTCCCCCACATCTCTCATCCATGTGTATTACAGTAAATTGTAATGCACTTTTACCTAAAATCCTATATTCTTGATTTGTTCAGGAGGTATTGGCAAGACTTCACTTATTGCCTATCCCTGAGATGGTGGACCTTCTTGAGACAGTGCTTGCACTGTTGGCGTTCCCATTTTGGTGGTAAGTAGGGAATTTCAATATTTTGACCCAGTAATGATAAAGGAGCGATGTATATCCAAAGACATCCTGGAGATGGTACACAATGCAATCAACAGTGCACTGGTGATGAAGGAGTTGGATATTGAGTCTAGTGGCAGGAATGATGATCAAGCAGACTGCATTGTTCTTGATGTTGATCTTGAGTGTTGTTATGGCTGCACCCATCCAGGGGAGTGGTGAGTAAGAACATAAGAAATAGGAGCAGGCCATTTGACCCCTCGAGCCTGCTTCGCCATTTAATAAGGTCATGGCTAATCTGATCTTGGGCTCAGCTCCACTTCCCTCTCCCCATAACCCTTCACTCCCTTATCGCTCAAAAATCTATCTCCACCTTAAATATGTTCATTGACCTAGCCTCCACAGCTCTCTGGGAAAGGGAATTCCACAGATTTACGACCCTCAGAGAAATTCCTCCTCATCTCAGTTTTAAATGGGCGATACCTTATTCTGAAACTATGTCCCCTAGTTTTAGTTTCCCCTATGAGTGGAAATATCCTCTCTGCAACCACTTTGTCGAGCCCCCTCAGTATCTTATATATTTCAATAAGATCACCTCTCATTCTTCTGAACTCCAATGAGTATAGACCCAACCTACTCAACCTTTCCTCATGTCAACCCCTTAATCTCAGGAATCAACCTAGTAAACCTTCTCTGAGCTGCCTCCTGTGCAAGTATATCCTTTCTTAAATAAGGAGCCCAAAACTATATGCAGTACTCTAGGTGTAGCCTCACCAATACCCTGTACAATTGTAGCAGGACTTCTCTCTCTTATACTCCGCCCCCTTTGCAATAAAAGCCAACATTCCATTTGCCTTCCTGATTACTTGTTGTACCTGCATACTAACGTTTTGTGTGCCATGCACAAGGACCCCAGGTCCCTTTGTACTGCAGCATTTTGTAATTTCCATTTAAATAATATGCTTTTTTATTTTTCCTGACAAACTGGATAACAACCTACTTTCCCAAATGTTTGCCCACTCACTTAGTCTGTCTATATCCCTTTGAAGATTTTTTGTGTCCACCTCACAATTTGCTTTCCCACCCATCTTTGTATCATCAGCAAAATTGGCTACATTATACTCGGTCCCTTCATCCAAGTCATTAATATAAATTGTAAATAGTTGAGGCCCCAGCACAGATCCCTGTGGCACCCCACTAGTTACCATTTACCAACCGGAAAATGACCCATTTATCCCCGACTCTCTCTTTGTTAGCCAATCCGTTATCCATGCTAATATTATCCCCAACCCCATGGATTTTTATCTTGTGCAGTAATCTTTTATGTGGCACCTTATTGAATGCCTTCTGGAAATCCAAATACACCACATCCACTGGTTCCCCCCTTATCCACCCTGCTCGTTATATCCTCAAAGAACTCCAGCAAATTTGTCAAACATGATTTCCCTTTCATAAAACCATTCTGACTCTGCTTGACTAAATTATGCTTTTCTAAATGTTCTGCTACGGCATCCTTAATAATGGACTTCAGCATTTTACCAACGACAGATGTTAAACTAACTGGTATATAGTTTCCTGCTTTTAGTCTGCTTCCTTTTTTAAATAGGGGCGTTACATTTGCAGTTTTCCAATCCGCTGGGACCTCTCCAGAATCCAGGGAATTTTGGTAGATTACAACCAGTGCATCCACTATCTCTGCAGCCACTTCTTTTAAGAACCTAGGATGCAAGCAGTCGGGTCCAGGTGACTTGTCCACCTTTAGTTCCATTTTTTTAACCAAGTATTTTTTCTTTAGTGATTGTTTTAAGTTTCTCCCTCCCTATAGCACCTTGATTATCCATTATTGGGATGTTTTTAGTGACTTCCAACGTGAAAACTGATACAAAATACTTATTCAAAGTCTCTGCCATTTCCCTATAGTCCTGTGTTGCAGCTTCCACCTAATTTTTAGGTATGCCTGATACTGCTCCTGGCATGCTCTTCTACATTCCTCATTGAACCAGGGAAGGTCACCTGGCTTGATGGTAATGGTAGAGTGAGGGATATGCCGGTCCATGAGGTTACAGATTGTGGTGGAATACATTCCTGCTGCTGCTGATGATTCACAGCACCTCATGGATGTCCAGTTTTGAGCTGCTAGATCTGTTCTGAATCTATTCCATTTAGCACGGTAGTAGTGTCACACAACACAATGGAGGGTGTCCTCAGTGTGAAGACGGGACTTCGTCTCCATAATGACTGTGCGGTGGTCACTGCTACCAATACTGTCATGGACAGATGCATCTGCGACCGGTAGATTGGTGAGGACGAGGTCAAGTTGGTTTTTCCCTTCTGTTGGTTCTCTCTCCACATGCTGCAGGCCCAGTCAGACAGCTATGTCGTTCAGGGCTCAGTTAGTAGTGGTGCTACTGAGCCACCCTTGTTGATGGACATTGAAGTCCCCCACCCAGAATACATTCTGCGCCCTTGCTACACTGTGCTTCTTCCAAGTGGTGTTCAACATAGAGGTAAATGGTAATCAGCAGGAGATTTCCTTGCCCATGTTTGGCGTGATGCCATGAGATTTCATGGGATCCAGAGTCAATGTTGAGGACTCCCAGGGCCACTCCCTCCCGACTATACCACTGTGCCACCACCTCTGGTGGGTTTGTCCTGCTGGTGGGCTGAAGCGTATAAGAATTAGGAGAGGGAGTAGGCCATTGAGTGTATGATTTATGTCAGGCTCGTCTGGGACAGCTCTCCCAACTTTGGCACAAGTCCCCAGATAGTAGTGAGGAGGATTTTGCAGGGTCGACTGGGCTGGATATGCCTTTGTTGTGTCCAAAGCAGATGCTGAGATCAATGCTAGGTGGTCTGTCCAGTTATATACTTGTTATTGTTTCTTGTAGCGGTTTGTTACAACTGAGTGGTTTGCTAGGCCATTTCAGAGTCAACCACATTGCTGTGGGTCTAGAGTTACATATAGGCCAGCCCAGGTATTTATTTTTATTCCAGATTTATTTAATTAACTGAATTTAAATTCCACAGCTGCCGTGGTGGGATTTGATCTCTGTTTCTGGATTATTAGTCCAGTAACATAACCACTATCCTATCGTACCCGGTGCTAAATGGTGACCATCAAAATGTTGATGGGGGACTCTGCACTGGTGGTGCTATTGCAGATTAGGGAGAGATAGTTGGGCTTGCTCTTGTGGAAGATGGCCATTTATCAGTGCAAGCCTGAATGTTATCCTGCCTTTAGTCAGTCCAAGCTGCCCTTCGTTATTGAAATAGTTGTGAATCGAGATTAACATAGAATCATTAGCGAACAGCCCCACTCCTGATCTTGTGTTGAAGCTGCTGTCGTTGGTAGAGGTGAGGATGCTGACTTGATGAACTCTTCCAGCGATGTTCTGAGGTTACAATGATTGGGCTCCAAAATCACAACTGTCTTCCTATGTATCCGTTATGTTTGCACCCATTGAAGGATTTTCCCCTTGATTGCTGTTATTCCCGATGACTGTCAGTTTTGCTAAGGCTCCTTTGTGCCATGCTCGGTTGAATGATGCCTTGATGTTGAGAACAGCTGCTCTCACTTCTCCTCTAGCATTCAGCTCTTGTGCATGCCTACGTGAAGGCTGTAACGAGATCAGGTGGTGAGTGGTACTGGGGAGGTGGGTGGGGTGGCTTGACCCATCCACCTCCACGGAGGTGTGTGGGGGGCCTGACCCATCCACCTCCATGGCACGAACCTGGTATTGCAGTACTTCCAGGAACGGTGCAGTGGCTCTAGGCCTTTTGGCTAAGAGCATTGGCGCAGAGTGATCCTTGATGTGTGCAAGGTGACCTCTGGCGTTTGTGATTTGACAAAGAATTGGAACGATTGGCTACCAAAACTAACAATGCTTGATGTCCAGAACAGTAGAACTGGAAGACACTGCCTGCACTTGAAAGGGAGGAATTTCAAAAAAATGTTGCGGAAACAATATTTCTGTGAGCAAGTAGTTAATCGATAGAACAGACTCACAAGGGAGACAGTGGAAGCAGTTAGTATTGATTGATTCAAATGCAGATTAGCTAGATTTCTTTCAGAAACTATCATTTGGGGATACAGTATACGAGTAATTTGAGACATGATGTGTGGTACGTGTAGAAAACTTGGAGAAAAATGGTGACTTTGGACCCATGGTTCCTAAAGCTCTCCTCCACTGGCATTTTCCTCGTGTCATTTCTGGGTTTGTTGTCGACTAATTTATTGCTATAATTAGTCAGCAATTCCATTATCGTTGTATCATGCAACTGCCAGGATGGTAGATGGTGAACTAGGTGGACCGTGGTCTTTTTTCATCTAGCAATTCCTATATTCCTATTTACAATGTCAACTAGCCAGAAAGGAAAGTTGGGTGGTCAGCAGTTCAGTGGGCGTGGGGTGAAGGGAGTAAGTGGTGGGTCTCATGAATGAGATGAGGTAGGAGAGGACATGAGGGTAGATAGGAGAGAAACTGGAAAAAATAAGCTAGGAGTTATATTTGTTCTACAGGATGATCCTAGCGTAGGGTGATTGAGTGGGAGAAGAAAGTAAGCATGATGGGGCCTGATGTTGTCCAGCCAGATCTGGTGATGGATCGTTAAACAAGATACGCACACATCTGCACTCATGGACCTGAAGTAGCTTAGATGGGACTATACTACGGTATTGACAAGGATTGGCAGAGAGAGCAAAAGTTTTACTGGGGAAATTAAAAGCCAATGTGGGATTAGAATCCAAAGTAGACCAGACCAGATAGAGTTGGCAGGCTCCTTCTCCGGAGGGTGTTACTTGGGTCATCATCTTAGGCAGTCCTTCGGAATTGAGGAAGACTTGCTTCCACTTTTAAAAATGAGCCCTTAGGTGGCTGAACAGTCCAATTCGAGAACCACAGTCCCTGTCATAGGTGGGACAGATAGTCGTTGAGGGAAAGGGGAGTGGGACTGATTTGCCACACGCTCTTTCCGCTGCCTGCACTTGGTGTCTGCATGCTCTCAGCGATGAAACTCGAGGTGCTCGGTGCCCTCCCGGATGCACTTCCTCCACTTAGGGCGGTCTTTGGCCAGGGACTCCTAGGTGTCAGTGGGGATGTTGCACTTTATCAGGGAGGCTTTGAGGGTGTTCTTGTAACGTTTCCTCTGCCTACCTTTGGCTCGTTTGCCGTGCAGGAGTTCCAAGTAGAGCGCTTGCTTTGGAAGTCTCGTGTCTGACATGCAAACAGTGTGGCCTGCCCAGCAGAGCTGATCAAGTGTGGTCAGTGCTTCAATGCTGGGGATGTTGGCCTGGTCGAGGACGTTAACGTTGGTGCGTCTGTCCTCCTAGGGGATTTGCAGGATCTTGCGGAGACATCATTGGTGGTATTTTTCCAGCGACTTGAGGTGTCTACTGTACATGGTCCATGTCTCTGAGCCATACAGGAGGGTGGGTTTTACTACAGCCCTGTAGACCATGAGCTTGGTGGCAGATTTGAGGGCCTGGTCTTCAAACACTCTTTTCCTCAGGCGGCTGGTTTCATTGTCATTCTTTACAATGTCATATTTTTAGAAACATAGAAATTTACAGCGCAGAAGGAGGCCATTCCAGCCCATCGTATCCGCGCCAGCCGACAAAGAACCGCACGGCCCTTGGTCAGCAGCCCTAAAGGTTACATATAAATCTATGAACAATGATGGAAAGGCAAAGAGCACCCAGCCCAACCAATCCACCTCACCACAACTTTCATAATGTGCCATGGTGATATTTGAACTCATGACCTCTGGGATACAAATGTAGCACCATAACCATTATACTTACCAGAGATCGAGCATGAGATTATCCTGGCTCTTCTGGAGCCATTTGGGGAGCTCTTTCTTTTCTAACAGCTTATTTTTTTACTAACAGGAAAACTAGTGGTATTTAGGAGTTGTCAGCATTGCGCCCATTGTAAGTGACAGTGATATATCTGATTTTCCCTTAACCAGTTGTCTTTCAGATATGGCAAGAGTGTATAACTGGGACGTGAAAAGGAGAAGCTCCGAAGCAGCTTCTAAAAGCGATGCATAGTTCGAAAAACACATTTTTACACATAGTTTAACTATCAAACTCACTTTTGTTTTCTTAAAAAAAACTCCATCGATTTGGCAACATTTGTGTTTGGAAAGCTGCAGTTATTTTAGTCTTTGGAAAACACAGAAAATTGCTAGACCCAAGAACAGACGAGAGACTGAAACTACAGATATGTAGACACACTGGTTAATTGCATGCTTATATGGCATTTGAGGAAGTGAAAAAGAATGATATAAAGTACAGATTCAAGGTGTATTGTCTTTGCCCGTTTTCAAAGCAAGCCACACTTGCAACAGCCCTGCAGCCTAGTCGTACAGGCACAGTAGACACCTTGTATATCCATGCAACAAGATCTTGCTATGATATGATATCTGTAAAGATTTTGTATGGTTCTATCATGAGATGTTAATAAACTGCTGAACAGAACAAAACGAATGTGCCTGTAGTAATTTTTTCCTGCGTAAAATCTTTGTTCTTCATTGCTGGAAGAAAGCAGTATTTTCTATTTCAGGCACTCAGTGTCAGGATTAAAAATTCTCAGGTCAGGTATAGATGGAGAGTAAAACCTCAGCTGTGAACTCGGTGTAAACCGTACTGCACCGGTGTGAACTTTTTTCATTTCCCACATCTTCTGGTCTTTATGTGAGATGGCCAGGTAGTGCAATTTTTATGCTGTGACCCTATACCCAATAGGAACTGAGTAACGTCTGTCCAGTTTCACTAACGTGGGACTGTTGCAGCCAATGGACAGAATCATGAAATAGTGCAGCAAAGAAGGAGGCCATTCGAGTCTGCGCCGGCTCTTTCGAAGAGCAATCCAGTTAGTCCCACTCCCTAGCTCTTTCCCCATATCCCTTCAAGTGTTTATCCAATTTCCTTTTGAAAGTTGCTATTGAATCTGTATCCTCTACCCTATCAGGTAGTGCATTCCAAATCTTAATCACTGCATTAAAAAGTTTTTCCTAATGTTGCCTCTGATTCTTTTGCCAATCACCTTAAATCTGTGGCCCCTCGTTATTGACCCTTCAGTTATTGGACGCAGTTCTTTATTTAGTCTATCTAAACCCTTCATGATTTTAAACCCCTATCAAATCTCCTCTTGCCCTTCTCTGAAGGAGAACAACCCCAGCTTCTCGAGTCTATCCACATACCTGTAATCTCTCATTCCTGGAACCATTCTAGCAAATCTCTTTACCCTTTCAAAGACTTACACGTCTTTCCTAAGTGTGGAGCCCAGAATTGAACACATTATTCCAGTTGGGGCCAAACTAGTGTTTTATATAGGTTTAGCATAACTTCCTGGCTTTTGTACTCGATGCCCCTATTTATAAAGCCCAGGATCCCATATGTTCTATTGCATTGTTAACCTGTCCTGCCACCTTCAAAGATTTGTGCACAAACACCCTCGAGTCTCTCTATTTTTGCACTCCCTTTAAAATTGCACTTCCTCATTCTTCCTACCTAAATGTATTACCTCACATTTCTGCAGAGATTTGGCATGGGCCAAATGGCCTCCTCCTGTGCTGTGACCATTCTATGATTCTACTATTTTATCGGCCATGTGTCCGTCCATTTCACCAGCCTGTCTATGTCCTCTTGATGTATATTGCTATCTTCCTCACTGTTTACTACCCTGGCAAGTTTCGTATCATCTGCAAATTTCAAAATTGTGCCTTATAACCCCCCCCCCCCCCCCAAAGTCCAAGTCATTAATGTACATCAAAAACAGCAGTGGTCCTAGTACTGAAACCTGAACACCACTGTATACCTCTCTCCAGTCCAAAAAACAGCCATTCACCACAACTGTTTTCTATCCCTTAGATAATTTTGCATCCATGCTGCGATGCCACTTTTCTCCCATTGGCTTCAATTTTACTAACAAGCCTATTATGTGGTACTTTATCAAAACGCCTTTTGGAAGTCCATATTCATAACCTCAGTCGCACTGTCCTCATCCACCCTCTCTGTAACCTCATCAAAAAACTCAAAAGTTTGTCAAACTCAACTTGCCCTTAACACATTTGTGCTGGCTTTCCTTTATTAGTCCATACTTATCCAAGTGACAATTTTTCTCCCGGATTATTGTTTCTACAAGCTTCCCCACCACCAATGTTAAACTGACTGAGCAAGATTTGAACTGCGAGCCAAAGGTGAAAGGTGTCCGAAGCACTGCACCACCCAATACCCCCGTAGCATTACTTTTCCTTTCCATTAGGTCTATGCAGGAGTTGATTTTCAAACTCATGCCTGGATTATGCAGGCTGGCTGTAGAGTACAGTTCAGTGTCTGTATTTAAAATAGTAATGTGTCCCTTGTACTCTAGGATGAAGCAGGCACAAGTTCATGGTAAATGGGTGCATTGATGATTATGTAGGCTGATACATGACAGACACTGTCTATGACAAACTTGTGCCTAAAATTCCGGCCTCATCGGGTCCGTACGAAGTGCGCACAGAGGTCTCACAAAAGCCGGTTTTCAGGGCACAATGCGCATGTGCCGAAAACTGGCTTTTCCGATCTGTCAAGATTTCTTTTGACAGATCCTCCATATCCCCGGGAGAAGGACATTCGTGCGGGAGAGACTGGGCTATTTGCCCATCTCTTGCTCAGCGAATGTCCTTCAAACTTTTACGCCTGGTAAAAGCAGGCTTATAGCTTACTTTTACCAGCGTAAGAGTTTTAAAACATATAAAGATTAAATTTAATCATACATTTTTTATTTTTAAAAACCCTGTCCATTAAATTAAGTTTATTTTAAAACCTATTAACACAAAATTTTAAAAATCCCCAAAATGTGTTTTCTAAAATATTTAACTTTAATTTCAATTAATTTTAAATGAAAGTTTAAAATTTTTTTTATTATGTTGCGTTTCTTGTTTTAGGAAGGTTTTCTCATTGATAGTAATGGAAACTTGTAAAAACAGAGTTCCCATTATTATCAGAGAATACTAGACAGTGATTGGTGGTCCAGGCTCACGTGCCTCCAGCATTTTCGTACGTACAGGGAAGGCATCTCCCCGTATGTTGCGCATCAAATGAAGGCCTCCAACTGGAATTAAAAGCGCCTCCGTGACCACTAAGTATTTTCGCAAAAATTTTTTGGGTCTGAGGCGTTCGTCCGAAGAAAGCCTCCGACTGGAATTTTCCCCTCTTCGCCCCCCCCCCTGCTTATTTTGGTACTTCAAATACCCCAGAGCACAAAAAATAATAGATTTCAAATGTAATTAGTTTAGTTTTCTTACTAATTAATACATATCCCAGAGTTTTGTCTATAAAGGTAAATTCATCATCATCTTCAATTCTGGCTTAGTTTGTGTTCCAACACTTGGGTGTGCTTCACCAGTGATGGAAGAGCTTTCAGCCAGCAAGCCATTGCACTCTACAAATATTTCTCTAAACCTCTTGCTACTTCCCCTCTCGTTCAAAATTGACCTTTGACCATGTTTTTGGTTATCTAAGCTAACTTTTTCTGCTACTTCCTACTTGGTGTCCACTACTACTGTACAGCACATTGGGATGTTTTTTTTTAAATTGTAAAAGTTACAAGCACGCTTTTGAAGCCTCATAACTAGATATACATTGTCTCACCTCTGCTCCTTCGGTGTAGAACTGTGCCTGAACATTTTTAATGTGCCTCTCTATAATGAAATGGGTTGGATCAGGGTGTGGGAGGGAGAAGAGTCGTGGCCATGCATCTTTGTCTCACTGCTCCATGGGGCATTCGTGCTCCGCTGTGGTTCTTTATTTAATGCTTTGCGTTTGACTTCCGAATTATATGCTATATTTAGTTCAGTTCACAGTTAAATGATTGATGAATTCTGATTAGTTTTTTTAAAGCATACCCCATCCCAGTGCACGCGATAGGCTATTTACTGAAACTGATGGCTGCTGAAATGGAGGTGGTGCTGCATGCGATAATTGTGTGTCAGTTTTTCCTCTGTGTCACTCCATAGCATTATCCCGATGCTGCAGAATGCCGAGAAGCACATGGAGGCAAGAGTGAGTTTGCAGCAAGCTGGTAGTGTCACTGGCTGTCCAACTGCAATGTCCCTGTACCAGATGACATAGCTCTGCATCTAGTTCTCTGCTGATCCAGTTCTCTTGAAAGCAGGTTGCCAGTTAGGTGCAGTGATCCCTGTAAATATAGTGTGCCATCTTTGCAGGTATGGCCAATGAGGATTTGCTGGCCAATGAGGATTTGCTGGCTAATGATCACTGCCATATATTTTAACCAGTACCATTAAATGCAAGATGTACTATGATTTGAGCACTTCTGAAAAACCATCCAGCATTGCAAGTTAAGCAAGCATTCTCATATCTCACTGGTGCCTTTAGGTCTGCTGTCTCAGCCATTAGACTCTGCTTGCACTAGTTGCCAGAGACACTTGGTCATCTCAGTTGGCAAATGATGCTGTGTGGGTCCTGGCAGGTGGGCATAGAGCACCGTGCAGCCTAACCTGCCTGGTATCCCGTCATTGATCCTTTGCTTTTTCCAAACCTGTCAGATGGGAGATTTCCATTGTGAAAACCATTGGTGTCAATAATACAAAAAGCAAAACACTGCAGATGATGGAATCTGAACTAAAAACAGAAAATGCCTGACCTTGGTATCAATAATAATGCTGGGCTAAAGAACCAAATTACACCAAGTGGCATGAAATCTCACGAAAACCCCAAGGGCCAGCAGGGGAAAAGAAAGAAAAACAGTGAAGAAATAGCCTTATAAGTGTTGAATGAATCTTTTTTTGCGAGAGCCTTAAACCTATTGTCACATAGAGCTCATCACCTAGCAACCCTTGCCATCAATTATATATAGGCAGGAGTTGCTCTGCAACTGACCCAATATGGTGGCCAGGAAATGACATGGAAGGAGTAATTACATTGCTTCCGTGTTGTATTGGGAAGCTCCCACTTGTTTCAGGCAGGAGCTACCTGCGGCCACCTTCTGGCCCACTGCTAATGTGTCATGCAAAATGGATGGCGACCCAGTGATACAGGGTGCCATTATGTTCATGAGTTGGTGTATATGAGGTGGTAATGACACAAAACTTGCCCCAGTTGCATCTGATTCTCCATACATTTAGATTTGTGTGATCATAGAATGCTGATTACAGTATTTATTTTCTTCATTGTCATGCGTGGGGACCTTTTAGTTCTGTTGTCTAAGAGAGAGTGCAGCAGCATTTCTTTAGGTCAGGCTAGGAATCCATGATTCCATCAGATTTCACCCCAAATGGAGCATACAACGCATGTGTGGTGTGTGTCTTGAGAATTCTATATTCTAAATTTCTTTCTTGCTCATATTTCTGTCTCCTAATATCTTCATTATTAAAACTCTTGCATATGGCATGCACTTCCTGTCTGCAAGTGTTACTTCCTGCAATGTTGTTTATGCCAGCAAACGTTTAGCACCCTGTCTACATATGTAAACATTTTGCCATGGCTGTTGAACCAATCAAATGACTCAATGCTTCTGAGAAATTTTCATCCAATTTTTCCTCAGTAACTAACATTTCTAGATGTCAAACAAATTTTAAAAAGACATAAGCAAAATACTGTGGATGCTGCAAATGTGAAATTTTTAAAAATGCATGAAATACTCAGCAGGCCAGGCAGCATCTGTGGAGAAAGTTAACGTTTCAGGCCAATGATCTTTCATCAGTCTGGCATGGACTAGTTGGGCCAAATGGCCTGTTTCTGTGCCGTATATCCTATGTAGAAAAGTTAGAGACATTACAGGTTTTAAGCAAGTACAGAGGCAGAGAATGGTGGGGAGGGTAAGAAAGAACAAAAGGGAAGGGCTGTGAAAAGGTGGAAGACAAGAGATTAATTGACAAAAGGGATGATGGTGCAAAGCAAAAGGGGATGGTCATTTGAGTAGTAAAAAAAAACAAAAGATGGGTCTAGAGCTGTGAATGGTAGCACAAGGTGCCATATAAAAGGTTACTGTACAAGATGAAAGTTCACGGGGTTGGGGGTAGAAACATAGAGAATAGGTACTGAAGAATGCCATTCGGCCCTTCGAGCCTGCAACGCCATTCAATATGATCATGGCTGATCATGTAACTTCAGTACCCCATTCCTGCTTTCTCTCCATACCCCTTGATCCTTTTAGCTGTAAGGGTCACATCTAACTCCCTTTTGAATATATCTAACGAACTGGCCTCAACAATTTTCTGTGGTATAGAATTCCACAGGTTCACAATTCTCTGGGTGAAGAAGTTTCTCCTCATCTCGGTCCTAAATGGCTCACCTCTTATTCTTAGACTGTGACCACTGGTTCTGGACTTCCCCAACATCGGGAACATTCTTCCTGCATCCAACCTGTCAAATCCCGTCAGAATTTTATATGTTTCAATGAGATCCCCTCTCATTCTTCTAAATTCCAGTGACTATAAGCCTAGTCGATAGTCTTTCTTCATATGTCAGTCCTGCCATCCCGGGAATCAGTCTGGTGACCCTTCACTGCACTCCCTCAATAGCAAGAATGTCCTTCCTCAAATTAGGAGACCAAAACTGTACACAATATTCAAGGTATGGCCTCACCAAGGCCCTGTACAACTGCAGTAAGACCTCCCTGTTCCTATACTCAAATCTTCTCGCTATGAAGCCCAACATGCCATTTGCCTTCTTCACCGCCTGCTGTACCTGCATGCCAACTTTCAATGACGGATGTACCATGACACCCAGGTCTCTTTGCACCTCCCCTTTTCCTAATCTTCTGACATTCAGATAATATTCTGCCTTCCTGTTTTTGCCACCAAAGCGGATAACTCACATTTATCTACATTATACTGCATCTGCCATGCATTTGCCCACTCACCTAACCTGTCCAAGTCACCCTGCAGTGTCTCAGCATAATATATTAGCATAAATAGAGGATTGGCTAACTAACTGAAAACACAAGAGTTGGGATAAACGGGTCATTTTCCGGTTGGCAAACAGTAACTAGTAGGGTGCCACAGGGATCTATGCTGGGGCTTCAATTATTTACAATCTATATTATGATTTTGATGAAGGGACCAAATATAATGTAGCTAAGTTTGCTGATGATACAAAGATGGGTGGGAAAGCCAAGTTGTGAGGAGGACACAAAAAATCTGCAAAGGGATATGGATAGGCTAAGTGTGCAAAAATTTGGCAGATGGAGTATAATGTGGGAAAGTGTGAGGTTGTCCACTTTGGCAGAAAAAATAAAACATTATTATTTAAGTGCAGCAAAATTACAAAATGCTGCAGTACAGAGGGACCTGGGGGTCCTTGTGCATGAAAAACACAAAGTTAGTAGGCAGTACAGCAAGTAATTAGAAAGGCAAATGGAATGTTGGCCTTTATTGCAAAGGGGATGGAGTATAAAAGCAGAGAAGTCCTGCTACAACTGTACAGGGTATTGGTGAGGCCACACCTGGAGTACTGCTATAGTTTTGGGGTCCGTATTTAAGGAGGGATATACTTGCACTGGAGGCAGCACAGAGAAGATTCACTCGGTTGATTCCTGAGATGAAAGGGTTGACATATGAAGAAAGGTTAGCAGGTTGAGCCTGTACTCATTGGAGTTCAGAAGAATGAGAGGTGATCTTATTGAGTCACATAAGATAATGAGCGGGCTCGACAAGGTGGATGCAGAGAGGATATTTCCACTCATGGAATCTTAAACTAGGGGGCATAGTTTTAGAATAAGCGTTTGCCTGTTTAAACTGAGATGAGGAGTAATTTCTTCTCTCAGAGGGTTGTAAATCTGTGGAATTCTCTGCCCCAGAGAGCTGTGGAGGCTGGGTCATTGAATATATTTAAGGCAGAGATAGACAGATTTTTGAGCGATAAGGGAGTAAAGGGTTATGGGGAGCAGGCAGGGAAGTGCTGAGCCCATGATCAGATCAGCCATGATCTTATTGAATGGCGGAGCAGGCTCAAGGGGCCAAATAGCCTACACTTGCTCGTATTTCTTATGTTCTTATGTAAAAGATCCCATGACACTATTTCGAAGAAGAACAGGGGAGTTATCCCCAGTGTGCTGGCCAATATTTATCCCTCAATCAACATAACAAAAGCAGATTATCTGGTCATTATCACATTGCTATTTGTGGGACCTTGCTGTGCACAAATTGGCTGCTGTGTTTTCCAACATTACAACAGTGACTACACTCCAAAAGTACTTCATTGGCTTTAAAGCACTTTGAGATGTCCGGTGGTCGTGAAAGGCTTTATATAAATGCAAGTTTTTCTTTTCTTTCTATTAATTTTGGGCTTCAAATATTAGTCAGCTCACTCTGTTGTGTCACGACACTAGGAGGCAAGGAAAGAATGCCACTATATTAAGAATTTACAACATTACTGATGATAGAGGTACATAAAATATTAAATGATATAGCTACAGTAAATTCAAAGTACTAGCTTAAGACAAACCACGGTATTCAAACAAGGGGGTCATAAGATAAAAATAATGAAAGACTAATGTCTGGAGGAATGTGTTCATGCAGAGAATGTGGTCATGCAGTTAACATTTGGAATTATCTTTTAGATAGTGAAGTGGAAATGAAAACCTTAGGTTCAGTCAAGATCCAACTGATGACATGATGGAAAACTAGTGTTAGCTTGGCTCAGTGGAAGAACCCTCACCTCTAAGTCAAAAGCTCCATTATGGACTAGAGCACATCATCTAGGCTAATCTTCAGGGGAGTGTTGTTTAGTTGGATATGCCATCTTTCTATGAGATGTTTACTCAAGGCTCCGTCTGCCTTTACTGGTAATTTAAGTGGTTATAAGAGATCGACACGTTTTGAAGAGAGGAGTAGGAAGTGTTCCTCATGTCCCTTCATTAAAAACAGTTAAACTCGTCATTCATCGCATTTGCAGTTTGTGGGATTTTTCTGTGCACAAATTGGCTGCCACATTTGCCAATATGACAGTGGCAATACTTAAAAAATAAGTAAGTTAATGATTGTGAAGTGCTTTGGAATGGCCTGAGGATATGATAAGGTGTATTTTTTTTTTCCTGGATGAATAAGCTAGGCCTCTGATATTTGTCTTGTGATATTGCCTCACCTACAGTATCTGATAGAACACATATTGGGGCTAATTTTGACTTTTGCTGATAATGTAAAATGGACGATATCAGATCAGCCGCCCAATGTACATCTTTCCCAATTGACTTCAATGGAAATGAAAATGAAAATCGGGAGAGATATAATGGGCGGCTGATCTGATTATTGCCTGTTTTACACGATCGCCCAAAGTCAAAATTACCTCCACTGATTCCACACACCTCCCCAAATATGGCCACACCTGAAATCTGTAATAGACCAACCAAAGGTGATTAAACTTAAATCATTTTGTATCTGTACTAGAAAACATTGCATTATTCATTGGAAGAGAACAGCTAGGGTTTCTTTATCCAGTCTTCAGTCTCTGTTAGACTCTAGTCAGTTTCTCACAAGTTTTACATTATTTCCAAAAAAAAGTAAAAAAATGTCTGTCGTATTTTGTTCTGTAGCATTTAAAAAGTATCAAACAGAATCAAAATTGTAAGAAACATGAAACATTCACTTGTTTGTTGAACTACATTTTCAGGAAAATCAGATACAATAAATTCTAATAGTATCTGGGGCATCAAGTGATACTTCATGCTGGAATGGATTTAAAGATCACCTTGAAATGCAGTCCAAAATCATGTGATATGTTGACCACTGGCTGTTTCTGAAACATCTCAATGGTTGAACTGGCTTCTACTAATAGTTGTATCAGTTCTCAGAAATGTTATGAGAGCAATAGTCAAAGCATCTGATGTGAAATCACATACAGTTCCTGCTTATTCAATAGATTAAGAATTCACATCTGGGTCACCTGGTTTTGGTATAACTGTACTGCAACTCTTTCAGCCGGGTAAGAATTACTGTATAACTGTGGAATTATTATGCATTCAGCGGGGTAAGAATAACGCACATAACTCCAGAGATATTTGTTCAGCAGTTACTCGCTGGGTGGAATTCCTGTTTCTTTACCAAGTGAATTATTCTCTAACTGTAGGGAGCTGTTGCTTGCTCAGCAAGGTAAGCGTTTCTCACTAAAACTGTACAGTTCCTGTATATTTGGCAGGGTGGGGTCTACTCACTGTCTAACTGTACCAATCTGCTATTTATTCAGCAGGATAAAGATTACATGATTTGTTTTACTGTACTGAGCCCCCTTTTATTCAGCAGGGTGAGAGTTACTGACTATAACTGCACAGAATTTCTGTTTATTGATAAGCTAAGGGTCACTCATCATGTACTTGAATGGAGTTCCTGTTTACTCACCAGGGTAAGGACTGGATGGATTTACCATTTATTCAGCAAAGTAAGGATTAATTCAATAGCACTGATCTATCATATACAGCATATAGTCGACTTACTGATTTACAAATATCTTTATCTGTTTGTACAGTCACTACACATGGGAGGCTAGTGAAGGCCTTCTTAATTTTGCAATTTCAAAATGTTTACTATTCTCAGTAAATATTATTGTTTAACTTCATTTTTGATTCCCCCCCCCCCCCCCCCTTACTTTCTCCCTCATATTACCAATATTATCAAGAACTCTTCCAATGGGATTGTAGCTAATTGCATCAGCCAGTATGTTACAAGGCCATTTGGGATGCTTCAGTATCCCTGGATTATCAGGGTGGAAATCAGTCAGGGTTCCTGCTCCTGTTTGCTGGAGAGTGCACATGTGGGCAGGATTGGGCTCAGCTCAGCCCCATAGTCCAATAACCTCTGATACTTAGTTAATAATCTCAAACATGATAAATGATAACTTTGGCAATGTGTCAGAGAGCTGCACTGTATCTCAGCAAGTAGCTGTCATCCCCAGGAAGGAAAGAGAGGAGGAAAGAAACTTGGGAAGAAATATGCTTAATAAAACAGTATCCCAATAATAAAATCTTCCTCTGAGTTGGGCGAGATGGCCTCTATAATTTTTTAATTATAGATGTTGGGCAAAAAAATACCTATTTATTTATGCATGTCTTTATTACTGAACCCACTTTAAACTATTTCAAATGATGTTATGGGTGATTGGTTTTACTGTACCAGTGAATCAAGAATAGGCAGGTTACACTGAAGATCGTCACCTGTACTATACCAGGGAATGAGGACAGGAATATCAAATTAAAGTAGCAGTTCAGGTTCTTTGACTGCCTCACTAACTACCCTCTATTACAGTAAGAAGTCAATGATGACCATCAACCCAGTTAGTGTCTGAGCTATTTTTTGTTCTTTTTAGCAACTTCCAAAATTAAATGAGCTCTTGTCCCCCATCCCAGAGGTTCAAACAGTAGGTGAAAAGTCTCCATTACCAACAGCAGGACAAATAGGGTAACTGGTTGAAACATCAGGATCCCATTAATTACAAGCAGACTGATCAAAATGTCCATATTGTGGAAATAGTGAATTATTTGAGATACAAACTTAAAAAGGCCTACAGTATTTATTTGGTACAGTCTCTACGTGCGAGGGAACTTATCCAATTTAAATGTTTCCACTCTTTAATTAGCAAAGGCATCTCCTGCCTGATTTGACAGCTTCCTCTGATGAGTGAACCACATTTGGAACAAAGCCACTCTTCACTCCTTCCCATCCCTCTTGCATCATAATGTCCCCCCTCCTGACAAGTTCATAAATATCCCTCGTCAGATCGGTGAAGGCCTGTTCAACGTTGATGGAATCTCTTGCAGACGTCTCAATATATTTCATCCGGTAAGCAGCGGCAAGCTTTTCTGCCTCCTCCTTTGACACTTGCCGCTGGGCTGCCAGGTCACATTTATGGCCGACCAGCACAAAAACGATCTGGAATGGCTGGACATGAACTTTGGCCTCTTCCAACCACTCGTGCACATTCTGGAAGGATCTGCGGTTGGTAATATCGAATAAGAGAAGTCCTCCGACTGAATTCCTGTAGTACGCACGAGTTATGGACCTAGAAGTTTGGGGAGAAAAAGGTTAAAAAGAGCTTAGTATAACTAAAACCTCGAGTTTCACAACATTTATAAAATAGATACCATTTTAGCACAGAGAGTTTGAAAACTTTATTGTTTGTTTGCAGTCTTTGGTTTTGGTAGCAACACTGCATGGCCTAGGAGACAGGGAAAAATAGAAGTAGTGATTTTAACTGCCTTTACAAAAAATGTAAATCGAGAAAATGCCACCTCTAGAAAGACCATCTACAACTTGCATCATCGTGAACTCTTCTCCCTTATTTAATCTCGAGAGAAATTATATAGCAAAGTCTTCCAAGAGAAAACTGACATTTCTCCCTGATTCGCAGTTATTTGGAGTAAAAAGAACATAAGAAATAGGAGCAGGCCATTTGGCCCCTCGAGCCTGCTCCGCCATTCAATAAGATCGTGGCTGATCTGATCCTGGGCTCAGCTCCACTTCCCTGCCTGCTCCCCATAACCTTTTACTCCCTTATCGCTCAAAAAATCTGTCTATTTCCGTTTTAAATATATTCAATGACCCAGCCTCCACAGCTCTCTGGGGCAGAGAATTTCACAGATTTACAACTCTCAGAGAGAAGAAATTACTCCTCATCTCAGTTTTAAATGGGCGGCCCCTTATTCTAAAACTATGCCCCCTAGTTCTAGATGTCCCCAAGAGTGGAAATATCCTCTCTGCATCTACCTTGTCAAGCCCTGTCATTATCTTATATGTCTCAATAAGATACCTCTCATTCTTCTGAACTCCAATGAGTACAGGTCCAACCTGCTCAACCTTTCTTCATATGTCAACCCCTTCATCTCCGGAATCAACCGTGTGAACCTTCCCTGAACTGTCTCCAATGCAATTATATCCCTCCTTAAATAAGGAGACCAAAACTGGATGCAGTACTGTAGGTGTGACCTCACCAATACCCTGCACAGTTGTAGCAGGACTTCTCTGCTTTTATACTCTATCCCCCTTGCAATAAAGGCCAACATTCCATTTGCCTTCCTGATCACTTGCTGTACCTGTATACTAACTTTTTGTGTTTCATGCACAAGGATCCCCAGGTCCCTCTGTACTGCAGCATTTTATAATTTTTCTCCATTTAAATAAAAATTTGTTTTTTTATTTTTTTCTGCCAAAGTGGATAACCTTCGCTATATTAAAATCAAAACTCTTCAAATTATCTCTGCTTTCTTTCTCAAGTCTTCACAACTGTGGAAGTATTTGTTACTCCTTTTTCATGCTGACAGGAGATAAGCTGTTTTCACAAGGAGACCCCAGTTTCCTATGGAATGGACCTTGTGCTTGTATTTGTGCTATGAATGGGACAACATGCTGTGGGATTAGCAGTTACCTCTGAATTATGGCACGTCAGAGATTATGGAAGTAATTTTGGGGAGGTGGGGGGTCAGTGGGCGCATTTGGTGGTGGGTCAGTTGGGACAAAAAATGTTGACAGTGGGTCAGGAACCCGCTGTCAAGCCGCCACCACGCTACTTTCCCAGATGTCAGGTCTGTCAGTGCTGAACAGACCTGACAGGCAGTGGCGGGGGGAGACAATTTAGGTCATTATGACCTTGCGAACGGCCCTTTAAACAGTATTTTGAGCTCACCTTACCGTTGTCCACAGAGGTCTATGCTGCTTGGGGATCGCATCAGGTAAGGATGTCGGGAGTTGTGTGAGCATAAGTTCACTTTTCAAGATCAAAAGCTGTTGCTTACTGCATTTGGAAGATAGACTGAGCTTTATGCAGGTTGCAAGTGTTTGGAGCAAACTCTCCATCCAGTGTCACCTCATTGGAATAATCTCTCTCACCACCGCTTCTGTCATCTCAAGTTCATCTGCCATCTATTACATTAGCATCGGTGCCCTTGAAACTCTCTCACCTCAGAATCCCACCATGATCAGCCCCAACACCAGCAGCACAGGCACACCAGCAGCACCAACAACAAGACCAACCTTCTCCACCATCAACTGATGCTGCACAAAACACACAGCATCAGCACCCGATCACATTGCTGCCTGGGAGGCCAGGGATGGTCTCACCATGGCCAGATTTACTTCACTTGACGCTGTACACCCTGACTGCCACATGATGCGCCAGGATGGCACCACCCCACATCAGCCCCATAAAGCACCCTGCAATGTCCAAGCCATTCCTTTCACACTCATCACCATTGCGGGCAGGTCGGGGCGGGGGGTTACCCTTGTGTCTCACCATTCACTGCAACTCACTAAGCCACATCCAAAGGTGCACACAAATCTGACCAAGAATGCAAGATGTTGAAAATAAAGATTTTAATGTTTCACGGCACATTAACAGAAACTTTACATCAACATTGACTAAAACACCCAAGTACCTACCCTTGTGTGTTGTTAGTTGGTATGATTGGACAAGGATGAGGGTGAATGTGAGGACTGGTTTATAAGGTGGGGAAGTGATAATGTAGATAGAGAGGAATGGGTGGAGGTGCAAGGTAAGTTGGTGTGAGGAAAGATGTGTAGGACTGAAGTAGGGAAGGCAGAGTGATGGGAATGTGATGAGTGGCACAGCAGGATGAGGTTGAGTGTAGCTTTGCAGTAACGTTTTGTGATCCACTGCAGCCTGGTCCTGCTGATAACATCCCTGCTTGTGTCCTCCTGTGCAACGTGCAACCAGGCTGTGTTGGTGTCCTGGGGACATCTCCTCCGCCCATTGGAAAGGAGGACCTCCCTGCGTGCCGTGACTCTTTCCATAAGCATATGGAGGAAGTCTTTGTGCAGTGCTTGTCAGTGTTTGCAGCACCTCAATGCTGTAGAACACTGACAGCACTTCAATGCTGTAGAACACTGACAGCACTTCAATGCTGTAGAACACTGACAGCACAACTGTCAAACTAAATTTGCACATGGTTCCTTTAAGGAAACCGGCTGATGATGTGTCGTCAAATGACAGCAGACCCGCTTACTTCGATAGCAAACGCGCTGGACAAGCCCAATCAACGTAAAATAAATTCATAGAGCGGGCTGGAGCCAGTAGCGAGGTCATGACCCGCCTCCGGCCCTGGTCACACGGACCCGTTGAGGAAGGGGAAATCGCGGCCAGAGTGTGCAACGCCCATCATATTCTTGTCTTCTCTGAACAGTGTTAACTATCATTCTGTCAGGCCAATGAATATAGCTTAAAGTTATTTATTTACAAGACAATGCCCAGAAGCTGTAAAACACTGCAAGAAACTAATAGAATAATACTTGAAACAATAAAGATAGAATCAGTCCACAATATCCTTTTTAAAACATATTTTATAACAGCATGATACTGTATAACAGTTTTGAGCACAACAGCCTTTTAGATATTTGTGTGCATATATAAGCAACATGATTCCTATGTTATTGAGTTCAACTTTACAAGTGAATTGAAGTAATGTTGAGCAGCTGGGTTAAGTGTTTTTTATACTAAAGGAAATCTTTCATGTCACAGGTGTTAACTTTCATCTTCACAAGCATATCCCTTGATGAGCCAGCCTTCAGAGATAATGGCCCCAAATTTCCTCTGAGCTGTATTTCCCACTGCTCCTGCTTCCTGAGCACTGACAAGATCCCAGCATTCAGTTCACTGAAGCAGTGTAAGTGGGGCCCATAGGAGTGTTCCAAGGCTCCTGGCCTATACACTCTATAAGATAAAAGTCTGCCACATTGAAATGTAACTTTGCAGAGGGGATAAATAGTCCAGTGGAGGAAGGATAAATAAAACAAGACAAAAAGGAAATTAATGGCAGAAAGATAAATGGGCAAAGAAATGTTTTGAAATGAGGCTTAAATGTTTTTATACAAATGTAGGTATAAGATACTATATTTAGAGGTATATACAACTATGTGAATATTGATATTGGCATCTCAAAAATGGCTGATGGTGCAGGCTAGCCAAAAACTGGAACTGAGATGGTATAAAATCTTTACAAAGGAAAAGGAGGCGGGGTAGCGTTGCTGGTTAAAGAGGAAATTAATGCAATTGTAAGGAAGGACATTAGCCTGGATGATGTGGAATCGGTATGGGTGGAGCTGCGGAATTCCAAACGGCAGAAAACGCTAGTGGGAGTTGTGTATAGAACACCAAACAGTAGTAGTGAGGTTGGGGACAGCATCAAACAAGAAATAAGGGATGTGTGCAATAAAGGTACAGCAGTAATCATGGGCGACTTTAATCTACACACTGATTGGGCTAACCTAACTGGTAGCAATGCGGTGGAGGAGGATTTCCTAGAGTGTATTAGGGATGGTTTTCTAGACCAGTATGTCGAGGAACCAACCAGGGAGCCGGCCATCGTAGATTGGGTATTGTGTAATGAGAAGGGACTATTTAGCAATCTTGTTGTGCGAGGCCCCTTGAGGAAAAGTGACCATAATATGGTAGAATTCCTTATTAAGATGGAGAGTGACAAAGTTAATTCAGAAACTGGGGTCCTGAACTTAAGGAAAGGTAATTTCGACGGTATGAGGCGTGAATTGGCTAGAATACACTGGCAAAGGATACTAAAAGGATTGACGGTGGATAAGCAATGGCAAACATTTAAAGATCACATGGATGAACTTCAGCAATTGTACATCCCTGTCTGGAGTAAAAATAAAACTGGGAAGGTGCTCAACCATGGCTAACAAAGGAAATTATGGATAGTGTTAAAGCCAAGGAAGAGGCATATAAATTGGCTAAAAAAAGCAACAAACCTGAGGACTGGGAGAAATTTAGAATAAAACAGAGGAGGACTAAGGGTTTAATTAAGAGGGGGAAAATAAAGTACGAGCGGAAGCTTGCAGGGACTATAAAAACTGACTGCAAAAGCTTCTATAAATATGTGAAGAGAAAAAGATTAGTAAAGACAAACGTAGGTCCCTTGCAGTCGGATTCAGGTGAAATTAAAATGGGGAACAAAGAAATGGCAGACCAATTGAACCAATACTTCGGTTATGTCTTCACGAAGGAAGATACAAATAACCTTCCGAAAGTACTAGGGGACAGTGGGTCAAGTGAGAAGGAGGAACTGAAGGATATCCTTATTAGGCGGGAAATTGTGTTCGGGAAATTGATGGGATTGAAGGCCAATAAATCCCCGGGGCCTGATAGTCTGCATCCCAGAGTACTCAAGGAAGTGGCACTAGAAATAGTGGATGCATTGGTGATCATTTTCCAACAGTCTATCGACTCTGGATCAGTTCCCATGGACTGGAGGGTAGCTAATGTAACACCACTTTTTAAAAAAAGAGGGAGAGAGAAAACGGGTAACTATAGACCGGTTAGCTTGACATCAGTAGTGGGGAAAATGTTGGAATCGATCATGAAGGACGAAATAGCAGCGCATTTGGAAAGCGGTGACAGGATCGGATCAAGTCAGCATGGATTTGTGAAAGGGAAATCATGCTTGACAAATCTTCTGGAATTTTTTGAGGATGTAACTAGCAGAGTGGACAAGGGAGAACCAGTGGATGTGGTGTATTTGGACTTTCAGAAGGCTTTTGACAAGGTCCTGCACAAGAGATTGTTGTGCAAAATCAAAGCGCATGGTATTGGGGGTAATATACTGACGTGGATAGGGAATTGGTTGGCAGACAGGAAGCAGAGAGTCGGGATAAACGGGTCCTTTTCAGAATGGCAGGCAGTGACTAATGGGGTGCCGCAGGGCTCAGTGCTGGGACCCCAGCTCTTTACAATGTACATTAACGATTTGGATGAAGGAATAGAGTGTAATATCTCCAAGTTTGCAGATGACACTAAACTGGGTGGCGGAGTGAGCTGTGAGGAGGACGCTAAGAGGCTGCAGGGTGACTTGGACAGGTTAGGTGAGTGGGTAAATGCATGGCAGATGCAGTATAATGTGGATAAATATGAGGTTATCCATTTTGGGGGCAAAAACACGAAGGCAGAATATTATCTGAAAGGCGGCAGACTAGGAAACAGGGAGATGCAACGAGACCTGGGTGTCATGGTTCTTCAGTCACTGAAAGTGGGCACACAGGTACAGCAGGCGGTAAAGAAGGCAAATGGTATGTTGGCCTTCATAGCTAGGGGATTTGAATATAGAAGCAGGAAGGTCTTACTGCAGTTGTACAGGGCCTTAGTGAGGCCTCACCTGGAATATTGTGTTCAGTTTTGGTCTCCTAGTCTGAGGAAGGACGTACTTGCTATTGAGGGAGTGCAGCGAAGGTTCACCAGACTGATTCCAGGGATGGCTGGGCTGTCATATGAGGAGATACTGTATCAACTGGGCCTTTATTCACTGGAGTTTAGAAGGATGAGAGGGGATCTCAGAAACATATAAGATTCTGACGGGACGGGACAGGTTAGATACGGGAAGAATGTTCCCGATGTTGGGGAAGTCCAGAACCGGGGACATAGTCTTAGGATGAAGGGTAGACCATTTAGGACTGAGATGAGGAGAAACTTCTTCACTCAGAAAGTTGTTAACCTGTGGAATTCACTGCCGCAGAGAGTTGTTGATGACAGTTCACTGGATATATTCAAGAGGGAGTTAGATATGGCTCTTACGGTTAAGGGGATCAAGGGGTAGGGAAAGAAAGCAGGAAACGGGTACTGAAGGAATGATTAGCCATGATCTTATTGAATGGCGGTGCAGGCTCGAAGAGCCGAATGGCCTACTCCTGCACCTATTTTTCTATATTTCTATGCCCTACAATGAGAAGTGGAGCTTTATTGATGAGGAATGATGTAGCAACTATAGAAAAATGTGAATATAATAACAGAAGGGATAAGATGGAAACAATACGAAAAGAATAAAGCAATGATAAGGGCAGGAAATTATGAATTTGTTACTGCTTAAAAACTGCCAGCACAAGTGAACAAAAAGGGTGGGGAGCTTTTTGGACAGATAAGGGAATTGTAATGTGCTAATCATGGGGAGTTTCAAATCCCAGAGACAATAGATGGATCAGAACCTAAAGGGAGAGGCCAAAACACAACAAATGCACTGAGATGGTCAGGGGTTGTTTCCTCAAACAACATGTGATGGCAAACTCCTCGAAGACAGACTGTGTGAGATGTGGTGTTTAGCAATCTACTGGTTACTAATCTGGAAGCTGGTGAGCATTGGGATCTACTGATCATTGTATTGTTAAGTTGGATATTATTGCCAAATCTGACATCAGAAACAACAATGTGGTGGTATAAACTTTGAAACAGCTGATTTTGGAGCTATGAAGCGAGTCTTTGTGAATTTATATTGGTAATCCATCCATAAAAATGGAACAAAAGAGATTGTATTTTAGGCTATTATACAAGATGAGGAAAAAAGTATGTATTCTATTTAAAAATGAAAAACATAGAAAGTGTGCATAAATAGATTTGAAAGCTACAAGGAAACAAAAATAAGCTGTATTGGGATTCATACAAAAGGCAACCATGGGTAACTAAAGAAAACATTAGGAAAAAAAGAGAAATGGAGAGACGAATCACAGAGGGCAGACAGCAAGAGCTCTCATAACATTTTACAACTATCTTAGTAGAGAGATCAAACAACAGGGATATCTACTAAAGAATACATTGAGTAAAGCTATCACAAATTATCAAGATATGGTAGATATACTGAAAGCATTCCTCATATCACTTTTCACATAGGATGATTGTAGTTGTTCCAAAGTTGCAGATGCACCATTAAAGCAATGAATCTCACGTATGAACAATTACTACAAAGTCATATTTTGCTAGTTTTTGCAGGACCTTCCCTGATGTTTGGAGAAGATCATTTTATGATGCAAAACAGAAAATTATGAATTTATTTCATATGATTTTAAGATAGTTAGGCTCAAACTGGCAGACTGGAGCTAGTCAGTGCAATTGTATTGGGACAATACTTGTGTTGAAAATGAATTAAGATAAAATTACTTTGGTGGATGTTATGATTTGTTTGAAATGTTAATTTATGCAGCTTGACAGATTATAGTGATTGGGAAGCACCTGATGGATAGATAGATCTGTGCTCTATAATTCTTAAGCTATCAGAAAATACATTGTGAAGTTTAGGATTAGCGTTGCTGTCATAGAGTGAGACAGCATTGTTGCTTTGATAGTTAATTCTACTGAAGTGGATCATCTAGGAACACAAGAACAGGAGTAGGCCATTCAGCCCCATGAGCCTGTTCTGCCATTCAGTAAGATCTGTACCTCAATTCCATATACTCGCTTTTGCTCCATATCCCTTAGTGCCCTTACCTAACAAAAAGCTATCAATCGCAATCTTGAAAAGTCTAATTCCAGTTCCAGATTTCCACTTCCAGATTTGGTGGAGAGAATTCCAGATTTCCACTACACTTTGTGTGAAAATATGCTTTCTGATTTCACTCCTAAATGGCTTTGCTCTAATTTTAAGATGGTGCCCTTTTGTTCTGGATTCACTCACCAGAGGAAATAGTATTGTTGTATCTAGCCTATTAAATTCCTTTATCATTTTAAAGATCTTTATTAGATCAGCCTTTAACCTTCTAAATTCAAGGGAATACAAGCCCAGTTTATGCAACCTGTCCTCATATTTTAACCCTTTAAGCCCTGGTATCATTCTGGTGAATCTGCAAGTCCAAAATATATTTCCTGAGGTTCAGTCCCCAAACCTGAATGCAGTACTCCATATGGGATCTGACTAAGGTTTTGTACAACGGGGCGGAGGAGCGGTGAGAGATCGTGGCTAAGATTCGCCGAGTGATCGTGGCGAAGGTGCGGTGAATGTTTTGATGCAGTGAGAGATCGTGGCGGAGGAGCGGCGAGAGATCGTGGCGGAGGTAGGGCAAATTTAGGGTACAGGGCCCAGAAGAGCAGAGGGTCCAGGGGCAGCACGGGCCAGCCCACACTGCGATATGTGCGCGCACTAGGTCCGTGCACCAGAGCAGGTCTCCAGTCGTCCTGGTTAACCCCTTGCCAATGGATAACGGCCTAGCTCTGTCAAGCCCGTGTGGTGGCTGATGTGCAACGGTCACCACACATTAGAAAAATCCACGCACAGGCATTTTCCACGCCTGGAATTCAGGACTGGAATATCGGGTCCTTCATTGAAACATCTGCAAACTCATCCCTTTTGGTGTGGAAGCAAGTCATTCTCATTCGAGGGACTGCCTATGATGATGATGACAACTGAAGCATCACTTCCTCACTTTTATATTCCAAACCCCTTGAGATAAAGGCCAACATTCTGCGAATGGTAGCATAATGGTTATGTTACTGGACTAGTAATCCAGAGAGGCTTGGATTAATGATTATTGAGTTCAAATCCCACCCCGGTAGCTGGGGAATTTAAATTCAGTTTATTAAATAAATCTGGAATAAAAAGCTAGTATCAATAAGGGTGATCAAGGATTGTCGTAAAAACCCATCTGGTTCACTAATGTCCTTTTGGGAAGGAAATCTGTCATCCTTACCCTATATGTGACTCCAGATCCACAGCAATGTGGTTAACTCTTAACTGCCCTCTGAAATGGCCAAGCAAGTTGTACTTGTACCAAACCGCTACAAAGAATAATGGTTTAGGAAGGCGGCTCACCACCACCTACCTACAAGAGCAATTAGGGATGGGCAATAAATGCTGGCCTTGCCTCTTCATGCAGGATGCTAGAGGTACGCATTCACAGGAGGGTGCCCGGACATTACTTCTGCTCTTTTCGAAAACTATTGAATTTTAAATTAAAAATGGTACATTCTGGTTAGTTTAAGAAAGACATTAACATTTAACAGATATTTAATAAGAAGAAAGCATTTTCACTGTGGTTGACATTACCAGGACAACTATATTACTAAGATTTATGGGGCCAATTATACAATTCCATTGCAAAAGCAAATTGAACCCTCTATTTTGCATGCACAACATGCAAGATCTGTAGTAACCTGACCTCATCTGAATATAAAAGGTCAGATCATGTAAATCATTAGAATATACTCCATGTGCACAATGGAGCAAGAGCAAGGAGTGCAATTCTAGGATGGATGGAGCTGTATAAGAACATAAGAAATAGGCCATATGGCCCCTCGAGCCTGCTCCGCCATTTAATAAGATCATGGCAGATCTGATCATGGACTCAGTTCCACTTACCCGCCTGTTCCCCATAACCCCTTATCCTCCTATCATTTAAGAAACTGTCTATTTGAAATGGGCGGCTACTTATTCTAAGATCATGCCCTCTAGTTCTAGTCTCCCCCATCAGTGGAAACATCCTCTCTGCATTCACCTTGTCAAGCCCCCTCATAATCTTATACGTTTAGATAAGATCACCTCTCATTCTTCTGAATTCCAATAAGTAGAGCCCCAACCTACTCGACCTTTCCTCATAAGTCAACCCCCTCATCCCCAGAATCAACCTTGTGAACCTTCTCTGAACTGCCTCTAAAGTAAGTATATCCTTTTGTAAATATGGAAACTAAAACTGCATGCAGTATTCCAGGTGTGGCCTCACCAATGCCTTATATAGCTGTAGCAAGATTTCCCTGCTTTTATATTCCATCCACTTTGCAATAAAGGCCAAGATACCATTGGCCTTCCTGATCACTTGCTGTACCTGCATACTATCCTTTTGTGTTTCATGCACAAGTACCCCCAGGTCCCGCTGTACTGTGGCACTTTGCAATCTTTCTCCATTTAAATAATAACTTGCTCTTTTATTTTTTTTTCTGCCAAAGTGCATGACCTCACACTTTCCAACATTATACTCCATCTGCCAAATTTTTGCCCACTCACTTAGCCTGTCTGTCCTTTTGCAGATTTTTTGTGGCCTCACACATTGCTTTTCCTTCCATCTTTGGCTACATTACACTCAGTCCCTTCTTCCAAGTCATTTATATAGATTGTAAATAGTTGGGGTCCCAGCACTGATCCCTGCGGCACCCCACTAGTTATTGGTTGCCAACCAGAGAATGAACCATTTATCCCAACTCTCTGTTTTCTGTTAGTTAGCCAATCCTCTATCCATGCTAATATATTACCCCCAACATCGTGAACATTTATCTTGTGCAGTAACCTTTTATGTGGCACCTTGTCAAATGCCTTCTGGAAGTCCAAATATACCACATCCACTGGTTCCCCTTTATCCACCCTGTTCGTTACATCTTCAAGGAACTGCAGCAAATTTGTCAAATATGACTTCCCCTTCATAAATCCATGTTGACTCTGCCTGATCGAATTTTGCTTTTCCAAATGTCCTACTACTGCTTCTTTAATAATGGACTCCAATATTTTCCCAACCACAGATGTTAGGCTAACTGGTCTATAGTTTCCTGCTTTTTGTCTGCCTCCTTTTTTTTAAATAGGGGCAATAGGGTATGACAATGGAAGAATTTATAGGGAGGCAACCATTAAAATTTAAGTAGCCACATAGGGAATGCAAATATTCTTCCAGGCTTTAGAAAGACTGAAAATAGTCAGTCTAGCCAAAGGCTTTATTGGGGGAAAGAAATGGCAGACTAAAAGCAAATGAAGGAAAATCCAATTCAGAGCCACGACATGGAGTCTGTGGGCATACTGTGGGGACAGCACCCAGTTTGTAATGTGAACCTGCTGCTGCATGAAGTGGTTACGTGGAGGGGTTACCCTATTTGGTAGTCCAAGGCATCTGCCCCACAAGATGGCAGTGCACTCTCTGGCAGTCAGTAGTGGCCAGGCTCACTGCTATGTACAGTACCTACGAGACATAGGAACAAATGCAGGAGAAGATGCACGTTTACTGATATTGTAGTGCAATCTGAGACTGAGCCACAGGCATAATGGGCCAGCGGTGAACATGCCAACCATTTACAGAGTGTTGCAAGTTGGCTGTAGTTGTCCTTGCAGCAAATGGCAAAGCTCTGCAACTGGCTCTCTACTGGCCCACAGCAAACAGAGGCAGCTGTCCTTGGCCACTGAAAGAAGGCTGTGTTGAGGTCTCAAAATATGGTCTGATGCTTGCTGATCTCCCTGACATCTTGTAACAGCTCAACCATGAAATTCCGATTTTGCGGCACGTTAAAAATAACCTTAAGCAATAAATAAAATTACATCCAAAATGTTTTCTCAAAAATAATTACTAATGAAAAATTCAGAAATATTGTAAAACTGTCTAATAAAACACTGCTAAAAAGAGCATTGCAAATTCCTGCGCCATCACAAGGCTGATGCCATTTTAAGAACTCCTTCACCCATCCAGCTTTGCTTGCTTTCATTCCAAGTGGATGCACAAAAAAGAGCAAACCTGGAACAAATCACACACAACTGCGCTTAGGTGTTCTTCTCTCACATCTTCACTCAACTTTCTCATTCCAATATGTCGCTTTTCAACCTACTTACAGGAGAATGCCATATTTAGCAGGCACCAGCAACTGCTGACAGGAGGAAGTGTAACAAGCATAACACTCATGAACCCCTATGACGAGAGTCCCCTAAAAATTGTGGTACTGGACGAAAATGTGGGAATGTAGCAAACATGCCAAGCTCAGCATTAGTGTTACACATTTTTTTTAAATTCACTCCCCCCATAATTATTGGTTTACTTACTGAAATACGGTCATATGCTGACCTGCATCAACTTAACACACACTATTTTGCCACATAAGTTATGTTTGAAGAGTACTGGCAGCACTGCAACAAATCAAATGGCAAGTTATTATTTAAATGGAGAAAGATTGCAAAGTGCTGCAGTTCAGCAGGACCTGGGGGTACTTGGGCATGAAACACAAAAAGTTAGTATGCAGGTATAGCAGGTGATCAGGAAGGCCAGTGGTATCTTGGCCTTTATTGCAAAGGGGATGGAGTATAAAACCAGGAAAGTCTTGCTACAGTTATACAGGGTATTGGTGAGGCCACACCTGGAATACTGCGTGCAGTTTTGGTTTCCATATTTACGAAAGGATATACTTGCTTTGGAGGCAGTTCAGAGAATGTTCACTAGGTTGATTTTGGAGATGAGGGGGTTGACTTATGAGGAAAGGTTGAGTAAGTTGGGCCTCTACTCATTGGAATTCAGAAGATTGATTGGTGATCTTATCGAAACGTATAAGCTTATGAGGGGGCTTGACAAGGTGGATGCAGAGAGAATGTTTCCATTGATGGGGGAGACTAGAACTAGAGGGCATAATCTTAGAATAAGGGGCCACCCATTTAAAACTGAGATGAGAAATGTATTTTCTCAGAGGGTTGTGGATCTGTGGAATTCACTGCCTCAGAGAGCTGTGGAGGCTGGAACATTGAATAAATTTAAGACCGAGATAGACAGTTTCTGAACCGATAAGGGAATAAGGGATTATGGGGAGCAGGTAGGAAAGTGGACCTGAGTTCATGATCCGATCAGCCAAGATCATATTAAATGGCGGAGCAGGCTCGAGGGGCCGTATGGCCTACTCCTGCTCCTACTACTTATGTTCTTATGTTATGTTATATTCTGCTGCTGATCCTATAGTTGCCCTCAAGGATAATACCACAGTACAGCAATGTGCACCCTGGCTTCGCACCTTCAGCACCCTTTTCCACTCCGACATTAGCAAGACGCAGTACGGATCGGAATATGAGGCAAGGCTATCAGCATGTGTGGGCCTCAATTAATTACATTTTTAAATCAGGGCCCATGCCGAACCTTGCAGCTTCAGCAAAGGCTTCATCCAGAGTGTGCACCTTGCCTATATAAAATGGGTGTAGACGAGTCCTGCCACTTAGCGTTCTCAAGAAGGTTCTTAAACGTAGGCTTCAGTTAAGAGTGAAAGTTCTTTTTCTATCTGTTTTAATTTTGCTGAATCATTAGTTGGTTTTGCATTGTTAGGTAGTACTTTCCTTCATTGTTCTTGGTTGCTGCTGCCACTTGAATAACACCATAGAGTGCTGAGCATCAAAATTCCTTTTGGAATTCTGAACCGGTTCCATAATTTAGATGAAAAAGAAGAGTAGAAACATAGAAAATAGGTGCAGGAGTAGGCCATTCAGCCCTTCTAGCCTGCACCGCCATTCAATGAGTTCATGGCTGAACATGCAACTTCAGTACCCCCTTCCTGCTTTCTCGCCATACCCCTTGATCCCCCGAGTAGTAAGGACTTCATCTAACTCCCTTTTGAATATATTTAGTGAATTGGCCTCAACTATTTTCTGTGGTGGAGAATTCCACAGGTTCACCACTCTCTGGGTGAAGAAGTTTCTCCTCATCTCGGTCCTAAATGGCTTACCCCTTATCCTTAGACTGTGACCCCTGGTTCTGGACTTCCCCAACATTGGGAACATTCTTCCTGCATCTAACCTGTCTAACCCCGTCAGAATTTTAAACGTTTCTATGAGGTCCCCTCTCATTCTTCTGAACTCCAGTGAATACAAGCCCAGTTGATCCAGTCTTTCTTGATAGGTCAGTCCCACCATCCCGGGAATCAGTCTGGTGAATCTTTGCTGCACTCCCTCAATAGCAAGAATGTCCTTCCTCAAGTTAGGAGACCAAAACTGTACACAATACTCCAGGTGTGGCCTCACCAAGGCCCTGTACAACTGTAGCAACACCTCCCTGCCCCTGTACTCAAATCCCCTCGCTATGAAGGCCAACATGCCATTTGCTTTCTTAACCGCCTGCTGTACCTGCATGCCAACCTTCAATGACTGATGTACCATGACACCCAGGTCTCGTTGCACCTCCCCTTTTCCTAATCTGTCACCATTCAGATAATAGTCTGTCTCTCTGTTTTTACCACCAAAGTGGATTACCTCACATTTATCCACATTATACTTCATCTGCCATGCATTTGCCCACTCACCGAACCTATCCAAGTCACTCTGCAGCCTCATAGCATCCTCCTCGCAGCTCACACTGCCACCCAACTTAGTGTCATCCGCAAATTTGGAGATACTACATTTAATCCCCTCGTCTAAATCATTAATGTACAATGTAAACAGCTGGGGCCCCAGCACAGAACCTTGCGGTACCCCACTAGTCATTGCCTGCCATTCTGAAAAGTACCCATTTACTCCTACTCTTCGCTTCCTGTCTGACAACCAGTTCTCAATCCATGTCAGCACACTACCCCCAATCCCATGTGCTTTAACTTTGCACATTAATCTCTTGTGTGGGACCTTGTCGAAAGCCTTCTGAAAGTCCAAATATACCACATCAACTGGTTCTCCCTTGTCCACTTTACTGGAAACATCCTCAAAAAATTCCAGAAGATTTGTCAAGCATGATTTCCCTTTGACAAATCCATGCTGACTTGGACCTATCATATCACCTCTTTCCAAATGCGCTGCTATGACATCCTTAATAATTGATTCCATCATTTTACCCACTACTGAGGTCAGGCTGACCGGTCTATAATTCCCTGTTTTCTCTCTCCCTCCTTTTTTTAAAAAGTGGGGTTACATTGGCTAACCTCCACTCGATAGGAACTGATCCAGAGTCAATGGAATGTTGGAAAATGACTGAAAAATCCGCTTTTTCCAAGGCCACCTCCTTAAGTACTCTGGGATGCAGTCCATCAGGCCCTGGGGATTTATCGGCCTTCAATCCCATCAATTTCCCCAACACAATTTCCCGACTAATAAAGATTTCCCTCAGTTCCTCCTCCTTACTAGACCCTCTGACCCCTTTTATATCCGGAAGGTTGTTTGTGTCCTCCTTAGTGAATACCGAACCAAAGTACTTGTTCAATTGGTCTGCCATTTCTTTGTTCCCCGTTATGACTTCCCCTGATTCTGACTGCAGGGGACCTACGTTTGTCTTTAATAACCTTTTTCTCTTTACATATCTATAGAAACTTTTGCAATCCGCCTTGATGTTCCCTGCAAGCTTCTTCTCGTACTCCATTTTCCCTGCCCTAATCAAACCCTTTGTCCTCCTCTGCTGAGTTCTAAATTTCTCCCAGTCCCCGGGTTCACTGCTATTTCTGGCCAATTTGTATGCCACTTCCTTGGCTTTAATACTATCCCTGATTTCCCTTGATAGCCACGGTTGAGCCACCTTCCCTTTTTTATTTTTACGCCAGACAGGAATGTACAATTGTTGTAGTTCATCCATGCGGTCTCTAAATGTCTGCCATTGCCCATCCACAGTCAACCCCTTAAGTATCATTCGCCAATCTATCCTAGCCAATTCACGCCTCATAGCTTCAGAGTTACCCTTCTTTAAGTTCTGGACCATGGTCTCTGAATTAACTGTTTCATTCTCCATCCTAATGCAGAATTCCACCATATTATGGTCACTCTTCCCCAAGGGCACAATGAGATTGCTAATTAATCCTCTCTCATTACACAACACCCAGTCTAAGATGGCCTCCCCCCTAGCTGGTTCCTCGACATATTGGTCTAGAAAACCATCCCTTATGCACTCCAGGAAATCCTCCTCCACCGTATTGCTTCCAGTTTGGCTAGCCCAATCTATGTGCATATTAAAGTCACACGAGTACATGAAGGGCAAACAAATGCAGGTGCAAAAACACTGGAAGTGTTTTCACCATCCTAATAATTGCACTTATAGGTTCCTACACATGAACCTAGATGTGTTAGAGGAGGCCAATCTTTACCATATCTGCTTCACAATGCACACTGTCCTGGAGTTGTATCATCTGCTACAGGATGACATGCATACAACATCTGGAACAGGGATGCTCGTCCCATAGCACTGAACGTTATCACAGCAAACAGCTTTCATGCTAATGAATTCTTCCAAGCCACCCTGAAGAATATCAGGCAGTCTACAGAGTATACAAATACTGAGAGGAAGAGGATAAAATACCAGAGATAGAAGGGGAACTAAAAAATAAATCAAAGGGAGGAACTTATTGGATTAAATATAAGTTTTTAAAAAATGGTAATGGAGAAAATAATAGAACTTAGGATAGATAACTCTCCAGGAACTGTTAGTTTCCATCCCAGGGTATTGAAAGAAGTAGGCGAGGAAATTGCATTTATCTCAAGAGGCCTGGAATACAAAGGGGAGGATGTTATGCCTCAGTTGTATAGAGCCTTGTTCAGACACATCTAGAGTACTGCATTCAGTTTTGTGCACTGCACCTCAGGAGTGATATATTGGCCTTGGAGGAGGTGTAATGCAGATTCAACAGAATGATACTGAGCTTAGAGGGTTAAGTTAAGAGGACAGATTGAGGAATAATGGCTTGTATTCACTTGAGTATAGAAAACTGAGGGGATGATCAGATTGAGGTATTTAAAATGTTAAAAGGATTTGATAGGGTAGATACGGAAAAACTATTTCCTCTGATGGCTGAATCAAGAACAAAGGGAAATAATCTTAAAATTAGAGCTTGGCCATTCAGAAGTGGAATCAGGAAGCACTTTTCCACACAAAGGGTAGTAGAAATCAAAAAGACAATTGGACGTTTCAAGACTGACATCGATATTTATTTGTTAGGTAAGACTATCCAGGGATATGGAGCAACAAAGGATAAATGGAGTTGAGGTGCAGATCAGCCATGATCTAATTGAATGGTGGAGCTGCCTCGAAGGCTGAATGGCCTACTGTTCCTAATTTTCCCATGAAGAAATGGAAAATACTATCTTTACAAGGTGTAACACCATCATCATTCCCTGAGGAAAAGAGACCCCAGCTGGACAGATTGGATGCAAGATGTCACAGATAGCATCCATATGGAGAATAGGGTGCCTCATAGCAACCCTTGACATACACTAAATTACTGTTCAGAAAGTATCTGACTGTAGAAACATCATCATCATGTCAATAGCCAGGAAGTAGCAATGATCTCTTCATTATGTGCTAATCCATAGTGTCTGCATTTTTCGATGAAAAGAAACAAAATTTGCATTTTATTGTGCCTTTAATGACCTCAGGACACCCCAAAGTGGTTTACAGTCAATGAATTACTTTTGAAGTATAGTCACTGTTGCAATGTAGAGAAACGCTGTAACCAATTTGTACACAAGGTTCACAAACAGCAATGAGATAAATGATCAGATAATCTGTATTGGTCATGTTGGTAGAAGGATAAATATTGGCCAGGTCACTGGGACAATTCTGCTCTTCTTCAAATAGCATTATGTGATATTTTACTTCCACCAGAAAGGACAACTTAGATAGGTTTACTGTCAAACTGAGATAGGTTTAATGAATTATCCAAAGGACAGAACATGGAGGGTAAAAGAAACACTGAGGGGATTGATGTTAGAAGAGCAGGCATAACCTCTGCATCCATGGTATCCGAATTCACTGAGAAACCGTCTAACGACAAAGTAGAGTTCAGTTTGGATATCGCACCTCCATTAGGTTCCTACCCCTGCCATCGCACTGAAACACCTCTTAACAAAGTCACAAATGATATCCTGTGACTGTGGCCATCACGCGCTATCCTTCCTCATCCTTCTTGACCTGTCTACAGCGTTTGACACGGCTGAGCACACAATCTTCATCCAACACCTCTCCTCTGTTGTCCAACTGAGTGGGACTACCCTTATCTGGCTCCATTCTTATCTATTAAGTCATAGCCATAGAATCTCTTGCAGTGGCTTTTCTTCCTCCTCCTATTTCTCATCTATGTGCTGCCTCTTGTCAGAATCATCCAAAACGCCCATCAGATTACACATGTATGCTGATGACACCCAGCTGTACCTCATCACCACCTCTCTTGACCCTTCCACTGCATCTGATTTGTCACACTGCTCGACTGATATCCAGTATTGGATGAGCAGAAATTTCCTCCAATTAAATATTGAGACGACCAAAACCATTTTCTTTGGTCCCCGATACTTCCCCATCCCCATCCATCATCTCAAGCTGAACCAGACTGTTTGCAACCTCTGCATTCTATTTGATCCTGAACTGAGCTTCCGATCCCATATCCTCTCTACTGCCAAAACCGCCTGCTTCCACTTCTGTATTATTGCTCGGTTCCACCCCTGCCTCAAGCCCATCTGCTGTTAAACCTCATATCACTGCCTTTGTGATCTCTAGACTCGACTATTCCAGCGCTCTTCAGGTTGGCTTCCAGTTCAGCAATGCCTCAAATTTAAAATCTTATCCTTGTGTTCAAATTCCTACATGACCTTCCTTATCTTTGTAACCTCCTCCAGCCCTGCAACCCTCTAAGATATCTGCGCTCAATGTTCCCGCATGGCCACGCAGCTCTCTGCTGGTCCCGTGCAGCCCGGGACTAGCTTTTCCTATGCTAATGTTCGCACATGCATAAACCAATGATTGGACTGCACAGCTCCTTAAAGGGGCCGTGCGCCCCCAAAAAGTTCCGGGGAACATTGCGTTCCTCCAATATTGGCCTCTTGAGCATCCCCGATTTTAATCACTCCACAATTGGTGGCCGTGCCTTCAGCTGCCAAGACCCTAAGCTCTGGAATTCCCTCCCTAAACCTCTCTACCTCTCTACCTCTCTACTTCTAAGGAGCTACTTAAAACCTACCTCTTTGACCAAGCTTTATGTCATCTGCCCTAACATGTATTTATGTGGCTTGGAGTCAAGTTTTGTTAATCATCAGGGCAATTCTGTGGGATTTGTTCCAGGTTTGCTCATTTTTTTGTGCATCCAGTGGAATGAAAGTAAGCAAAGCTGAGGGGATTGATGCTAACGCTCCTGTGGGGCGCTTTGACATGTTATACTATATTAAAGGCGCTGTACAAATACAAGTTGCTGTTATTGTTGTTAAAACCTATCTCTTTGACCAAGCTTTTGGTTACCTATCCTAATATCTCCTTATGTGGTATGGTGTCAAATTTTTGTCTGATAATCGCTCATGTGAACGCTTTGGAACATTTTACTCCTTTAAAGTCGCTATATCAATGCAAGTTGTTGTTTTCGTTGTTGCCTGGATCTTTATTTATAACTTACTTTTTCTAGCATTTTGCTATCTGTGATTTTTCTCATTGCACCTCGATCTTCCTTTTTCCCTTTGCTGGTTTTCCTGTGCTAACCTGCAGTGCTTCCCCTGCTAACTCCACCTTTGTCCAGAGTGAGTGCACTTCTGGCTTTTCCTGGATGGTTGACCAGGATTTTTAAAAGGTGCATTCAGCCAGTCACACTGTACCCTGAGTGTGCTGCATTATTCTCCTGCTGGGAACTACTGTTGACTGGTAAATTGCTGACCATTCATCTTGTCCTGCAGTTGGCCCAAGACAGAAAGAATGTATGCATTTACAAATAGGGGACAGAGCCCCTCCAAGGTAAGTCACGCCAAACTCTAGAATATCTGTCTAACCTTATTTTTTCGGCAATATCCATCCTAAATGCTTCCTTTCATTGGCATGATTCTTCCATTGTCTCAGTGGTTCAGTAACCACCATTGTGTTTCACATGGCATTTAATTATCTGTGGTTCTACTTAGCCATAAAACCTTCCAAGTTGCATATAACCAAATGTTCCTTCAAAAGGTATTAATCAACACAGTATTAGGTATGTGTAGATTTACTAATGCCTCTCAGTTGCCAGGTTTTATATTTAGAGGCAGCTTGCAGCAGACATTTTGTGTGGAATTCTCCCTTATATGACATTATGAATGGAAATGGTGAGGCTGTAGATACCATTCATGGTGTCACATCAGGAGGAGTGCAACACAAAATATCTAAACAACAGTTTTCATCCACAGGTTTTCAAAATGGATTCCTTGGATCCTACAAGGTCTGCAAGTTCATCAGATTTTTGTCTTTCTGGGGCTGGGCATGGCACGAGCACAGAGACTTTTTGTATTCTTTGCTTTCTGTATTAACTAGCTTACATTATTTCTGTTATTGTATTCTAAAAAATGTTTTCTGCAATGATAGCAACAATTTCCTTTGGAATAGCTGATAATGGCTTTCAAAAAATAAGACTGGTGATCCTGGGAATGTGTCAATATTTGCAGCGGATCATGGTAATGTGCCAATATTTGCAAGGAATGCTGGAAATGTGTTAACATTTGCAGGGGATGCTAGGGATGTGTCAATATTTGCAGGGGATGCTGGGATTGTGTTAATATTTGCAAGAGAACATGGTAATATGTCAATATTTGCAAGGGATACTGGGAATGTGTCAATATTTGCAGGGGATACTGGAAACCAATGTTCCCTCTAAACGGGCACGCAGATCTCTCCACGCAGCTCTCTGCCAGTCCCACGCAGCATGGGACAGGCTTTTGCAAAACTGTGAATGCGCCCCAAAGCCCCTTAAAGGGACCATGCACCCCCCAAAAATTGGGGCAACATTGCTGGTAACATATCAATATTTGCTGGGGCTGCTGGAAACGTGTCAATATTTGCAAGGGATGCTGGGAATGTGTCAATATTTGGAGGGATGTTGGGAACATGTCAATATTTGCAAGGGTTGCTGGGAATGTGTCAGTATTTGCAAGGGATGCTGGGAATGTGCCAAGACTTGCAGAGGATGCTGTAAATGTGTCAATATTTACAGGGGATTCTGGGATTGTGTTAATATTTGCAAGAGATCATAGTAACATGTCAATATTTGCAAGGGATACTGGGAATATGTTAATATTTGCAGAGGATGCTGGGAATGTGTCAATATTTGCAGAAGATGTTGAGGGTGATAATATTTGCAAGGGAAGTTGGTAACATGTCAATATTTGCAGGCAATGCTGGGAATGTATCAATATTGGGAAGGATGCTGGGAATGTGTCAAGATTTGCAGGGGTTTCTGGGAATATGTCAATATTTGCAGGGGATGCTGGGAATGTGTCAAGATTTGCAGGGGATGCTGGGAATGTGTTAAGATTTGCAGGGGATGCTGGTAACCTATCAATATTTAGAGGGATGTTGATAATCTGTCAATATTTGCAGGGGATGCTGGGAATGTGTCAAGATTTGCAGGGGATGCTGGGAATGTGTTAAGATTTGCAGGGGATGCTGGTAACCTGTCAATATTTAGAGGGATGTTGATAATCTGTCAATATTTGCAGGGGATGCTGGGAATGTGTCAAGATTTGGAGGGATCCCTCACACAAAAGGATTTGAAACCCACCGCTCTAAAATGGTGACTTCAGTGACATAGTGAATAGAAATGTTGATCTGAAGAGAGCAACCTCCATTCATGGCATCATGAGAGTGGCAAGTTGTGATGTCACACCAAAGGTGCTTCTGCACAAAATGTCCGCTCCTTGCAGTTCTAAAGTATAAAAGCACTGAAACAAGGCGCAACAATGACATATTTCCAAGTATATTGGTTTGCCTCTTTATAATACAAGAATATGGGCTAATTCAGTAGAATACAACTCCTTTTAAGCTTTTCCTCAGATGTACTGGAGATTTAGACTTACCTGAATCTCTCCTGACCAGCTGTGTCCCAAATCTGCAGCTTAATCCGTTTTCCTGGCTCGATCTCCACCAACCTCGAGAAGAAATCCACGCCAACCGTGGGGTCTGACACTTGGGCAAAGCGCCCCTCGGTGAAACGACGGATCAGGCATGACTTTCCCACGGTGGAGTCCCCAATGACTATCAGCCTGAACTGATACACCCAAATAGCCTCCATTTTCTTGGATATTGTGATTACCTCGAGCCAAAATGGATAAATAATTCAGCCCAAAAGAAGTAAGTCTATAGACTGTATCACAAGTGTGCCCAGGTCACTGAGGTTGGCCACACATCAACCATATATCTAGCACACAGACAAAAGCAGAAACCTGCTACGAGTCTGTAGGGGCAGCAAGACTTGGACTGTTTTCTATTCTTTAAAGGCAGATGACCATGATCAACTGCTCAAAAGCCAGCATTTACAGACACAAAAGGATGTTTCAGTCCAAGAATCAGTCGGTCCCTTCCTCAATTTCCTCACATCGCCAGGTGAATATCCTTGTTTGGACAAGCTTCCAGTATTTCAAAAAGGCTCAGGTCAAGAAGCTGGGAGATAGATACTGTTTGTTGTTGCTGTTGTTGTGTATTTGCATGCAGTCGCGTTGGATTCCCAGCTTGCCGCTCTCACTATATTCACACCTCCGATTCCACTCATGCAGTCTCCATCTTTAAATCTTCCTCAATATCGACCAGGAGAAAGACATTCAAGCAACAGCGAGCTGTCAGAAGCATGGGGGAGGAGGGAAGGGAGGAGGGGTTCAGTTTAGGGAGATTCAGGCAATATTGGCGATATTGTTGCAAATTGGCGATATAAAGCTGTCCCTGGACACGCACAGTCCGCTCGGGTTAAAGCCTGGCGAGGATCTCAGTTTCCAAATAATGGCTACTTATTCCCTCCAAGGTCGCTCCACAGACAAACAGCCGCTTCGAGGAAACAGGAGATTTTATTGCAATCAGAACACTTTAGTAAATTAAACACAAAAAGGCAGATTTCCCGTAAGAATATATCTTTTTTTTTTAAATCAATATATTTGAATATGCTTTAAAACCGATTGCAATAGAACAGCAAAAATAGATTCGCAAAAATTACTTGCAATGTTTTTTTTTTAAAATGTAAAGATTAAAATAAGGTCTAGCCACACGCTTACTCTCTTGATTGTACCAGTAGCGATGCCGCCAGCGTCCTTCACTCCGGAAGCCGCAGAGGATGACACAGAAAAAGGGCTTTAAAATCTCAAAAAAATTAAATGGCGATCAGGCCGAAAAGGAGGTTGCCGAGACTGGGCGATGGCAGCCGGGGATGGGTGGAAGATGGTGCCGAGCTGTCCCCGGGGATGGGTTTGCAGCCTCTCTTCCCCCTGCCGCTCTCTGATGCAGGAGCCACAAACTGTTTTTTTTTTAGCAGGTTGCAGCTCTGGGCGAAAGCTGATGAAATCACTGCAACATCAGCACCATCTACCACACAGGCAGCCTCCTCCTACCCTGCAACATCTAACCCATTGCAACCAGGGCTTGCAATCGCAGTGCGCATGTATTTACCAAGCAATCGCCCACACGCTCATTTCAAAGCTGGGTTTAGAATAGGTATAGTTTTGCCTTACTTAATAAAAAATGTAATGAACACACTCCTTTTCATTACGTTTAAATTTAGTGAAAGAAGAATATTGAAGTTTTAAAAATCATAATACAGTACAAATATACAGTGGTATTTCTGAGTGCGAGCTATAGATGTATAAATGTATGGCAGGATCTTCAGTTAATGTTTTAAGTATCATGAATCACCCCTTTATCATTAGTGTCTGATGAAATGTTATACCTGACACATGTATCTGTATCTTCTCTTACAAATACTTGTACAAATGCTTGCTCTGCACTTCCAACATATTCTGGGTTTATTTCAGATTCCCAACATTTGTTGTTTTTCTTTCTATAATCTGTGTACATACACATCAGGGCCAATATTAACCCTGGCGGGAATCGAGAGTGTGGGGGGCTGCAGTGCAGAGCAAAGTCCAGCCTGGGAGATTTTAGGATGTTCAAAGGATTTGATAGGATAGATAGAGAGAAACCATTTCCTCTGATGGGGGAGTCATAAACAAAAGGGCATAATCTTAAATTGACAATCTCCAAACAAGCAAGAGTTTAACCACCTCTCCTTGACATTCAGTGGCATTACCATTGTCAAATCCCCCATCATCAACATCCTGAGGGTCACCATTGACCAGAAACTCAACTGAACCAGCCACATACATACTGTGGCTACAAGAGCAGGTCAGAGACTGGGTATTCTGTGGCGAGTGACTCACCTCTTGACTCCCCAAAGTCTCCACCATCTACAAGGCACAAGTCAGGAGGAGGGTGATGGAGGGTGATGCAGTTCCAACAACACTCAAGAAGCTCAACACCATCCAGGACAAAGCAGTCCACTAGATTGGCACCCCAACCATAATTTGGCTGCAGTGTATACCATCTACATGATACACTGCAGTAAATCACCAAGGCTTCTTTGCCAGCACCTCCCAAACCCGCGACCTCTACCACCTAAAAGGACACGTGCAGCAGGCACATGGGAACACCATCACCTGCAAGTTCCCCATCATGTCGTACACCACCCTGGCATGGATTTACATCGCCATTCCTTCATCGTCACTGGGTCAAAATCCTGGAACTCCCTCCCTAACAGCACTGTAGGAGTACCTTCACCACACAGACTGCAGTGTTCAAGAAGATGGCTCATCACCACCTTCTCAAGGGCAATTAGGGATAGGCAATACTGGCCTTGCCAGCGATGCTCACATCTTGTGAATGAATAAAAAAATTAGAGTTAGTCCATTTAGGCGTGAAATCCCACCTCAAAAGCTTTTTGAGGCGACATCAATTGAAAATTTCAAAAGCTGAGATTGCTAGATTTTTGTTTGGCAAGAGTATTAAGAGATTTGGAATCATGGCGGGTAAATGGAGTTAAGTTACAGATCAGCCACGATCCAATTGAATGGCAGAGCAAGCTTGAGGGGCTGAATGGCCTACTCCTGTTCCTAAAATGCAATAATAGAAGTTTTATCACTTCACCCAAAGCAGGAGCATAGTTAAAGAATGGGCGAGCCCAATAATGGGCAAAATATGGCAATCATGGTAAGGAATAAAGGAATGGCAGAGATGCTTAACAAGTAATTCACTTCTATTTACAATAGTGGGTGAATGAACGAAGGACTGCAGGAGTAGTAGAGGAGGGCTTGGAGGAACAATTAATAAATATAAATAGGAAACATTGTTAAAAATTAGATTTAAAGTAGATAAGTCAACAGACCCTGATGGTCTATATTCTAGAATACTAAGGGAGGGTAGTGATAAAATAACAGAGGTACTAATGATAATTTTCTAAAATTAAGTGTAAATGGAAAAATATATCAAAATCTAGAGGGTGACAAATGTTACACCTCTGTTGAAAAAGGAAAAGGATAAACCAGACAACTATAAACCAGTTAGCCTCACATCAATAGTAAGAAAATGACTGGAGACAATAATAAGGGATAATATTAGTGAATCTGCAAAACATGGACAATCTATAGAGAATTACAATGGCAAGTCATGTTTGATTAATTTAATCAATTTTTTGAGGAATTACAGATGGTATAAACAAAGTGAATGACATGTATATGGGTTTTTTCACATTTAAAAAGTGTTAGATAAAGTGCCATATAAGAGATTTGTTGCAAAGGTTAAGATCAATGGTATTAAAGGTGAAGTGACGGCATGGATATAGGGCTGGGTAATGGATAGAAAACAAAAAGTAGAAAAAAGTGGATGTTTCTCAGACTGGCATGATGCAGCTAGTAGCAACCCTTGGGGATCCTCGTTCTCCAAGCAGTTAAACTTCAAGACTAGAGGGAATATCAACATTGGCTGATATTAAATTATTGGGCATTGAAAACTGTAACAAAATGCAGGAGACTGTAAGAGGACATAGACGTGTTAGTAGAGTGGCCAGATATGTAGCAAATATAGTTCAATATTGATGAATGTGTAGTACATTTTTAGGGAGAAAGAAACAGAAAACTACTCTGACAGCAAAATTCTCAACAGCATGCAGAAAGGGAGATCTAAGAGTGCAGGTACACACATCTTTAAAAACAGGATTACAGGTGGAAAATAGTTTAAAGTAGTTCGACGGGATTCTCAGTTTAGCATATAGGAGCATCGATTAAAGCAAAGGGATGATGATGAATCTGTACAAGTTATTTGTTAGGCACAGTTAGAATCATTTATGGGCTAGAATTTGCATTTAGCCCGCCCATTTACCACCCGTTTACCGCCCGAAATGACCAATGTGTAAATTACCGTCCGTTACCGTCTGTTTACGCCTGAATATCGCTAGCGGTAATTTTGGCATTCAATTACCACTGGCATTGCTGGAAATTGCCCGCCCACTTCTACCATCCAAATACCGTCCAAAATTCACCCCCAGCGTGCAATTTACCTATTCGCCCGTTTTTACCACCCGCTACCGCTGGAGAAACGTGCTGCTCATTTTTCAAAGACTGAACTTATGACTCCATCTTTGAAAATCATCTTTTTTTGAGGAAAAGGCTGTGTCAAGTTGCCAGCAGCCTGAAATTGATTTGTGAGTGATTTCTGGAGTAGTTTATAAGGGATTTTGTTTATATCTAGGATTATAATAGTATTGACTTTAATTCAAACAAATTTTGTGGACATCTGAACATTTTTGAATACTTTAAAAGAAATGGGGCCTGTACTTTCAGTGCCCAATATTGCTAACTACTTCAATGATGTAGAATAGAGCTGGAAGAAGTTTCGTTGAAGAGCACTATGTTCCCAATCAAATAGGACGCAGACTCTTGAGAAGGATGAGACCTTACACTCAACAAAATTACAGGGAGCACCGCTCATACCTGCACCTGACTAATACGCAGTGCGTTTCAAGGCTGCGTTTCTGAAAAGAGGTCATCACCGAGATATGTCAGCTCATTCAGGCGGACATGCAACCTAACAGCACTAACAGCACCGCACTGCCTGTTGAGGTGAAGGTGACTACGCCACTTTCTTTCTATGCATTTGGCTCATTTCAGACATCAGCTGGTGACATATACAGAATTTCTCAGTACGCCACACATCGTTGCATTCGGCAGGTAACTGATGCGCTTTACGCACACAGAATGGATTTTATTAACTTTCCAATGACCAGGGAGGCACAGAGTGAGAGGGCTTTGGGTTTTTTGAGACTAGCAAACTCCCCAAGGTCCAGGATGCAATCGACTGTATGCACTTCGCCCTGCGAGCACCTTTAGTGGAAGCGGAGGTGTACCAAAACCGAAAGGGATTTCACTCCCTGAACATGCAGTTCGTTGTTGACCACAAGCAAACAATCATGGCAGTAAATGCCAATTTTCCAGGGAGCATCCATGATGCATACATCTTGCGTGAAAGTACTGTCTCGGATCTGTTTAAGAGTCAGCCACACGGTCACTGCTGGATGCTGGGGGATAAAGATTACAGCCTGGCCAGCTGGCTCATGACCCCCCTGCGGAAGACTGAGATAGAAGCCGAGAAGCGCTACAATGAAAGCGGTATAGCCAGTCGCAAAATCGTCAAAAAGACAATTGGAGTGCTGAAGCAATGCTTCCGATGTCTAGACCACTCCAGAGGGAGCCTGCTATACCATCCTGAACACATCGCTGAGGTCATTGTGGTGTGTTGCATGTTGCACAACTTAGCCATCAAGAGGGGACAGGCATTACCAGATGGGACTGCCGGACCACCTCAGGAGAGAGGGGTGGAGGAAGAGGACGAGGAGGAAGACAGGGACATCGAGGAGGACGAGGTCAAGGAGCCTGGCGATGAACCCGTGCCACCGCCCCCCCCGAAGCCACAGGGGAAGCCTCGTGGTGCTTTAGCAACTGCAAAACTGATACGTCAGCAGCTCATAAATGAACGTTTTGCTTGAATGTTGAGAGTTACGTTTCACCCTTGTATGGCCATGTATGTAATACTTACAATGATTGTTACCCCTCATTTTCCAAAGGTGAGTGAGACACTGCACAAGAATGATTCAGTTGAATAATAAACTTCTCTAAATGTTGACATTCGAAATTTAACAAGTTTAACAAAATAATAAATAATTGTTTTTCAATTAAATTTTTACAAACCAAACATTATGTCAACAACAACAACAACAACAACAATCACTAAAAACAACACCTCCCCCCACCCCCCACCCTCCAAGGATTCTACCTGCGACCACTTTTCCCAATGCCTTTCCTCCCCAACCGCCCCCCCCTTGGCCGTGCCATCCTCCTCCCTCTATTAGTACTCCTGGCCCTGCCCACATCGGGACCAGGACGTTGTGCAACAGAGCACCTCGAGCGCAGCTGCTGATGGGGGGGGCGGGGGGGGGGGGGCTACAATGGCAGTGCGATGTGTGTGGGATCTGGAGACGCTGGGGGTGTCGAGGACCCGTCTTCAAAGTCGGAAGAAAGTACTTCCTCCCGATGATCAGGTACTGTCACCATTGGTCGTATGAGACCATCAATCGCCACATGGCATTGACGGACTGGTTGTTCTCCCTCACGGCGGCAATCAGCTTTGCCATGTCCTGTGATTGATGGGCTGCTAATGTGGCAATGTTGCCGGACAGCCCACCAATGACCTAGAGGAGCTCTCGACCCAGGTCGATGCTCGCCCTACACAGTCCCACCATGTCCAGGTTAGCATCTGCCTGTCGTGTAGCATTCCCGCCTTGCCGGATCAGCCACCGCGGATTCAGCACTGGGTCGGAACACTCGATGCGCGCCACTGCAAGCCGCTTGGTCCCGCTTCCTCGGACCGGAATCCAGGAAAGTTGGATTCGGACGAGGAACTGGTGGCCGCAGGTAGAGAGGACCCTTCAAATCCAGCCTCCCCCACCCCCACCCCCTCCTTCGCCACCACCGTCACAAAAGTTTGAGGAGTGTCCTCTTCTTCCACCGTCTCTTCCTCAGCTAAGTCCTCGCTGGGAGGGGCAGTTGGTGCATGTGGCTGCTGCTGCTCTTCCTCCTGTGCGACTGTAAAACATAATATTAATGGCTGGCGGCAGGGGAGAGGAGGGTGGGGAGGGGTCAGAGGTGACACGAGTACACTTCACGTTGTGCAGGCTTATGTAGAGGAGCAACACCACTGCATCATATATTACTGAGAATCATTACATGCAACTATCATAAGCAGAGTAGACAGAAACTGCATGACATAACAAAAACTTGAAGTCCCAAGTGGCAGAGTATGATCAGCCAAAGGTTTATGTCAGGACTAGCATCATTTTGTGTTCCCAGCATTACATTACATTCTACATTATATTGACATAACATTGAATTACATGACCGCAGCACAGCCCGGGGATTATACAGGACTTACCCTCGATGAGCACTGGTTCAGCGCCAACACGCATGACCGTACGATCATGGGCGCCCGTCGGGGCTGTGGCACACTCCTCTAGGTCGGACAGTTCGACCGTCTTCAGTGGACCTCCGCCCATCTTACGGAGCTCCGCCCTATTGCTGGCTAATTTTTTCTGCAAAGGTGACAAAAGCTATGTGTAAACTAATTTCACAGCTACTATTACGGAACACATAGATAGACATCCCCAATTAAACTTCCTCAATGAGTGGACCATTTATGTACCATTAGGACGTAAGTGTTGCATGATGAACACATCAAAGTACAGAAGATTAGCGTAATGAGATCGATGATGCAAAATAATGTCTGACACCTAGCTTCACAATATAATTAAACATGGCACTACATTAAGAATAATTAGTCAGTGCATGATAAAAATTATTACTCTCGCCGACCCAATGATATAGTTCCACCGTTTGCGGCTCTAGTTTGGCCCCCGCATTACGGGTGCGGCAGATGACACCGCCTCTGCGATCTCGTGCCAGATTCTCTGATAAACGATTGGGTTTTCCGTGCTCACCTCGGGTCAATTGCTCCCAACAAGCCTCCACCTCGTGCACCAGTGCTTCCTGCGCCTCCTCCGAGAACCACACGGCCCTCCTCCTTCCACCCAGCTCTCTCTCCACCTCCAGCTCTTCTTGCATTATTTATATGTATTAATATTTATATATTGTATAAATTAGATATATATTTCTATTTATTATTTGCTTTTTATATCATTTATTATTTATTTAACAGTACACTTTAATTTATATTTAATAGTTCTTTATATTGATACTCCAAATGCTTTATATATCTCCCTCTGTCTCTTTGCAAACTGCTCTCTCTCCTCTCTAAGTCTCCTCTTCTCTGCGCATGTGCAGCTTCACCCTTGACCCCCAAAATCGCAGGAAAATGTCTGCGCACACACAGACGCTCGTTGCTAGGGATGCAACAATCTTTCTAAAGGAAGAAGATCGCCGCTGCCAGGGAAGCAACGCTACTGCCTGCTTCGGCCCGCTCCGGCCTGCTACCACTCGCTCCAGTCTGCTCTCGCCCGCTCCCGCCCACTCCGGCCCGCTACCGCTCACCCCCTCCCGCTCCGGCCTGTTACCGCCCGCTCCAGCCCAACACCGTCTGCTCTGGCCCAACAACGCCTGCTCCGGACTGCTACCGCCCACTCTGGCCTGCTCCAGCCCGCTACCGCCCACCCTGGCCCGCTCCAGCCAGCTACTGCCCGCCCTGGCCCACTCCGGCCCGTTACCGCTCGCTCCGGCCAGCTACCGCCCGCTCTGGCCCACTCTGACCAGCTACTGACTGCTACCGCCCACTCCAGCCCACTACTGGCCGCTCTGACCAGCTACAGCCTGCTCTGGCCCACTCTAACCAGCTACAGCCTGCTCCGGCCCTCTCCCACCCACTACTGCCCGCTACCACCCGCTCCGTCCAGCTACCGCTCGCTCTGGCCAGCTACCATCTGCTCTGGTCCGCTACTGCCACTCCAGCCAGCTACTGCCCACTCCGGCCCGCTCCGCCCAGCTACTGTCTGCTATCGCCCGCTCCGGCCCGCTAATGCCAACGCCAACATCAAACAGCTGAAACTTTGGGGGAACGGATCTTAGCATTATTCCAGTGGTTCTAAAGATGCAAACGCCAGAATACCGCTAAGTTTCAGGCAGTGCCGTTCTAAGTACCCTCGCTTTGTCTCTCTCATTTTCTTTTTCACTTCTTCTCTGAACTTACTATATTTAGCCTGATTCTCAGATGTGTTCTTGACCTCATACTCGCTCTTTTTCTGCTTCATCTTACTCTCTATCTCTTTAGTCATCCAGGGAGCTCTGACTTTAGTTGATCTACCTTTACCCCTAGTGGAAACATACCTCGACTGTACCCAAATTATTTCCTCTTTAAAGGTAGCCCATTGTTCCATTACATTTTTGCCTGCCAATCTTTGATTCCAATTTACCCGGGCCAGATCCATTCTCATCCCACTGAAATTGGCCTTCATCCAATTAAGTATTTTTACTCTGGATTACTCCCCATTCTTTTCCATAGCTAATCAAAACCTTATGATACTATGATTACTTTTCCCTAAATTAAAAGAAAAATCATTTATGGGATGTGGGCATCGCTGGCAAGGCCGGCATTTATTGGCCATCCCTAATTGCCCTTGAGAAGGTGGTGGTGAGCCACCTTCTTGAACCACTGCAGTCCGTGTGGTGAAGGTACTCCCACAGTGCTGTTAGGGAGGGAGTTTCAGGATATTGACCCAGCGACGATGAAGGAATGGCAAAATACTTCCAAGTCAGATTGTTGTATGACTTGGAGGGGAATTTGGAGGATGTGTTGTTCCCATGCGCCTGCTGCCCTTTTCCTTCTAGGTGGTAGAGGTCACGGGTTTGGGAGGTGCTGCCGAAGAAGCCTTGGCGAGTTGCTGCAGTACATATTGTAGATGGTACACACTGCAGCCACGGTGCGCTGGTGGTGGAGGGAGTGAATGTTTAAGGTGGTGGATGGGGTGCCAATCAAGCAGGCTACTTTGTCCTGGATGGTGTTGAGCTTCTTGAGTGTTGGAGCTGCACTCATCCAGGCAATTGAAGAGTATTCCATCACATTCCTGACTTGAGTCTTGCAGATGGTGGAAAGTCAGGAGGTGAGACACTCGCTGCAGAATACCCAGCCTCTGACCTGCTCTTTTTGTCACAGTATTTATGTGGCTGGTCTAGTTAAGTTTCTGGTCAATGGTGATCCACAGAATGTTGCTGGTGGGGGATTCGGCAATAGTAATGCTGTTGAATATCAAGGGTCGGTGGTTAGACTCTTGCTTGTTGGAGATAGTCATTCCCTGGCACTTGTGTGGCATGAATATTACTTGCCACTTATCAGCCCAAGCCTGAATGTCGTCCAGGACTTGTTGCATGCAGGCATGGACTGCTCATTATCTGAGGAATTGTGAATGGAACTGAACACTGTGCAGTCATCAGCGAACATCCCCACTTCTGACCTTATGATGGAGGGAAGGTCATTGATGAAGCAGCTGAAGTTGGTTGGGCCTAGGACACTGCCCTGAGCCATGTCTGCAGCGATGTTCTGGGGCTATGATGATTGACCTCCAACCACCACAACCCTCTTCCTTTGTGCTAGGTATGACTCCAGTCAGTGAAGAGTTTTCCCCCTGCTACCCATTGACTTCAGTTTTACTGGGGCTCTTTGATGCCACACTTGGTCAAATACTGTCTTGATGTCAAGGACAGTCAATCTCACCTTACCTCTGGATTTCAGCTCTTTTGTGTATGTTTGAACCAAGGCTGTAATGAGGTCTGGAGCCGAGTGGGCCTGATGGAACCCAAACTGGGCATCAGTGAGCAGGTTATTGGTGAGCAAGTGCCGCTTGAATGCACTGTCGATAATACCTTCCATCACTTTGCTGATGATTGAAAGTAGACTGATGAGGCGGTAATTGGTTGGATTGGATTTGTCCTGCTTTTTGTGGACAGAACGTACCTGGGCAGTTTTCCACATTGCCGAATAGTTGCCAGTGTTGTAGCTGTACTGGAACAGGTTGGCTAGAGGAGCGGCTAGTTCTGGAGTATAAGTCTTCAGCACAACAGCCAGGATGTTGTCAGGGCCCATAGCCTTTGCTGTATCCAGTGCGCACAGCTGTTTCTTGATATCACGTGGAGTGAATCGAATTGGCTGAAGACTAGCTCTGTGATGGTGGGGACCTCAGGATGAGGCCGATATAGATCATCCATTCAGCATTTCTGGCTGAAGGTGGTTGCAAATGCTTCAGCTTTGTCTTTTGCACTCACATCCTGGGCTCCGCCATCATTGAGGATGGGGTTATTCATGGAGCCTCCTCCTCCCATTAATTGTTTAATGGTCCACCACCATTCACGACTGGATGTGGCAGGACTGCAGAGCTTTAATCTGATCTGTTGATTGTGGAATTGCTTAGCCCTGTCTATGGCATTCTGCTTCTGCTGTTTAGCATGCATATAGTCCTGTGTTGCAGCTTGCCCAGGTTGGAACCTCATTTTAGGTATGCCTGGTGCTGCTCCTGACATGCTCTTCTACACTCCTCATTGAACTAGGGTTGGTTCGCTGGCTTGATGGTAATGGTAGAGTGAGGGATATGCCGGACGGACCATGAGGTTACATATTGTAGTGGAATACAATTCTGCTGTGCTGCTGCTGATGACCCACAGCACCTCATGGATGCCCAGTTTTGAGCTGTTAGATCTGTTCTGAATCTATCCCATTTAGCACGGTGGTAGTGCCACACAACACGATGGAGGGTGTCTTCAGTGTGAAGTCGGGACTTTGTCTCCACAAGGAATGTGCGGTGATCACTGCGACCAATGTTGTCATTGACAGATGCATCTGTGACAGGTAGATTGGTGAGGATGAGGTCAAGTAGGTTTTTCTGTCGTGTTGGTTCTCTCACCACCTGTCGCAGACCCAGTCTGGCAACTATGTCCTTCATGACTTGGCCAGCTCGGTCAGTAGTGGTGCTACTGAGCCACTCTTGGTGATGGACATTGAAGTACCCCACCCAGAGTACATTCTCTGCTCTTGCTATCCTCAGTGCTTCTTCCAACTGGTGTTCAACATGGAGGAGTACTGATTCCTCAGCTGAGGGAGGGCGGTAGGTGGTAATCAGCAGGAGGTTTCCTTGCCCATGTTTGACCTGAAGCCAAAAGACTTCTAGGGGTCCGTAGTGAATGTTGAGGACTCCCAGGGCCACTCCCTACCAACTGTATACCACTGTGCTGCCACCTCTGGTGGGTCTGTCCTGCTGGCGGGACAGGACATACCCAGGGATGGTGATGGAGGAGTCTGGGACATTGGCTGAAAGGTATGATTCTGTGAGTATGACTATGTCAAACTGTTGCTTGACTAGGCTGTGGGACAGCTCTCCCAATGTTGGTGAGAAGGACTTTGCAGGTTTGACTGGGCTGGGTGTGCCATTGTTGTGTCCGTAGCCGGTGCTGAGGTCGATGCTGGGTGATCCGTTCGGTTTTATTACTCTTATTGTTTCTTGTAGCGTTTCTTTACAACTGAGTGGCTTGGGAAGTTAAGGGTAAACCACATTACTGTGGGTCTGGAGTCATATATAGGCTAGACCAGGTAAGAATGGCAGATTCCTATCCCTAAAGGACATAAGTGAATGTCACCCACTGACACTTGCTCCACTTGACCTATCACGTTTATCAGAACCAGATCCAGCAATGCCTTCTTCCTCATTGAGCTGGAAACGTACTGATCCAGAAAGTTCTTCTCAACACACTTCAGAAATTCTTCCCTCTCTCTGCCCTTTACACTATTACTATCCCAGCCTATATTAGGATAGTTGAAGTTCCCCATTATCACTACTCTATAGTTCTTGCATCTCTCTGTAATTTCTCTTCAAATTTGCTCCTGCATATTTTTCCCACTAGTTGGTGGCCTATAGAATTCACCTAGTAGTGTAGTACTGGGGTACTGTTTGCCATTTTGTTCTGGGAATGATAGTATCGCCACAGAAAAAGTGCAATGGTGATTCATTAGGGAAATGCAAGAGTGAGAAGATATAATTATGAGAGACTCAAAAAACTAGGGCTATAATCACTGGAGCAGGGATAGTTGGAGTGAGTGTTAAAATTTTGAACGAGTTTGAAAGAGTAAATAGTAAAATTATATTTTCACTACTACATGAATTGGTAACAAATTGGTACAAATTTAGGATTAATAGAAGTTAACATGGCAATTTACAAGAAATATTTTCATGCAAGATGTCATTAGAATTTGGAATGTATTAAAACAAGTGGCTAGTGAAATTGAGTCCATCATACATCTAAGAGGCAGTTAGATAAACACACAGAAAAATATTAAAGGCTGCAGGGATAGATCAGGGAAAGTGGATTAAAATAAATAGCGCCAATCTGTAGCTAGTACCAGCACAAAGGCCTCCCTCTGTGCTGAAATGTCTGTGTCAGGCCATTGGGAAATAGGCTACATCGCTGAAGTAAGCAGCTGCAGATAGTACGGGAAGGCTTGATTCTGGAGAGGAACATTGCACTGTTGTTACTTTCTTATACTTCAGTGAGCTCTTTGTTCCCTATTCTGCTTCAATTATTTGTATCTATAATACTGCAATCACAATACTTTATATTATATAAAGCTCATAAACTCTCTTTTCTCTTCCTGGAATTTCACTGCATGACACAACTACCTGGAATTGGCTGGAAATTTAGACCCCCTTTTCCCCCAGGATTTGGCACCGATCGATTGTTTGGCAACCAGCGATTTTTCTGGCGGTGGATGGACATTTCAGTTTACCCAATGTTTGGGCACCGGCACCGACTAACAGCGGCAGAATTTTTGGCGCCATATATTCTGGCGCTGGTATACGGTAAAAAGTTATTTACGCGCTGTTACAGGCCATTAAGGCCACTTTCCCCAACAACATTTTTTTTAAACCGCGCACAGACACATTAAATACCGTTTGAAAAACCCATACCTACACTTAAAAAAATGGCCGCTGGCCCACTCCTATCCCTGGCCGAAGGTCCTCCATGCTTTTTTTGTAGCAAATAACTGCAGTTTAAAAGTAATTTAACTGAAATAAAATTTACTTTTAAAGCTCCTTCTTGGTTGAGAAAACTACAGGTAAATTAAACACAAATCTTCCCCACTCGCCTTTTCCCTTGAAGTTCCAACTGGATACAAAGTGCCAAAGATACTCCAAAGAAAATCACCAAAAATGCAGAGTAGCCTTCTTCTAACAAACGGCAGGAAAAATCACCACATCACGAGGAGGCATCCTTCAGCAAACACCCAGGGCAGCCTTTTCCTTAGCAGATAAACTCTTCAATGCAGCCGACCTGACCCGCTGCTATCCCAGGCCGAAGATCCTCCATGCAAGACATTGCAACACACTCCAGACACATTGGAAAGGATCAGTGAATTATATTAAAGACTGGACATTGAATTTTTTTTTTATAGTCCCCCTTAAATTTTCAATGTTTTAATACAGTGTTGCAATGCTTAGGTGGACCTGAATAAACAATAATATATTTGAAGGGTAAAAATGTCTTTATAAAGGAGAATAGGGTCTGATTAACGTCATAAGTATGTTAGCCTTGTATTGAAGCCTACCTCTACTCTTGCCTTAGCCCATCTGCTGAAGTCCTAACCTGTACCTTTTTCATGTCCCGATTCAACTATTGCAATGTTCTTCTAGTTGGTCTTGCATCCTCCACCTTCCTTAAACTTAAGCTCATCCAAACCTCTGCTGCATATATCCTATCCCACATCAAGTCCCGCTGACCCATCACCCCTGTACTCACTGCGCTATATTGGCTCCTGGTCCAACAACGCCTCCAATTTTAAATTCTCAGCCCTATGTTTAAATCTTTTCTCCCCTTGCCCCACCATTGGCAGCCGTGCCTTCAACTGTCTAAGCCCCACATTCTGGAATTTACTCACTGAACCTCTCCATCTCCCACTCCTTCTTTAAGACCCTCCCAAACCCATCTCTTTGACCCTAATTTTGGTCACCCCTCCCAATAGCTCCTTTCTCGGTTGAAACATAGAAACATAGAAAATAGGTGCAGGAGTAGGCCATTCAGCCCTTCTAGCCTGCACCACCATTCAATGAGTTCATGGCTGAACATGAAACTTCAGTACCCCCTTCCTGCTTTCTCGCCATACCCCTTGATCCCCCGAGTAGTAAGGACTTCATCTAACTCCCTTTTGAATATATTTAGTGAATTGGCCTCAACTACTTTCTGTGGTAGAGAATTCCACAGGTTCACCACTCTCTGGGTGAAGAAGTTTCTCCTCATCTCGGTCCTAAATGGCTTACCCCTTATCCTTAGACTGTGACCCCTGGTTCTGGACTTCCCCAACATTGGGAACATTCTTCCTGCATCTAACCTGTCTAAACCCGTCAGAATTTTAAACGTTTCTATGAGGTCCCCTCTCATTCTTCTGAACTCCAGTGAATACAAGCCCAGTTGATCCAGTCTTTCTTGATAGGTCAGTCCCACCATCCCGGGAATCAGTCTGGTGAATCTTCGCTGCACTCCCTCAATAGCAAGAATGTCCTTCCTCAAGTTAGGAGACCAAAACTGTACACAATACTCCAGGTTTGGCCTCACCAAGGCCCTGTACAACTGTAACAACACTTCCCTGCCCCTGTACTCAAATCCCCTCGCTATGAAGGCCAACATGCCATTTGCTTTCTTAACTGCCTGCTGTACCTGCATGCCAACCTTCAATGACTGATGTACCATGACACCCAGGTCTCGTTGCACCTCCCCTTTTCCTAATCTGTCACCATTCAGATAATAGTCTGTCTCTCTGTTTTTACCACCAAAGTGGATAACCTCACATTTATCCACATTATACTTCATCTGCCATGCATTTGCCCACTCGCCTAACCTATCCAAGTCACTCTGCAGCCTCATAGCATCCTCCTCGCAGCTCACACTGCCACCCAACTTAGTGTCATCCGCAAATTTGGAGATACTACATTTAATCCCCTCGTCTAAATCATTAATGTACAATGTAAACAGCTGGGGCCCCAGCACAGAACCTTGCGGTACCCCACTAGTCACTGCCTGCCATTCTGAAAAGTACCCATTTACTCCTACTCTTTGCTTCCTGTCTGACAACCAGTTCTCAATCCACGTCAGCACACTACCCCCAATCCCATGTGCTTTAACTTTGCACATTAATCTCTTGTGTGGGACCTTGTCGAAAGCCTTCTGAAAGTCCAAATATACCACATCAACTGGTTCTCCTTTGTCCACTTTACTGAAAACATCCTCAAAAAATTCCAGAAGATTTGTCAAGCATGATTTCCCTTTCACAAATCCATGCTGACTTAGACCTATCATGTCTTCATTTTCCAAATGCGCTGCTATGACATCCTTAATAATTGATTCCATCATTTTACCCACTACTGAGGTCAGGCTGACCGGTCTATAATTCCCTGTTTTCTCTCTCCCTCCTTTTTTAAAAAGTGGGGTTACATTGGCTACCCTCCACTCGATAGGAACTGATCCAGAGTCAATGGAATGTTGGAAAATGACTGTCAATGCATCCGCTATTTCCAAGGCCACCTCCTTAAGTACTCTGGGATGCAGTCCATCAGGCCCTGGGGATTTATCGGCCTTCAATCCCATCAATTTCCCCAACACAATTTCCCGACTAATAAAGATTTCCCTCAGTTTCTCCTTACTAGACCCTCTGACCCCTTTTATATCCGGAAGGTTGTTTGTGTCCTCCTTAGTGAATACCGAACCAAAGTACTTGTTCAATTGGTCCGCCATTTCTTTGTTCCCCGTTATGACTTCCCCTGATTCTGACTGCAGGGGACCTACGTTTGTCTTTACTAACCTTTTTCTCTTTACATAGCTATAGAAACTTTTGCAATCAGCCTTAATGTTCCCTGCAAGCTTCTTCTCGTACTCCATTTTCCCTGCCCTAATCAAACCCTTTGTCCTCCTCTGCTGAGTTCTAAATTTCTCCCAGTCCCCGGGTTCGCTGCTATTTCTGGCCAATTTGTATGCCACTTCCTTGACTTTAATACTATCCCTGATTTCCTTAGATAGCCACGGTTGAGCCACCTTTCCTTTTTTATTTTTACGCCAGACAGGAATGTACAATTGTTGTAGTTCATCCATGCGGTCTCTAAATGTCTGCCATTGCCCATCCACAGTCAACCCCTGAAGTATCATTCGCCAATCTATCCTAGCCAATTCACGCCTCATACCTTCAAAGTTACCCTTCTTTAAGTTCTGGACCATGGTCTCTGAATTAACTGTTTCATTCTCCATCCTAATGCAGAATTCCACCATATTATGGTCACTCTTCCCCAAGGGGCCTCGCACAATGAGATTGCTAATTAATCCTCTCTCATTACACAACACCCAGTCTAAGATGGCCTCCCCCCTAGTTGGTTCCTTGACATATTGGTCTAGAAAACCATCCCTTATGCACTCCAGGAAATCCTCTTCCACCGTATTGCTTCCAGTTTGGCTAGCCCAATCTATGTGTATATTAAAGTCACCCATTATAACTGCTGCACCTTTATTGCATGCATCCCTAATTTCCTGTTTGATGCCCTCCCCAACATCACTACTACTACTACTCAGGTCCCGCTGACCCATCACCCCTGTACTCACTGCGCTACATTGGCTCCTGGTCCAACAACGCCTCCAATTTTAAATTCTCAGCCCTGTGTTTAAATTCCTTCATGACCTCTGCCGCCCTAACACTCTAACCTCCTCCAGCCCTAAAATTACCCCCAGAACTCTACATTCTTTTCTCCCCTTGCCCCACCATTGGCAGCCGTGCCTTCAACTGTCTAAGCCCCACATTCTGGAATTTACTCACTGAACCTCTCCGTCTCCCTCTCCTTCTTTAAGACCCTCCCAAACCCATCTCTTTGACCCTAATTTTGGTCACCCCTCCCAATAGCTCCTTTCTCGGTTGGGTGTCCTTTTTGGTCTGAGTACTCTTGTGTGAAGCATTGAGACATTTTCCATTGTTAAAAGTGTAATAAAAAAGCTGGTTGCTGCATAATATGCTCCTTAACAATAGGAGGTGCCTAATGACAACTTGATTCCCAATCAGATGTTCTTACCGATCTCAACATGTCAACGGATTCAACATTTCAACATGTCAAATGGCCTCATTCCTTGTAACCTAGAAGTTCAAATGAAACAGGGGCAGGTTCCAGTGCTAAGGTGTTCATGGATCTAGACTGGGTCAGGGTCACTGATACATGTACCATGGTACCAGAACAAGTCAGGATCCATGAACACCTCAGTACTGGAACCTGCCTCCGTTTCATTTAAACTTATAGGTTACAAGGAATGAGGTCATTTGACATGTTGAGTCCAAGACATAATCCAAAAAGATTTTATGGTGCTGGATTAAAAAAATAATGTACAGGAGCCAGGTTAAAAGTCCAAAATAAATATGTTTATTAAACATTTGTACAGCACAGTTGTACTCAGCTTAACATAACTTATCTTTTAACTTTAATAACTTTAAAATCTTGAATAAATTTTTAAATGAACAACCAAACAAACAAACACGCCATCTATCCTCCTCCTTAGCGGTGTGTGCCCCTCCTGCCCCTGTTGATGCCGCTACCCCTGTGCAAGCCCGTTGTTGCAGACTTCTGCTTCCTCGCTCCCCTCCCCCACCCACCCCAAGGTTTATTCTGTGTTTTTTCCGACGCCGCATTTCTTGTTGTTGGGTTACGACAGGGACAGAGCTAGCATGTGTCAATGTGGAAGGCCCGGGTTCCTCTTCGTGATCATCCTCAGCCTGTGGATCAACCCTTGATTTTGGTGTGGAGTTATAAACGTTCCTGGCAGCAATGACAGCCTGGGTAAGGCCCCCCACACCCCCCCCCCCACTCTTGCTGGTACCACCTCTGTCATCTGTCCCGAAAGTCTTGCTACCTCTAATGACAGTCCCACAGTTTCTCCCCTCACTTCACACATTCCTCCAGCCAGTGTTGCTACTTCATCTCTCAGCCCTGCTAATTCTACCATCACCCCACCGAATGTTTCCAGGAGCAATCTCGATTGTTGAATGTTCTCCCCACTCATCCCCACGAGGTGTCCTATGTTCTCTGCATCCTGTGTTTCTGCTTCAGCTCTCCCTTTCACCCTCCTCTGATGTTTCACAAGTGTGGCTTGCTGCGACACACTGGGACCCGCTTCCTCAGATGGCACAACCTAGAAATGTCCCGTCAATTGATTCGCTCAAGAAAGGGCTTGGAATCCTCGAGGGGTTCACCATCTCCAAATCCAGTGTAACCCTCTCGCTGTCAAAGTCTTCCTGCTGCCTTTCATTCTCCTGATGTAGAATAACTGGAATGGCAGTTTCCTGAACATACTTCAGGTGCACCATCTGTCTCCTCCTGATGTGCAACATCTGCAAAACATAACAGGGATGCTTGGTTAGCAGCAGGGAGGAAGGAGAAGCATTGGCAGCACAGACAGTATGTAACATTTAGCCAACCCAGACTGTGCAATTTTCAGGGCTTACCCTCTCTTGGGAAACTAGGCCCAGCTTCTTGCAAGATTTGATCATATACGCTATCCTCTGCTCCATGGCTGTTAGTTGCAGCCTACCTGCTGGACCTCCTCCAGTTTGTGACCGTTCTCAGTTGACCTGTGACACCATTTTCTGCAAAGATGAAAATTTAACTTTTTAAGAGAGGGTCCTTCTGAACACACACACACACACACACACACACACACACACACGAATCACATTTACAGATGTTATTACAGTACATAAATATAAATATAATTGAAAACATAAATACATTTAAATTAAAATTATTACTTACAGTCACTGGTTGTCCGAGGTCCTGCCACTTTTTCAGCTGTGCACCGGTTCGCGGGGCGGTGGACATTGTATTAAACTCGACTGCAACCTGATCCCAAACCTTTGCGAGTACAGAGGGTTTAAGTTTCTTTTTACCGAAGCTCCCTTTGTTTTCAAGAACTTCCCATCTACTCTCAGTTATGTCTACCAGGGGTTCAGTTTCTTCCACGAGAAATCTCTTGGCCCTTACAGCTTCCCCTTCTCCGACTCCGTCTCTGACCCTTTCTCATTCTGTGCGCCCTTCCCTTGCATCCATCTTTTGATTGAAGTTGTATTTCCGATCTGCAAGTCCACCTCTGCCACCAATGGATTCTCACTGGTGATCCAGACTGATTTTTTTTTTACAGCGCATGCGCAGAGTTTTTTTTAGTTAAGCGCATGCGCGGTGCATTTTTAGGTGCACACTGTTAGCTCCGCCCCCCCCCCCCCCCCCCCCTCCCCGAGATGGACTCGGGTAGCGAGTGCTACAACTAGTTTTTGTTTTGGGGAGACTAAAACGTTTTTTTTCCCAGCACTGACGGCGGTGAGTAAAACGTGCATACAGGTAAGTGGACGCCAGAAATCTTCATTACGGAAAATAGGTTCCTTACTCTCCGGCCTCTACCCATGAAACTCTACAGTTCAGGTACTCACCAATTTTTGGTCCAGTGTCAATTAACTTTGCTTGACGATTACTCTCACAGACCATATCTCAATTATAAGAAAACCTTTTTCTTTATTAAATATATAGCGCATCTCTTGAATCCCAGTTCAAGTAACATCTCCCAGCTGGTAAGCTAAGGATTGAAGTCCAGAGACACGTAGAGGGGTTTCCAAATGGGGAGCTGGGCCTCAAGTGGTGCCTCGACTGTATTACGATTACCATTGATAAGTGATCAGTGCATTCTGGCCAGACTGGTTGTTGGTTTTCTTCCCCCTTGGCAATGTATTCAGTCTCTACTTGATTACCACCATGTTATATATGTGGACTTGTATTTACTCTGTACAGCCACCAGAGGGCTCTTCCCCTGGAGTTGCAAGGGATCCCATAATCCCTTGGGAGCACAGGTATTTAAGGAAACTTCACAGGTTGGAGAGGCACTCTGGAGACCTGCAATAAAAGACTAAGGTCACACTTTACTTTGAGCTCACAGTGTTCAGTCTGACTCTTTCTCCCTACAGAACAACTGGCGACGAGATACAGATAGCGAACCCAGAGATGCAGAGAACAGTGGCCATCCTGGAGAAATTTTCAGAGGGAGATGATTGGGAAACTTTTGTGGAGCGACTCGACCAATACTTTGTGACCAACGAGCTAGATGGGGAAGAGAGAACTGCCAAATGAAGGGCGATCCTCCTCATCGTCTGTGGGGCACCAATGTATGGCCTCATGAAGAATCTGCTCACTCCGGCGAAACCCACGGAGAAATCGTATGACGATTTGTGCACACTGGTCTGAGAGCATTTGAACCTGAAGGAAAGCGTTCTCATGGCGAGGTACCGGTTCTACACCTACAAAAGATCTGAAGGCCAGGAAGTGGCGAGTTACGTCGCCGAGCTAAGACGCCTTGCAGGACATTGCGAATTTGAAGGACATTTGGAGCACATGCTCAGAGACTTTTTCGTACTTGGCATTGGCCACGAAACCATACTTCGCAAACTTTTGAATGTAGAGACCCCAACCTTGAATAAGGCTATAGTGATAGCCCAGGCATTCATTGCCACCAGTGACAATACGAAGCAAATCTCTCAGCACACAAGTGCTGCTACAAGTACTGTGAACAAAGTGATGTTGTTTTCGAGTCGTAACGCACAGGGCAGGTCATACATACCTGCAGCTACACGTCCGCAGATGACTCAGAGTCCACCATCAAGGGTGATGAATGCAAGGCCATTAACGCCTTGTTGGCGCTGCGGGGGTGATCATCGTTTCCATTCATGTCGATTCAAAGAGTACGTTTGAAAGGGCTGTGGAACAATGGGACACCTCCAACGAGCGTGCAGGCGAGCTGCAAAGCCTGTTAAACCTGCAAACCACCATGTTGCAGAGGAGGACAGATCCACGGAGGATCATGACGAAACAGAGCCTCGGATCGAGGAGGCAGAGGTACAGGGGGTGCATACATTCACCATGAATGTTCTTCTGATAAAGCTGAATGTTAAACTAAATGGATTCCCAGTGTCAATGGAGCTGGACATGGGCGCGAGCCAGTCCATCATGGGCAAAAAGACTTTCGAAAGGTTGTGATGCAACAAGGCCTCAAGGCCAGTCTTAACTCCAGTTCGCACGAAACTAAGAACTTACACAAAAGAACTGATTCCTGTAATCAGCAGTGCTACCGTAAAGGTCTTCTGTGATGGAGCAGTGCACAAGCTACCACTCTGGGTGGTACCGGATGATGGTCCCACTCTGCTCGGCAGGAGTTGGCTGGGAAAGATACGCTGGAACTGTGACGATGTCCGAACGCTATCGCCCGCTGACGACACTTTGTGTGCCCAGGTCTTAAACAAATTTCCTTCGCTGTTCGAACCAGGCATCGGGAAATTCCAAGGAGCAAAAGTGCAGATCCAGCTAATTCCAGGGGCACGACCCATCCATCACAAGGCGAGAGCAGTACCGTACATGATGACAGAAAGGGTAGAGATCGAGCTAGACCGGCTACAAAGAGAGGGCATCATTTCACCGATCGAGTTCAGCGAGTGGGCCAGTCCTATTGTTCCAGTCCTCAAGGGAGAGGCACAGTCAGAATCTGTGCCAATTACAAAGTAACTATCAATCATTTCTCCCTGCAGGACCAATACCCACTACCAAAACCAACGACCTCTTTGCAATGCTGGCGGGAGGAAAGACGTTCACGAAGTTGGATCTGACTCCAGCCTACATGACGCAGGAACTGGAGGAATCATCGAAGGCCTTCACCTGCATCAACTCGCACAAAGATCTTTTTGTTTATAACAGATGCCCGTTTGGAATCCGATCAGCGACATCGATATTCCAGAGAAACATGGAAAGTTTACTGAAGTCGGTCCCGCACACCGTGGTCTTCCAGGACGACATCTTGGTCACAGGTCGGAACACAGTCAAGAACCTGGAGGAGGTTCTTAGTCAACTCAACCGCGTGGGGCTCAGGTTAAAACGCTCAAAGTGCATTTTCCTGGTGCCTGAAGTGGAGTTCTTGGGAAGGAGGATTGCGGCAGATGGCATCAGGCCCACCAACGCGAAGACGGAGGCAATCGAGAACACACCTAGGCCACAGACCGTGATGGAGCTGCGGTCATTTCTGGCACTCCTGAACTACTTTGGTAACTTATTACCGGGTCTCAGCACCCTGCTAGAACCACTACATGTCTTACTACAAAAAGGGGGTGAATGGGTTTGGGGCAAAAGCCAAGAAAATGCCTTTGTAAAAGCGAGAAAATTGTTATGCTCAAACAAATTGCTTGTGTTGTACGATCCATGTAAGCGTTTGGTACTAGCATGTGATGCGTCGTCATATGGTGTCGGGTGTGCATTGCAACAAGCTAATGATTTAGGGAAACTGTAACTGGTTGATTATGCATTCAGGAGTTTGTCTAAGGCTGAGAGAGCGTACAGCATGATTGAAAAAGAAGCATTAGCGTGTGTCTATGCGGTAAAGAGAATGCATCAATACCTGTTTGGGCTAAAATTCGAATTGGAAACAGACCATAAGCCACTTATATCCCTGTTTTCCGAGAGTAAAGGGATAAATAACATCGGCCCGCATCCAGAGATGGGCGCTCACGTTGTCCGCGTACAACTACGCCATCCGCCACAGGCCAGGCACAGAAAACTGCGCCGATGCTCTCAGTGCTTCATGGGAGCTGTCCAATGACCCAGTGGAAATGCAGGAAGAGATAAAACTGTTCCAGCATGCACAGATGAAATGTCTATACAGGCAGACTGCCTTCTGTGGAGCAATCGAGTAGTGGTCCCCAAGAAGGGCAGAGACACCTTTATCAATGACCTCCTCAATACCCATCCAGGCATCGTAATGATGAAAGCGAAAGCGATAGCTAGATCCCACGTGTTGTGGCCCGGTATCAATGCGAACTTAGAGTCCTACGTTCACAGATGTATTACATGCTCGCAGTTAAGCAATGTACCCAGGGAGGTGCCGCTAAATTTATGGTCTTGGCCCTCCAAACCATGGTCTAGAATAAATGTCGACTATGCAGGTCCATTTTTGGGTAAAATGTTCCTTGTGGTTGTAAGTGCGTACTCCAAGTGGATTGAATGTGAGATAATGTCGGCTAGCACATCCGCTGCCATCACTGAAAGCCTGCGGGCTATGTTTGCCACTCACGGCTTACCCGATGTCCTGGTGAGCGACAACAGGCCATGTTTTACCAGTGCTGAGTTCAAAGAATTCATGACCTGTAATGGGATCAAACATGTCACATCTGCCCCGTTTAAACCAGCGTCCAATGGTCAGGCAGAGAGAGCAGTGCAAACCATCAAGCAAGGCTTGAAGAGGGTAACTGAAGGCTCACCGCAGACTCGCCTATCCCGAGTTCTGCTTAGCTACCGCACGAGACCCCACTCACTCACTGGGATCCCATCTGCTGAACTGCTCATGAAAAGAGCACTTAAGACAAGGCTCTCGTTAGTTCACCCTGATCTACATGAACAGGTGGCTTCAACAAAGTGCATACCATGATAGTGCAAATGTGTCATGCGAGATTGAAATCAATGGTCCTGTATTTGTATTAAATTATGGACAAGGTCCCAAGTAGCTTCCCAACACTGTCGTGGCCAAAGAGGGGAGCAGGGTGTTTCGGGTCAAACTTTCAAATGGGCTCATTCACAGGAAACACTTGGACCAAATCAAACTCAGACTATCCTGAGCAACCCACCTTGGACCCTACCTTTTTTGATCCCCCAACATACACACCAGTGGCAACCGGCACCACGGTTAACCACGAAGTAGAACCCATCATCCACAGCAGCCCAGCAGGGCCCAACACACCAGACAGCCCAGCAAGGCCAGCTGCACAGCAGCCCAGCGAGGGCCCAACAAATGATTCAACCAGCTTTCACACCGAGACGATCAACCAGGGCAAGAAGGGCCCCAGATCGACTCACATTGTAAATAGTTACACTATTGACTTTGTGTGGGGGGGGGGGGGGGGGGGAAGTGTTGTTATATATGTGGACTTGTATTTACTCTGTACAGCCACAAGAGGGCTCTTCCCCTGGAGTCCCAAGGGATCACATAATCCCTTTGGAGCAAAAGTATTTAAGGAGGCTTCACAGGTTGGAGAGGCACTCTGGAGACCGGCAATAAAAGACTAAGGTCACACTTTACTTTGAGTTCACAGTGTTCAGTCTGACTCTTTCTCCATACACAACACACCCCACTGCAGTAAGGTTGTGGTGGGGAATTCCTCCTACAGGTTCAAAGTCATGGACATGAACTTGCACCCTGCCACTTGTGGCGCAGCCATTGGTGGCCTAACATGCCACATCCAATACCCTCACTTCAGGAGAACAGAGTTTTATAAGACTTCTTTAAAGGAGGGTGGGGGTTGTACAAGAGTTCAGAGTCTGAAGGTTGCAGGTGGTTATAGAGATTGGGAGGGAGGGCGGGCGGGGAGCGGGGAGTGGGGAGCCCCCCCTCCCTCCCAATTGAGAAAAACGAGAATGAGAATTTTAAAATTAAGGCATGGATAAAGGTTTCAGCAGCAGATAGGCTGAAGCAGATGTTGTAACGGAGGATCAAGAAGGCTGGCTATCTGTGATGGACAGGATACAAGGTCGGAAGACCAATTTGGCGTCAAATAGGATTGGGAGTTTGCAATTCGTCTGGGTCAACCCGGGAGGGGAATGGAGTTTGTAATGGGGTATGAAAATGATGGCTTTGGTCTTCCCCATGTTTAATTTGAAGCAATTGCAGCTCATTTGGGACTGGATGTTGGACCCGCCCTCTGACAACATAGAAGCAGTGGAGGTGTGGAGAGGCAGTGGAGAAGTAGAGCTGCATGTCATCAGCAAACATGTTGAACCTTAACCCCATGCCTGTGGATGATGTCTCCTAGGTGGCGCATGTAGTGGAAGAGGAAGGGGGTGGTGGGTGCAAGGATAGAGCCAGGGACTGCTGCTCTGGGATTGCCAGCAAGCAGTCACCAAAATGCATGTGGCAGAGAACAGCAAGGAAGGTGTAAGGGAAATAAATTCCACACCGAGTCCGAGAACAGTGAGGGAAAGTTTATTCGTACAGAACGCTCTGGGAGAAATGGGGAAACTCCGCAGCTTCGCCACACCTTCTCCCTGAGTGGAGTTTTCAAGTTACAATTATACCTTTGGGGGCGGCCCTGCCCCCTTACATCATCGTCCAATTATTTAACATTTAGGCATAGTATTACCCTTTATGGTATTGCTGTGGCAGTCTTACATTGTGGCAAGTCAAAGGTTAACTAGCAGGCGCAGACACAAGTGGGGTTAGTTCCCCGCATCAGCAGAAAAACAAGGAACTATCTTTCTGTTATTAGTACAAGCGATATACATCTGTTTGCCTCTCCAACCGCCCATTGTCTTACTTCCTCTATCTCCCATGACTCAGGGTCAATGGACATTGGAGACTACACATGCCTTCTGCTTAAGTATACATTTCTTACTTGACTACGCTCCCTGTCCCATAATTCATCAGAGAGAGACAGGGGAGCTGGCGACACATTATAAAAGTTACAAAGGTTATAGGTTAAGAAATTTTCTCCAACAGAAGGAGTAATGGCAAAGCCATGAGCCAAGGTTGGTGGGGAGTTGCACCAAGAGAAATGTAGAGTGAGAGAGGCATTGTGCTTGTGAAGAGAAGTGAAAAGCTTTAAATAGTGTACTTCAACTCTCAAGCTCTTACGTAGGACAAACAAGATTTTTGAAGTAAAAGAAACTGAACTGAATACCATATTTCCAAGACAACAGACTAGCTTCTCATTTTATTTCCTCATTAGTTCTATAGTACTTCAGGAAAGAGGCTCCATGACATGGAGTTCAATATCACCACTGGAGAATACCAGTGCAGAGCATGGGTTTTGTGCCCTCATAGACATTTTTAAGTCAGGTTCTAACACAAGTACACAGGGCAGAGTTGTTTGCCAGCTCTACTTGTACTTAAACAAGAAAATTAGAGAGCATCACTACGGTTCCGGACATGAGACACCAGCTAGGCCTGGTCAACTAGCCTTTGAGCACCACAAAATAAATAACACCTGTGGAGTAGTGGAGGGAGACAGGGTAAAATCAGGAAAGTGATTGCATGTGAACAGAGTCTGACAGGGTCAGTTGTGATGGCCTCTGCGGTGATATAGGCTACAGTGTCACATGAATGCCTATTTAATCAGCAGCTACAGGAGAGGTTAGAATCACAGAAATTTACAGCACGGAGGGAGGCCATTTTGGCCCATCGTGTCCGCGTCAGCCAACAAATAGCTATCCAGCCTTATCCCACTTTCCAGGTCTTGGTCCGTAGCCCTGTAGTTTACGGCTCTTCAAGTGTATATCGAAGTACTTTTTAAATGTGGTGAGGGTTTTTGCCTATACCATCCTTTCAGGCAGTGAGTTCCAGACCCCCACCATCTCTGGGTGAAAAAATGTCCCCTCTAAATCTCCTACCAATTACTTTAAATCTGATTAGTGGTGGAGGAGGGAGGAGGAGGAGATCGAGGAGAAAAAGGTGTTTACAAAAAGAAAAATAACTGATGAGCACTGGAAAAACTAAAACAAGTACACCATCAAAAAGCAAGATCAATTTATTATATCAATAAAGCCACATATTTGAATGGATTCTCCCTGGAAGTGTATCTGATTTTATATTTTTCAAGAATCAGTTCAGCCTGAAAAAGCTTTTAGAAAGTCAACACACAAAAATAAACTGGCATATTTAATTTTTTTCCACCATCGCTCCAAAATGAAATTGTAGCCCAGCTTTTCACTTTTCATTTCTTAAGTTCAAATTTAACAAACAGTATCAGCAACATGGGAGTCGAATTAACCATTTATTTTGCACCAAAAAGCTATCCTGAATATACGTTAAGGCCAGGGGAAACCTTTTCCTTTTCATATTAAAAATTAGATACCAGCTAATCAGACACAAATATATTACAACATGTAAACATTTTAATGTAAATTGTGTCAGAAAATAGCAGCGACAAACCATTAAGTAATGGTGCAAAATTGAACAGATTTGTAAATTATTATAAATCTCAGCTCATTTCTCTTGGACCATCCGGGCCTTCCAGGCTTAGCAAATCATATTCTTTTTCAGGGTTCGAAATTACAGGGAGGAACAGATGTTTTTTTCACAAGTAAAATGTGGTCCATTTATAAATGGAGTGATAAATAACTACCTTGTCCATCAACCAGACTGTCATAAGGTTTGGCCCAACATTGATTGCTACTCGTGTCACAAATCTCTCTCCTTTAATTAGTGTGTTCGGTTAGTCCTTGATCAGGTTGCTAAATATAGCTGGTGAGGGGGTGGGGGGCGGGGGGATTGTGTAGGGAGGAATTCATAGATATTACCATTGTGCGATAGACAAACTACATTGGCATTTCACCCATTTCAATTAGAACTTTAAGTTTAAAACAATATTACGTGAAGTTCCCAATCATCATGTTAGGCTGACTAGATGATACACAACCAATGAAGCAGCCTCACAACATATTCCCCAAGCAATATTCCCCAACACCCAAGCAATTCACTGCTCTTAAAAAGCAGGAAATGCTTCAAGTTTAAATTCCTATCATTAGATGAAGAGGTCATATCATGTACAGCAAAGGCAATGCTGGTCCATTGTATAGGAGCACATTTATAAAAACGTTGTTTGCCTCCTTTCCAGTAATGTTTCAGTAATGAAACAGGGACCTTTGGAATGTAGCATGTGCACTGCAATAGACTAACACTTAGAACAATCCACATGTTTGAAGAGTTGAGACAAGCAACCAAAAAGGAATCAAACAAAAATTAAATCCTCAATTGAACTCGATAATGAAACAACAATTATCTATCTGGCAATTTGGCAACTACATTTCTACTATAGTAACAGCATTACAGCCCTCAAGGTGCAGCATTGTTTCTCAAACCCACTTCAGACAGCTGGACATTATGACTCATGAACTGACTCTATTTAAGATCCTTTTCCAAGGCAGCCTTTTCCTATCTTAATTATAATCAATTAGGGCATACCTGTAAGGGAAGTAGTGTTTAGAATTTGTGCACAAGTTAATTTGCTAAAAGTGCTCTATTACTATTTACAATAGTATCAGTTTAAGCACAAGAATTTTCAGTAGAAACTTCTTACAACTGATAAAGAAGGGAGGTAAAAACCTATACACTAAATAGAAGAGTCCTTTATAACAAACTAGGTGAAAGTTAACCCTAACCCTCCACATTACTAATAATTCACCTGGGTCAGCAAAACTCAATCCAGCCCAGAAGCTACTTGCAGACCATTTCTCTTGTATTTGTAGCATCTCTCAGAACTTTGTTCTGTATTTCTTTGGGTCTGCTCATAGCCCACTCAACTGCTTCATGTTACCAGAGCTGGCATTCAGTGTTTCCCTTTTCCACTTGCTGTTTAGTCAGAGAAGACGAGAACATTTTATTAAGAGGCATGCAAAGACTAAATTAAAAGGCTTTTATTTATTCACCTGGTCTCCACTCAGTAACTTTCTGGATGGCATATTTGAATCCAGAAGCTCACTGTTATGGGAAATTATAGACAGTGACACACATTCCATCATTGTTTGGTATAAAATATTGGAGTGTTCCTGAGAGTCCCTTCAGCAAGACAATATTCAGGATTAGAGAGAAATGTTATTAAAAGCAGACCAATCGCCCAAGATTTCATGCTATTACATGTCCAGTGTAACCGTGAGGACTAGAATCAGGGGAGAGGCCTACTAGTGAAGCACACAAAATAGTGAGCAACAGGAGGAAGGCTCATGAGAAAAATACCATGGAAATGTAGGCACTTAACAACAATGTTGGGATACAAGAGACTTTGTACAAAAATGACTCTTAAACATCTGAATTGGTTTCTTTAAAAGGAATTCAAGATTCAAGTATGCATAGGCAATAGATTCAGTCATTTCAGAAGGTAAAAATATTTGAAACAGACAAGACATGTCTTGATTCATGATATCAAGTCCACTAAGTGCATTATCAGTCATTGATTGACAAGTGACATTTGGCAGTAGAGACCCTCAAAAGTCTTTTTGCACAAAGTGCTCTTTCATTTGTGCTTCTTTCCTCCCAGTTGAGGCCGAAGTAGCAGGGAGCCTGGGATCCATTCATTGGGATTGGACATCATTTCTTGCCAGAGAGTCGCCTCCTCCTCTGTGGAGTCCATCCATTCTACTGGGATTCCATAACTATATCCTACAAAACAAGAGTGAACAGTGGTGAAAGTTCACTCACCCCAGTGACTACACACACAAAAAAGTCCATTTTTACTACATTTACACAAGGGTCAGAGCTGTGACAAGGAACATGTCAAACAACAGGTTAAGCACAGATGAGAATGTTCTTACTTTGAAATCATGATGACACAAGATTACTTTGTTGGAAGGAGGCAAAGCAGCAACTACCACGTGAATACACAGGTTGTGAATTACACCCACCTCCAACACTGAACTGTGCTCCTGGCACTGCCATATTTCAAAAGAACATTAGGAGGGATAATCACAGGCAATACTGAGGAGTCAAGAGCTAGCTGGAATTTCTTCCTTTTTGCTTGATGCTACCCCTGATCCAGCTGCATGCACACTTTTGAGTCATGTTAGTATGTTTCAACCAAAGTTTAGATACCATTGTGGACATCCATTCGCATGAGTAACATGCAGTCAAGCTTTTTTTTTAAATGACCGTGCCCCAGTCAGTACTCCGTTGAATTACATTAATTTTTGTACAGAAACTAAAGATATACTTATTTGATATTCCATTTGAGAACACATGCAACTAAAAAAGGAACTCTGCAGAAGGAGAAGAGGAGCAAAAAAATCCAAGGGTACTAAAGGTTACCAATAGCCCTTTTCAAAAGTATAAAATAATTTTCTATTTAAAACACTCAGTTTGGTTCAAAATTGGTGTGGCTAAAGACAGTCAGGAACAGACAAATAGTCAGTGAGATTGGATGGAGTACAGTCATACTACTGTCATCAACAATTCCCCCCTTTACAGTGGACATCATATGTTTGAGGGGGTGGAAAGGCTAAACTGTTAGTAAAAAGCAATGTTAAATTAAGAATTGATGGTTAGGGAGTCTCTTTTTGAAAAAAGTAGTGGTAGTGGGATGATCAACAAATGTCTCCTTACAGCAGCAATTTTTTTAATGGGGTCCACAGGATAATATGGAAGCTGGATTTCTGTTTTATGTACCTGCGGTTCTGACAAATGCTGCCCAATCCTGAAGGGTAACTGCAGGAGTTATGCTATAATCATCTAAATGTGGCTGCCTCTCTCACAAAGTCACTAGATGGCAACAGGTTATTAATTGAGTTGCATTCAGCCACAATAAACCTCCGCTCCATCAGGCAATAAAAATAAACATTCAGGAGCAGCAGTACGGACACGTATCATTTTTAAGAACGTGCATGGTGGCTATGTGCAGGACAAGGAATTATAAACAGACTTGCCACCACAAAAAAGGTTAGTCAATACAGTAATTGTCAAGCGCACTAAGTGCTACTTGCATTGGGAATATAGCATTTTCTACAATGTTAGCACAATCTTCTCCAACAGCCTGTTTAAGATTTATACCTGAATAGTTGACATTTCCTCCAGGTTAATGTTGGTAGAAATGGAGTAGTTTTTCTTCTCCCCTTGCCCTAGCTCTTGTGCGCCTCAAGCCTCAATTCTATCAAACTCTCTGGTTGCTAGCTCTGACTCAGCACCCTTTGGTGAATGCTTGGTCCGGAGCCGAGTTTCCTCTCCCACATCTGAACAGTTAAGGGCTGTTTGTTTTCCCCTTTCACCTACAAAACATTGTCCACTTCCATTCCTGCCTCTTCCCCACGGTTGCTGAAGAGCTAATTTCTCCAAAGCTCCCCCACGTCCACAAACTGCAGGTAATTTCGAACAGTGGTTCTCAAAATTCTTTTAGTGAAGTATCTTTTTTCAAATGGATTAGTAATCACGGACGCCCCATCTAAATTATTATCGCCCCCTTGTATTGATACTGTAACAGGATCTTCTGACAATGAATTGCAATATAGCTATGGTGACATTTACAAGAAGGGAATTCCTCAAGTATGCATGTATAAAATGATAGTGATTTTAAAGCATTGATTTTTTTAAATTACAAATGCATTGCTTATTCAGTGTATTCAAGTGCTGCCCAGATTATTATGCAGAGCAGGTCACCAGTCGTCCTGTTTAACCCTTGCCACTGGATAAAGACCTAGCTTTGTCAAGCCCGTGTGGTGGCTGATGTGCAATGGTCACCACACGTTAAAAAAAATCCATGCACAGGCATCTTCCATCCCCTCAATTGGAGTTCAGGACTGGAACATCGGGTCCTTCATTGAAACATCTGTGAATTCATGTAGAAGCAAGTCATCCTTGTTCGAGGGACCGCCTATGATGATGATGATGAGATTATTATGACAGATTTGCTCCTTGGCCAGCATTTGACTATAGACAGACAGATCTAATTTTAATGCATGTCTGACTTATGGGGAATGTTCTTTTTGGCCGTATCCTACATCCGGCTGTTAGTCGGGATGGGATCTTAGTTTACAGTCGGTTCCTCTCCAAACAGCTGGCCGTGTCTTCCCGCCTCCGACTCTGGTTGCTGGCAGTGGCATTGCAGCCACTGCTGGCCCGCAGTCTTTTCCCCTCTCGCCTTCTCCTCCTCTTCTTCCTGCAGTGCACAGCCCTTGCAGGCGCCGCCATGGTAACCATTCACTGCCTCATTCAGCAGCGCTCGGCCAATCAGCACCGGATCGCTCTCCATCACAGATTGCTTATTTCTTCACGGACCCCCTTGGAAAGTCCCTACGGACCCCAGGTTGAGAACCACTGATTTAGAACATCACGGCCCATGTTTTCCCCTGCACAATAAGCCATGCAACCAGTTCTCCCGTTCCATATATTCCAGTGCATTACAGATCATTGTCCTCATTTTCAAATCCTTCCATGGCCTTGTTCCACCCAGTGTCCTCCAGCAATGTCCCCACATGCAACCTCCTCTCCAATATACATTACTCCTCATTGCCCACACACTCTTTGCTCCATCAGTGGCCATTCTTGCAGCCACAACCCTACTGCTGTCTAGAACTTCATTCCTAAATACCTCGGACTTGCCACCTCTTTGCCATGCTTTCAAAAGCTTCCTAAAATCTTTTTCTTAATCTATGTTTTTGGCCCTTTACCCTTCCCATATTTATTTTCTATTTTCTCATGGTCAGTGTCCAACTTTTTCATCCTCCCTGCAAAGCGCTCTGAGGAATTGTTCTTTCTGTGGAGGAGGGCTGTAGAAATGCTAATCATTGATGATCTATTCGGACACCAGCAAATGCCATCTAGATATACCAGAGATCATATCTTGCCTGACCATCATTTCACTTTGGTTCCTTTGTAGGCATCGCTGATAGGAGACAGTCATCTCCTCACACCAATTAAACTCAATGGCAGGAATAGCACTGGTCAGTCAATGTCTGACGCCAGGTCTACCATCTTGTGATCAAGAACTACAGACCTCAAAAGAAAATTCCACTTATACCCAGGATAAACAACAACAACACATTTACCTGTGCCGAAGCCCAGCCGGAGCCCACCCAGAAAATGATTGGTCAGCTTTTCATGGTCCCATACGGTCAGCTCAACACAGGCCTCCTTAAGATCCTCTGTTCTGAAGCCATCATACACAATGGTGTGATTATAAATAGGGTTGGTGTCCTTCTTCACAATCCGAGTCTTCTGGTAGCTCTTCTTACTTGTGTCAGGAAGCACATAACTGAGGGATAAAACAGAGAAGGAAGTTAAATCATTTAAACAAATACTGTACAACAGAATATGAATATTCCAGACCGTAAACCAAGCCTGCACACTCTCTTTTCTGGGCAACAGAGAATAGAGAGAGAGGATAAATAAAATACATGTTATCCAGGAAAAAGGGCCTGTTGGCACTGTCTGCACAATCAATTACTCATTGTCACTGTCAGTGTGGCTCAGTGGGTAACACACTTGCCTCCGAGTCAGAAGTCCCACTCCAGGAACTTGAGCACATAAATCTAGGCTGACAATCCCAGTACAGTGCTGAGGGAGTGCTGCACTGTTGGAGGGGCCATCTTTTGGATGAGATGTTAAACCGAGCCCCCATCTGCTCTCTCAGGTGAACTTAAAAGATCCCATGGCAATATTTTGAAAAAGAGCAGGAGTTATCCCCGGTGTCCTGGCCAATATTTATCCCTCAATCAACATAACAAAAACAGATTATCTGGTCATTATCACATTGCTGTTTATGGGAGTTAGCTACAGTCCAAAAGTTCTTCATTGGCTGTAAAGCCAGTCGCTGGGTGGAAAGCAGGCAAGGATGGGCCTGGGTAAACACTCCTGTTCCTCCTCGCCCACAAGCAGTGCTGTAAATGCCCTTATCTTATGGAACCGGCCCCTCTCACCTCCTTTTGCCTGCCGGTTTCCCGAGCCCTGGGAAACTCATCCGAAATAGGTAAAAAATTAAAACCCTGTTAGCATGTAGCCTCCTTGAAAGATTTTACCGACCGACCCACCTCTTAAATCCGGGTTGATTGCCCGCACCCCTGACCTGCGCCGTTAAATCTGTTAGTAAGTTGGGGTCAGGTTTGAGATTTTAAAATAATTTACTCCTCGCCCGCCCCAAACCCACCCATTCTTGGGGTTAAAAGTCTCTCCACAATATCTGCTAGTTTATTCAGGACCCTCTGTTGCAGGAGCATCGATAACACTACGTGATTTCACTGTCCCTAAACCATTATATATTTCACCTGCCCATTAGTTCGAAGGCACAGAGTCTTTTCTCTTTCTCCCCCTTCCTCCACACCCAAGAGACTGACCAAGTTTAGCCATCATTTTCCAGTTTAGATAGTTTTCATAAAATAATTGGAGTGCTAATTATATTTTGGGTCTCCAAGGTTTTATAGTAGAAAATGCAATCTAAAACGCAGCAGAAATCCTCAAAGTATGACTTTTTTTCCTCCTCTATCAAATGGTTTCTAGTCATTCATAAACCAATGAAAAAAATTCTCCCTTTCCTTCCAAAAAATTCTGGTTTGACCCTTGAAAATGAAGCAGGTGTGTGAATTCGATGTAGGATATAAATTAGACATGACCATTAAAGTACCATTTCACAAATGAATCCACTCCAGATGATCGAAGCTGGGGTAAGTCCCTGGCATTTTTCATCCAGATGTGTACTTCTCCAGTAGGTGGATCACCAGGGCCTTAATAAATTATATAAAAACTCAAATTAAACCCTTCAATATTAAATATTTCAACTTTGTAAAACAATGCTGTAAATTAAAATCAGAAATAGAGGTGTTCCTATCCTTTTGTAGTTGATCAGAATTAAATCCTCTTCAATCCACCACAAAAGGACTCAGGGCAAAAATAATGTTCTCCAAGATCACCAATGTCACCACCATTATGTACAGGGAAGGAAAGTGGGCACCAGACCAGATGGTCTGCATAGCTCTTCTCCATCCAGGATGTGTAGTAGATCCCTAATCTGCACCTTGTGCACAACACAGGCAGAAGCTGCACTGAACTAATTACCAGCATGTTGCAGTATGTTGTAGGGGAGGACGGAAACCCCCTCATTTTACCCAGAAGGAAAAGGGCTGTGGGATCAGTCTGTGCTGTGAATTGAAACCGATGGAAGGAAAACTTTGGGACAGAAATGAATTTTAAAAGAGCAGACAAGGCCTGCAGGGGATAAAAGGGGGTGCATTCATGGAGACCGACCCCCCCCCAGTGTTTGGACTCATCGGAAAGGGAATTTAATTTGGAACTATCTACCAGAAAGTTTGAAATCCTAAAGTGCACATGGAAGAAACTACAAACTTTAATCGAATTTGGGATTTTTAAAAAAGATGTATATTGGGTCTGCAAGAAAAGGGGTGGGGTCAATATCAAAAGGGCCAGTTTGGACATTGGAACTAATCAAATTGTCTGGGAACTGTATACCCTCGAAACTTGCCCCTTGAAAACATTAGCATTTAAACAATGCCACATACATATTCCAACACCTTTTTCATCAGGCATAGAAATATCTGGCTCAGGTTAGACTAGCACAATGGCTACAGGAGGCCAATGCAATCAACACCCACTCAAACCTTGAGTAGGTTAAGATCAGTGGAAAAAAAAACCTAAAAATCTAAAACTGCTGCATTTTTCAAAATCAAAAAGTCCACCAATGAGAAGAATCGACTTCAGCAGGAGAGGCGGACTGGATAATCTGGCTATAAAAAAAAAGGGGTTTCTGACGTAGTGAAGAAAGAAGTGATGATTTTCCCTGCCCTCGTGATTCAACAACCACAACCAGCAAGCCTCTCGACACTGAAGGAAAACCAGTGTCCGAAGACACCGAAGATAGAAGAAACAAACCACCAGACTGCGGAAGGCACAGTAGTGAGTATAACCTCTGGTCCCCAGAACTCCCAACTCAGTTAGGCCAGGAAAGGTGGGAGGTTGGGCATTGTACTGCTAAACTGGTGTAAAGATTTTCATTGGGTCCGTTTTAGTGGGATTTAGGGGAATTGTTTTGTTGGTGTATTGCTGTTTGTTGAGTTACACCTTGTCAAATAAATTGGAAGCCTAAAGTTCCTCTTGGAATCACCTTGTCTCAGTTCTATTGTATTACATCTCCTGATCGTGAGTCTTATGTCAGAACCGTGTAAGGGAAGCTAGGAGCAACTCGAAAACGCTCAACTGTGTGTCACAGGCTAGGGAAGAAGGGGTTAGGAGTGTTTGACACTCACAGGTGCCTCACAGACTAGGCATAAGCTGTGGGGATGCACGAGTCTCAAAACCCCCTTCATAAGCTGTGGACACAGTCTCTCCAGGGGTGCTCTTGCAGCACTCAGGGTACCTCACAGGCCAGGCATAAGCTGTGAGGGCAGAAGCCCAGAGAGAGACACCCAAGGCACAACAACCCTGTGAAAACCCCTTACAGAACATGGCGACCACGAAGGGACATAAGCAAACAGGAGATGTTAATATAACAGATGAGGTGATAAGAGAGGAAACTAAAATGGAGGAGAGAATTTCCTCATATATTTTTGGCAAGGTGAACCTCACCAAACCTTGGGTGCAAGCCCTCACTCGGGCAGAGCGCCCAGTGGATGCTGCTGCTCAGTGGACAGCAGGGAAGGACCACAACCACAGGGTGAAAAGGCCATCTAGCTTATCTGCCTCACCCGCCAAGTCCGAAAGCTCGACCAGCGGGTGAAGGACTTGGAACAGAGTCTTCAGAAATCAGAGGAGCTCTCTGCTATCCGGGCTGTGGTTGGGGACAACCTGCTGGCCGAATTAGCTGGGGAGCAGCAAAGGAACCGGCAGTTGGAGGAGACCTTCCGAAATAGCCGGGACTATCTTCAGTGTCAGGTCACTGAGGCCAAGGGTAGTGAGGGGTCCCTCCGGGAACAGAATTCTCGGCACACCCAGAAAACTTGGGAACTGGAGAATAAATTAAAGGACGTACAGGCAGCCTATAAAGTGGCCAGTAGCAGTGAGTTTGCAGATCACGGTCCCTGCCAGGTGAGGATTAAAACTCTCACCCACGCTCTATCCCAGGCAAAGGGGATGGTCGCCCTGATAGGACCCGTAGGGTCCACAGGGGACAAAGGAGAGTATTGGGGGGGTAGAGGAGAATCCAAAGGCAAGAGGCGCCTGACCACCTCCTGAGGCACCGGTGGTTTGTCCGGTGGGGTACCAGGAGGGGCGGGGCACGCAGGTAGTAGCATACCCAGGGCTGGGGGCAGGACCAATGTGTCCCGTTTGGCAGCAGGGATGTGAGGCTCCAGCCGAGGGTCAGTTAAAGGCTGGATCAGGCGATCAGGCACTGTCTGCTGCACCGGGTATGGTGGGACAGCCGGAGGTAGAGGGACCAGCGCAGAAAGATCCTGAACCAGGGCGGATGTGCCCGGTCAGGCAGCGCAAGTACGGTCCTCCACAGGGAGGTGGCCAAGGTCGGGGAGCGACTTTATTATTCCCCATGGAGTTCAATCACTCAGAGCCATGGTGGCCCATTTGGCCAAACTCACTCGCAGTGGGGACCCGTCTATCCACTTCATGGAGGTGATGCAGGCAGGGGAAATTAATGGGTGTGACGAGGAAGAGACAGCCAAGCTGCTGCTCTTCTCTCTGGACAGCAAATTGTACCAGGCCCTACCGGCAGAATGCCGGAGGGGGCAGCGTACATTTACTGAGGTCCAGAGGGCCATCCTTGAGGCTATGGGCTTCGATGACGGCAGTCTTTCGAACGGGTCGAAAGGACAAGGCAGCTCGCAGGGGAAACCCCGCAGGCGTTTGCGGACAGGCTGTGGGTGGTATACCACGCAGCCTGTGGGGAGCTCCTTGACCGGGCGAATCTTTCCGCGGTACAGACTGGCCGCTGGCTGAGGATGCTGGTGGCAAACTGCTTGCCCCGGCTCAAGGCCAGGGCAGAACTGTGGTTCGATTCCCGGGACCCCAACCTCACCGAGGAAGCAGTGGTCAGGCAACTGGCACTGGTCCAACAGAATGGAGGAGGGGAGGAGGAGAAAACCTCCAAAGGTCGGGTAAATGAAGTAAAACCCAACTCGATTCCCAAAAGGGAATGGCACCAGGAGGGTGGCCGCTCGCCTGATAAGGAGGGAGTGTGCTACAGGTGCGGGAAAGCTGGGCATTTTAAAAGGGATTGCAGGAGCCCAGTAAAGAGATATGGGGGGAGAAGTCCTTCAGGAGCCGCCCAGAGTGGGGGAAGTGGAGGGAGCTCCTCACCATCCCTTGACCAGATAGTAGCTGCAGTGAGGACAGCACTGGAGGGGACTGGGAAGGTAGCCACGGCAACAAGCAGGGAAGCACCAGCAACCCTGCCAGTACAGAGGCCGTGACTAGCCCAGACCCAGCCTGTATACCTGTGCCCACTAGAATACGACCCCTGGGGACGACCCTGGGTCAAGATGGAGGTTGAGGGTGTATTGGGTACTTACCTTTTGGACACTGGTGCTTCCAGCATGATAGGCCATTCGGAGGACCCCGCAACCTCACCTCTATCAAACGGGGTGCCGTATCAACTAGTTGGGTTCACAGGTAATGAGAAGGCTGGGTTTTTCTCAGTCCCGCTCGCAGTTCGTTTAGGAGCACTCCAAACACAATGGAAGTGCGTCCTGATGAACTGGGAGCAGGTGGGAAAAGGGATTTTGGGGGCAGATTTTATCATCGCTCGCCAGATCCTAGTAGACTTGAGGAATCACTGTCTATGGGGCACAGTGGGCACGGGAGCAGAGGGAGAAGTCATGGTTATTGATAAGAAACAGGGAAAAGGGACTCTATGTACAATGAAGCCAAAAGGGGGTTACGACCTGGAGGTTCTGGTCGGTAACACCCCGGCCGAGTACCGGGCCTATGTGCAAGCAAATCTTGCAGCATTTGCCACCCATAAACACGACTGTGGGAGAGTCACAGGAGTGGAGGTTAGAATAGATGGGGATCCCATGTCCCGCCCGCAAAAGCAGTATGGCTTTCCCCGAGAGGCAGAAGCAGATTTGGAGACAGCTTTAAGCTCGCTTGTCGAGCAGGGTGTTTTGAGACCCATAGCCACCCATGTCAACTCCCCGCTTTGGCCGGTTAGGAAACCGGATAATTCTTGGAGGGCTACGGTGGATTATAGGGTGCTCAATAAAAACATCCCAGCTTGTGCCCCCACAGTAGCGGCGGTTGCGGATCTGATAGGGGAAATCCCTGCATCCGCAACCACGTTGACAGTGTTGGACATATCCAACGGGTTCTGGTCTATCCCTGTACGGAGGGAAGACCAGTACAAGTTTGCCTTCACCTTCCTGGAACAGCAGTATACATGGAGCTGCCTCCCACAGAGCTTTTATAATAGTCCCAGCACCTTTCACCAATGCATGGCGAACTGCTTAAAAGGCTTCAGCCAGCCACACCAGCTGGTCCAGTATGTGGACGACCTGTTGTTGTTCATAGACAGCAGTGAGGAACACAGTCCACTGCTGGCCGAACTGCTGGTCATACTGAAGGAAGGGGGTTTTAAAGTTAACCCCAAGAAAGCCCAGATAGGTCTAGGAGAGGTAAAATTCCTGGGCCTGACAATAAGGGCAGGAGAAAGGGCCATTGATGAGGCTAGAGGAAAGGCATTGCAGGAACTCCCTGTCCCTAGCGATGTGTGGGGGGTAAGGTCTTTCCTGGGAATCACTGGCTACTGTAGGGACTTCATCGAGGACTATGCAGCCACTGCCGCCCATCTGCTCAGACTCCTACATAAGAGGTTCGAGTGGGAATGGGACAAGGGCTGTGAGGCAGCATTTGTCCGTCTTAAGAGAGACCTGCAGGTAGCACCAGCCCTAGGGGCAATTGATGGGGGGGAGGAATTCTTCCTGGAGGTGGCAGCCAGTGGCGACAGCTTAAGTGCAGTGTTGCTCCAGGGGCGAAACAGTCAGCTGAGACCAGTGGTGTACTCCTCCAGGGTCCTCACGGAGGAGAAAAGGGATACTCCAATTGTGAGAGGCACTTGCTTGCCACCCACTGGACAGTAAAGAGAGCTCAGCTCTTTACCAGAATATCCCCCATTACACTCCTCACCCATCATACCCCGATGCAGATGCTGTTGGACGGGAGGATTAAGGACGGGACAGTGAGCAGTGCTAGAATCACTCGCTGGACTCTCCTCCTCTCCCAAATGACTTTAAAGGTCAAGGGCCTCTGCGAGCCCAGGCTTGCAGCAAATTTAATCTATCCAGGGCAGCCGCATCGATGCTCTGTGGAGGGAGTGTGGGACATTAACTTTGGATTTCGGGCAGGGATACACCTCACAGGCCGCGAGATCTACGTTGATGGCTCCAGTTCAGTGTCCGCGGGTACAAGACTCACGGGCTGCGGAGTTTGGGATCCCAAGGCAGGAATTGCCTTGGCTCTTAAACTCCCATGCACCCTGAGCGCCCAGCAGGCGGAACTCTCGGCGGTGATGTATGTGGTCACACACCCCGAGGAATTCCCTACCCCATACACGATTTGCTCGGACAGCATGTTCACTTGCAATTCGTGTACAGAGTATCTGGCGATTTGGTTACGCCGGGGTACACCTCTGCGGATGGGAAGCCCCTTGTGACCAAACCCCTGCTGGAAAAGATCGTGGCTGCAGTGGGAGAAACCGGGGATGTATATATCCATAAGGTAAAGGCCCACTCCAAAACTGAGCCACGGGGGGAAGGTAACCAGCAGGCAGACCTGCTGGCAAGGGAAGGTGCTCACACAGGTTGCCCATGGGACCCATATGAGGCAGGCAGGATAGCAGCAGCAAGAAGCAAGCCAGGGACACAAGGGAGCGTAGGGGCGGCTGCGGCCCCGGACCTTAAAGTAGTCCAGATGCAGGATCCGATCCTGAAGGCTGCCTTGGCTGCTACCAAAAGGGGGGAAAAGGCGGAGGGCCCATACAGTGCTGTAGATATTGCTGTGCGGGAAGGCATGTTGTTTAAAGGGGACAAATGGGTAGTGCCGCCACAATACCGGAGGGAATTCCTTCAGCTGGCCCATGAGGGTCCAGTTGCGGGACACCCTGGGCCGGAATCTACCTGGCAACGGGTAGAAAAGGCAGGGTGGTGGCCAGACCTCCGGGAAGACGTCCGCAACTTCTGTGCGGGCTGTCTGGTTTGTGCTGCAAACAACCCAGACCCTCAGAAAAGGAAGGTGTCTATGGGACACGTCAGGCGGGTAGAGGGACCATGGCAGTCGATCCAGATCGACGACATCGGACCTCTACTGGCCGCCCAGGGAGGTTATAAATACTGCCTCGTCCTGGTGGATGTGTTTTCCAAGTGGGTGGAAGCCTTCCCTTGCCGAACAGCTACCGCGGTGGGGACTGCAAAAATCCTGGTGAGGGAGGTGTTCTCTTGGTGGGGTCTACCTCAAATCGTGGAGTCCGACCGGGGAAGCCATTTCACCGGCCAGGTGATGCAGGCCACCCTAAAGGTGCTGGGGATAAGAGCCAAATGGCATGTCGCCTACAACCCTCAGTCCTCAGGCCCCATAGAACGCCTGAACCGGACCCTAAAGGAAAGGCTGCGCAAGGAGACGGGAGACTCACCGAACAAGTGGGTGGAGGTCTTACCGTTAGTCCTCATGGGAATCCGGGCCAGTCAGTCAAAGAGCACAGGGTACTCACCCCATGAGCTGATGACGGGCCGGATCATGAGAACCCCAGTGCATGTGTTGGCGCCGGTTCTCACCGAAGGGCAGCTCCGAGAGGTGAACCGGGACCGGTTTGTCAGGAACCTGTTTGAACACCTTAAACAGATTCACTGGCAGGCTGCTAGTAACATGGGCAGACAGCATCAGAGTAACCGATTGCTGCTAGAACCCAGCAAACACCACGAATGGGAGATAGGGGACCAGGTCATGGTGAGGAACTATGCTCGGGTCAGGGTTTGTGAAGCATTATATATGGGACCATACAGCATAGTCGACAAGGCTAGCCCTATGGTCTATGCGGTTCGACTGCCTCGCCGGGTGAAGTGGTATCACATTAATCAGTGTAAATTGTTTGACCCCAAAAGAGGTAAAAAACAGAGGGGACGAGCAAGGGAAGGGAATCAGGCACTGGGGGAAGAACAGGCCCCGGTGGATTTGGAGGCTCCGGAGGAGGCAGCGGGCCCCGAAGCTCTACAGCCGGGGCTGGTTCACTGCTCCTGTAAGGCTATCCCACCACTGGGTAGAGGTTCCCAGCCCACTAACAGAAGTAGGGAGAAAGGCTCTACCATTAGCAAGGTTCAAGGGGAAGCTGAACCTCCCATGGTGGATCAGCTGGGGCTAGCCCAAGAGGTGGAGGAGATGGCATTGCAGCCCATAACGTGGGACTCTGCACCGACAGTAAGGAGGAGTAACAGAGTGCCACAGCCCAGGGCGCCGTGGTCCCCTGTTTACTTAGCTCCCCGCCCCAGACCGAGAAGGCGAAAGACAACAGGGAGGGTGCTCTGTTGCGCTAGCAAGGGTCTCCCACCGATTATCCGGGGCTCGGGAGGGCCTTGGAGGGCAGCACAAGACTCATTAAGGGGGACCATACGAGCCCCTCAGCGGAGGGCATCCTGGTCCCCAGGGTACGGTCAGCCGAGTGGTCAACGACGCCTGTACAGTGACAGGATATAGCCTGGCCACCCGGGGACGGGTGGCGGTGTGTATATTTTCCCTTCCTGTTTTGTTACTTTGTGTTGTGTGTATATGTGTTTAGGTAAGGCAGTGACGGTTGGGTACAGCATTTTTTGTGTTTGGAACATGTTAAGTGGGCCGAGCCTGGAGAAGTCTCTCAAGGCAAGGCCATGTTCTTCTTGCCTTTCAGATGTCAATACCTCCCTACTGGACGTTAGTGATGCTGGTATCGCTAAGTATCTGCACCGGGCACCGAGGGGACACCGAGGACTCCCTGGTTTTCGGATGCTCCGGGGGCAGAGCGCCGACAGTGACCACAGGAGAAGGGACTCCGGCGGTGGATGGCCGGGTCACCTACTCCCACGAGGGGAAATGGCCTGGGTGGTTGGGATCGAACTCCACCAAGTACTCCAACCATAAGGACTTTACCTACAGAGAGGCCTCCATCCCCTGCCCGGAGATCACTGTGGCCACTTCCAGAGTGAGAGTGACAGAAGGCAGGAAGGTATGCCTAACTTGCCAAGGGGACATACCTCTGGGACGGTGGTGGTGGCTCAGAAAGCTCAAGAGGGACATGGGAGACCGACACTCGGACTGGGAACGTCTGGATAATGATACCTACCGAACCATCATGGGGTCATCTGGCGGGGTCACGGTGTGCTGGGAGAAATGGTGGGCGTACGACCAAGGAATTTATTTGTGTATGTGGGGATCCACTCGCGTGTGTTCAGAGGGGGTCTCCATTGCTTTTTATAGGTGGTGGCAGGATGTCGGGGATGGGGTGGTATGGTATCGCAGCGGGGAGGCGTGTGTGATCCCCAATCCCCGGGTACCAGTAAATGCCACCGAACTTGTAGTTCGGGAAAGAAAACCCCCACCCACGGCCAAGCCCACCGTCCCACACGAGTGCCCGACAACAACCAGGGGGCCGGGGAATGGTTTAGTGTTGGTCCCTACCGAGAAACTATTTTATCAGGGGGTACACTACACGGTGGCATCAGTGGTGCTAAATCTGACAGAAGTCCGCCTACCTACGTGGTGTCCCCGGGAAACCCAGCTGTTATTCCAGGCTCTGCTGCGGGAGATGTTCCGGAAGTTCTATGAACTGGACTTCGGGGATGTCAAAGTGACAGATTTGTATAAACAGTGGGATAGGGCCGAACCGGGCAGGCAGAGGCGTGGCACTTTAAATGACATTCTTACGGGGTTTAACACCGGGGCGTCCGCCATAAACAGTTTGGATAACATGCAGCTGGCCCTCCAGATAAATGGGTTAAAGAATCAGCTGCGCAAAGTCCTGGGGGACGAGAATACCGTAGTGGGATCCGCGCTCCACGAAGAGGTGGCAATGACAGTTCACTTAAAGGAGATTATCTCTCAATTGGAGGCGCAGGCCAGGGCTGTAAACGACTTGATTCGGGAGGATAGAAACGCCTCTGATCAAGCTGCCCAAAATGAGGTGTGCGTGCTCTATGGGGCCTGGTTGCTGGGAGAGGGACGGAGTAACCTCGAGGATCTGAGACAGGGACAGGTCCCCTCCTGGATCAGCAACCAGCACTTAGCAGCACTGCACCCTTACGATAATATTTTGAGTCCTTGCCAACTTCGTGTAGCGTCGGAAGCCTACCCGGTACCGGTGGACTGTGGAAAGTCAAATCATACCATCATGGGTGTGGTGGTCAGGATGCCCGTGATGGGGGCGTCCCCACGACCAGCACCCCTGTACCGAGTGGAGAATGTGGGAGTCATTCGTGGAGGGGTGCATGTTCGATTCCAAGAGGTCCCACCTTATGTCACAATGTGGGAGCACACTGTGACAGGTACAGACCTCTCGGGTTGTCGGAGCAGGGGAGCACAGGTAATCTTGTGCCCCCAGCACTTGAACACTTTTGCAAGGCCACAATGCGGGTTCAGCACTGCTGGGGCAGAGCCTATCAATTGCACAATGGAGGTAATGGCCCCTAACCACATGCCTCCACAGGTAGCATATGTAGGCAGTGGGACATATTGTGTCACCACAAGTGCCCAACAGTATGAACACGGACCGGGAAGGTGGTGTCCAATACCGTACAGCAGCTTTTGCTTTAAACCCAGGGCAGAGGTTCAAGTGGCACACACCAGAATCACACCCATCCCTGAACCTTCCACGATTCACCTCACGGTACAAAACAACCTCAGCCATCTACAACAATATGTCGCCCAGTTTGGCTATCCCATTGCCCCACTACCTGAGAAACTTACAGCCCTCCTCCAGGCAGTGGATTTGTCACAAAAACATTTTTACACCATGGAGCAGAAAACTGAAATTCTAGCAGGGGAGATTGCCCAGATTAAACCCCCAGCATGGTGGGATTTGGGAATACGTGCAGACATACCTGCGTGGATCCGGGTGGGATCGCATGCCTTAGTAATCGGCCAACTCCTGATTGTAGCATATCTGCTAGTTACAAGCTGTAAGCTCAGGAGAAAAAGAAAAAGAACGCAGTTCCTCAGGCTACTACACAGCCAGGAGAGCCTTTGCTAAACACTCAAGGTGTGTAAACAAAGCTTGACCGCGACACTTAGGCGGTTTTGTTATTTCCAGGGATGACTGCGTTTTTCATACATGGCTCCTGGGGAGTTAGCAGGGCAGGTTTCTTTGTTTTACAGTTGAGACTGAAATGAGACTCAATGTACAATTACTGCTGTAACCTTATGTACATATATGTATGTTGCTGTCGTGTATTGTAACCTGTTGGATTTGTGTGTTTAGTACCGCGTTAAAAGGAATTACGATATATATCGACGGGATCAGTTTCGAGTTAAACTGGGGAAAGTTGGGCAATTTGGGAGACCTAGGGTTTTCTCACCACCCTGAACTTTGACACACTCGAGTGGTGTCTGACTGTGTCGGATGGGGGATTATGTAGGGGAGGACGAAAACCCCCTCATTTTACCCAGAAGGAAAAGGCTGTGGGATCAGTCTGTGCTGTGAATTGAAACCGATGGAAGGAAAACTTTGGGACACAAATGAATTTTAAAAGAGCAGACAAGGCCTGCAGGGGATAAAAGGGGGTGCATTCATGGAGCCCCCCCCCCCCCTCAGTGTTTGGACTCATAGGAAAGGGAATTTAATTTGGAACTATCTACCAGAAAGTTTGAAATCCTAAAGTGCACATGGAAGAAACTACAAACTTTAATCGAATTTGGGATTTTTAAAAAAGATGTATATTGGGTCTGCAAGAAAAGGGTGGAGTCAATATCAAAAGGGCCAGTTTGGACATTGGAACTAATCAAATTGTCTGGGAACTGTATACCCTCGAAACTTGCCCCTTGAAAACATTAGCATTTAAACAATGCCACATACATATTCCAACACCTTTTTCATCAGGCATAGAAATATCTGGCTCAGGTCAGACTAGCACAATGGCTACAGGAGGCCAATGCAATCAACACCCACTCAAACCTTGAGTAGGTTAAGATCAGTGGGAAAAAAAACCTAAAAATCTAAAACTGCTGCATTTTTCAAAATCAAAAAGTCCACCAATGAGAAGAATCGACTTCAGTAGGAGAGGCGGACTGGATAATCTGGCTATAAAAAAAGGGGTTTCTGACGTAGTGAAGAAAGAAGTGATGATTTTCCCTGCCCTCGTGATTCAACAACCACAACCACAAGCCTCTCGACACTGAAGGAAAACCAGTGTCCGAAGACACCGAAGATAGAAGAAACAAACCACCAGACTGCGGAAGGCACAGTAGTGAGTATCACGTCTGGTCCCCAGAACTGCCAACTCAGTTAGGCCAGGAAAGGTGGGAGGTTGGGCATTGCACTGCTAAACTGGTGTAAAGATTTTCGTTGGGTCCGTTTTAGTGGGATTTAGGGGGATTGTTTTGTTGGTGTATTGCTGTTTGTTGAGTTACACCTTGTCAAATAAATTGGAAGCCTAAAGTTCCTCTTGGAATCACCTTATCTCAGTTCTATTGTATTACATCTCCTGATCGTGAGTCTTATGTCAGAACGGTGTAAGGGAAGCTAGGAGCGCCTCGAAAATGCTCAACTGTGTGTCACAGGCTAGGGAAGAAGGGGTTAGGAGTGTTTGACACTCACAGGTGCCTCACAGGCTAGGCATAAGCTGTGGGGATGCACGAGTCTCAAAACCCCCTTCATAAGCTGTGGACACAGTCTCTCCAGGGGTGCTCTTGCAGCACTCAGGGTACCTCACAGGCCAGGCATAAGCTGTGAGGGCAGAAGCCCAGAGAGAGACACCCAAGGCACAACAACCCCGTGAAAACCCCTTACAATGTTGATCAGCTGAATTTGAAGCCTTCTGTTACTGTTTCTCTAGAAAGATTCCTCCCACTCATTTTAAAGCTGAAAATGGCAAAAAACTCAATAGAAACACAACACAAGAGAGCTCTGCATCATCAATCACTCAAATCTGCCCATTGCCCTTGGATGTTAAATGTTCATTTGGTTAGGATTTACTATCTTAACATAGCAGTGGTTGAGAAATATTTGTCCCACTCAGGTTGAACCAAATGCTTTCAGCAGTAGCTGTTGTGAAAGATGCTCACACAAGCAAAGAAAAGGGGCCCATCTCCTCATCACAGGTCCAAGTTCCAGGGTTATCCTGTCATTTGCCTGTGCTCAGAAACAATTCCATTAATTTATAGAAAACTATGACAGGGACTCGTAAATTATGGTCATAAATGTTTATGCCCTCCTCTTCCCACAAAGTGACCTCTTTTTCCATGAAGAAAAATTCTCAATGGGATTAAAAGGCAAAAATGTTCATAACTAATTTTGAAACCATTTTTAAAAAAAAACTAGAATTGGGGGAAATGCCATTTGGTGCAATAATTATACCCTTTTTAATTAATCTCAACTCTACTACCCATTCACCTTCTCAGCTAACTTCCTACAAACGTCCCCCAAAAAAGTACCTTTGATCCCATGTGTACTGTTTGCTTCAATGGTCTTTCCTGCAAAATGTTCAGTCTAAATTCCCTACATATTCATTATTTTTAAATGATGTCCTCCAGTTTCTGAACCCTTTGCCTGGATTAATTAACTATCACCATAAGATTTAAGCCACCTTTCATGTCTCTTCCCCCACCCATCCCCATGCGAACAAATCTAATTTCATCAACCTGTCCTTATAAGATTTCATCTATGATAGCGACAATTAGGATGATACTATCAAGTTCCAGTGAAGTTCCTTTCTGAATAATACTTCCAACACTCATTCATCCTGATGGTTTTTGCCCGCAGTAGGTACACAGGGTTCCAGTTTGTACAGAATAAATCTTTAGTTGCACGAGTTTGGCCTTCACACTTAGCTATAAAATCTGTTACCATCTCACCTCCATTGAATTATGAAGGAATGGAAGTTCCACAAGTGTACCTATGCATTCAATACCTATTTGTGGTTGCTCCAATGAAATGGCAAAGGTGGTTTTTATACTACTTATTTTAGCCAATAACAATCATTTCCAAAGAGGGACCAGTCCTTACTACCAACATGGTCAATTGGGTGTGGGGAAGTTCTTATCCAGCACTGTTACATGCAGGATACATCTGGAGGAGTGAAATGGAGGTGAAGGTTGACCATTACTGTCAAAATTTTCTATTTTGCAAATGGAAGTACGTGATTAAAAAAAAAAGAAAAAGTCTGATAGCTGGGTGACCGAATATTGACGAACCGCTGTCGAAGAATATCGGAAAGTAGGTTTAGGTTTCTGGCTACATTCCCCTACACAGCTGAATCACTGAAGCAGCATTGAGCAGAGGCTGCACATCCTCCCCACAAGCAGGAGACAAGGAGAAGAGAAATTGAAGAAAGCTAAACCCAGCATCCCCTCTGGAGTTTTCAAGTAATATTGATTAATATCTTACCAGCCATCTTGGAAAGGGGGACCCAAATTGAGCACGGGAGAGAAAATAACTGGGATTTGTATACTCTTTGCTGGGCATACTTTGAGGCATCTTTGAAAGATAGATCGATTTTTACCTAAAGCGCCCGGTGGTACGTATTTGATAGCAAGGTTTATTTCCCCTCTGTGGTCTATTCCAACTCCCACTGCAGGAATCTGCAAAAGAAAGTCAAAAATGTTGAAACATGTACAAGAAATGATCAGTTCAGTTATTTTCTGGAAAAAATGGCTACTTGGAATCGAATCTTTACCTGGGTGAAAACAGTGATCATTGTCAATGCAGCGCTGGTGATTGAGCATTGCCTCTTATTTTCACCTCCCCAAAATCAAAATATTCACTGGTCTGGTGTTTTGTTTTTGGAAAAGGAACAGTCTCATGATAAAGTATTGCTACCAGTATCCATGAAGAAATGTGCAATATGTCCTTGACTGTGCCTTGTAAATAATAATGTAGTTCATTTCAGAACTTAAAAAAAAACACATCTATATATCTTGCATCCATACACACCCCATTTACAAATGTTTACTTTCTGTTGTCACATTTGTCAACCTCCCACACCCATTGTAAATTCCTGCATCCGCATTTAAAATGCTTACTTCAGCACATCACTGTAATGACACCCTGCTGCCAGTGGTGGCACTATTGCACCTCAATTTGATGATTCCTAGCCTGTACTGTAGAGAAACTCCTAAGCTTCAATCAACCCTAATTCTCCTTTTCCCAAATTGTCAGAATCTTTGCTATATAACTGTAAATAAGTATATAAAAATAAGGGCAAAATGTACAATTTTAAAATGGGGTCTGAATATTATACGCCTATAGCTTATTAAAAAAATCTTACCACAGCGCACCAAGGTCTAATTATCGTCCGCTCTCTAATCTCGCTTCATCTGAAGACTACACAGTGCCACAGGAGATTGACTAATTGTAATCATTTGTGTCGCAGTGTGTACTATCCCTGGGCGACTTTGAAGCAGTTTTTGGGAGTGGATTGTTCCAGAAACTAAATCTCTCTAACATTCTGCCTTCAAAAGAAAAGTTCAAGTCAATGCACATTTACAGAGTACTTCAAAAGCTCTCCAGATCAATGGATCAGCACAAGGTCTACAACTTAGCAGAAAAGCTGGTTATACGTTAGCAGCAACCTTCAAAATGTCAATGATTGAGGTTTACCCAATTCCAAAACTAAAAATAAATCCAAAAGTTTCAATAAAACTTGCAAGCACAACACCCATTGAAATTATATTTTGTATTTTGATTAAAATTATTTGAAACTTCACTTTTACATAGTCAAATGCAGAAACCCTGCTTACAATGTTATTTTACCACAACAGGGCACCATTTCCCCCCTTCTTGTACTGGATCCTGGGAAGCTACCATTGCTGGCAGTTTGCACTGTATAGAGGTAATTTCCAACTTCACCACCTGAGCAGTAACTTGACAGAATGAATTGCCTGCCCCTTGTAGAATCCGTCTAGTTTGTATTCCACAAAAATCAAGGAACAAAATCAGGCCAGTTCTATATAGGGTGGGCTATCTGCTCCACTGGGTCACTGCCCAGGTGTCATAGTTGAAAATGACTCCCTGCAGATGCAATGTAGGACTTTAGCCAAGATACTTTAAAGAACATTACTTGATTGTGCAATACTCTTTCCCCATCCACATATTCATTAAAACATTTCATTGTTTGATTTGTGAAGAACAACACCACAGTGGGTCATTATTTGCTGTGCTGGGTGATCTTATGGCGGTTACCGGAAGTTAGATTTGACTTTGCACGTTTAGGTTTTAAAATGTTTTGTAAGTTGCTGATAACGCCACAGCAAGGGAAACCGGGTATCTGGTTCCTGAGTGAACATCAACTGTGTATCTCCTTCAGCAATCAGTTTGAAGGGTTGTGAAATTAACAGCACCGGGACTGCGAAGGAAGTGCAAATTAGAGTAGGTGAATTCAATGTCAAATCAGGTACAGAAAGAGAAATAGAGAGGGGAAGAAAGACTGAATTAAGAGAGAGATTAAAAAAAAAAGACACAAAGGATAAGTTAACATTTAAAAACATTTTAAAATTATTTTTTAGATCACCAACAATACCCGAAGGAAAGAGACTCCATACTTTTAATAGTTAATTTTCAGTGCCAGAGGGGTTGTTTGGCAGTAATTAACACTTAGCACGTTGTTAAAGGGTACTTAGATAGGAAGCAGCGAAGCCTGGTCTCCAGTCGTCTTAGATCTCCTTTCCACTGGACCAAGACCTTGCTGTGTCAAGCCCGTGTGGTGGCTGGTGTGCAACGGCCACCCCACGTTAAAATAACTCACGCACAGGCATCTTCCACCCTTTAAAATAAAGTTCGGGGCCTGGAATGTCAGGACCCTCATGGACAACCCCAACAGCAACAGACTGGAACATCGCACTGCTATAGTTGCCTGAGAACTCAGACATTTCGACATAGACATCGCCGCCCTAAGTGAAATCTGGCAGGCAAGGGAAGGCCAACTCAAGGAACAAGGTGAAGGTTACACTTTCTTCTGGAAAGATAAACCAGAAGAAGAACGGGGCCTCCATGGGGTAGGCTTGCTATACAAAATGAGCTAGTTGGCCGTTTCAGGGACTCCCCTTGTGGGATAAACGAATGCCTCATGACTCTTCGGCTCACCCTAGCCCTGAACCAGTGCGCTATGGTCATCAGTGCGTACGCCCCAACACTGGAAGCTCATCATAGGTGGTCCCTCAAAACGAGGATGACGTGTTTCTACGCCAAAAAGATTACAGGCGAGACAAAGAGGAATTCTACTCCAGCCTTGAGCAATCCCTGTCCCGAGTCCCAACGGACGACAAGCTGATCCTTTTTAGCAACTTTATAGCCAGAGTTGGAAAGGACACCGACCTCTGGGGAGGTGTGATCGGCAGAGAGGAGGTAGGGAAAACTAACTCCAATGGTACTCTTCTCCTGACGAAATGCTGAGAACATGGTCTAGTTATAACCAACACCTTGTTCCGTCAGAGAGACAAGTACAAGGCTTCATGGCAACACCCTCGCCCCAAGCACTGGCATCTGCTAGACTACGTCATCATCCGAGCGAGGGATCGCAAGGTCGTCCACATCACCCGCACCATGACAGGAGCTGACGACTGCTGGATGGACCACCGACTAATCCACTAACTGAAGAACAAGGCCTCAAGAATAGATGGAATCCCAGCCAAAGCACTAAAACATAGCGGAGAAGCACTATTGGCGCGAACACGTGAACTCATTTCTCTTATGTGGAAGGAGGAGAGCATACCAGGGAATCTCAAACGCCGTAATCGTGACCATCTTCAAGAAAGGGGACAAGTCTGATTGCGGTAATTACAGAGGAGTTTCCCTGCTATCTGCCACAGGGAAAGTCATCGCAAGAATCCTCCTCAATCGCCTTCTCCCTGTAGCTGAAGAGCTCCTCCCAGAGTCGCAATGCAGATTCCACCCACTAAGGGGCACAATGGACATGATCTTCACCGTGCATCAAATCCCATAGAAAGGCAGGGAACAACACCAACCCCTGTACATGGCCTTCTTTGACCTGACAAAGACCTTTGACACTGTCAACCGTGAGGAATTATGGAGCATTCTCCTCAAGTTCGGCTGCCCTCAAAAGTTTGTCGTCATCCTCCACCTGCTTCACGATGACATGCAGGCCGTGATCCTGACCAATGGATCCACCACAGACCCAACTCACGTACAGACCAGGGTCAAGCAAGGTTGTGTCATCGCATCAACGCTCTTCTCAATCTTCCTTGCTGCAATGTTCCACCTCACATTCAGTAAGCTCCCCGCTGGAGTGGAGCTATACAGAACAAACGGGAAACTGTTCAACCTCCGTCACCTCCAGTCCAGATCCAAGGTCATCCCATCTTCCATCATTGAATTACAGTACGCAGACGATGCTTGCGTCTGCGCACACTCGGAGGCCGAACTCCCAACCATCGTCAACACCTTCACCGAAACGTACGAGAGCATGGGCCTTACACTAAACATCCGTAAGGCAAAGGTCCTCTACCAACCTGCCCCCGCCACACAGTACTGCCTCCAGATTATCAAAATCCACGACGAGGTCTTGGACAACGCGGGCCATTTTCCACACCTCGGGAGCCTACTGTCAACATGGGCAGATGTCGGTGACGAAGTCCAACACCACTCTCAGTGCGCCAGTGCAACCTTCGGTCGCCTGAGGAAGAGAGTGTTTGAAGACCAGGACCTCAAACCCAGTACCAAGCTCATGGTCTATAGAGCAATAGTGATACCCGCCCTCCTATAATGCTTCAGAGACATGGACTATGTACAGCAGGCACCTCAAAGCATTGGACAAGTACCGCCAACGCTGCCTCCGCAAGATCCTGCAAATCCATTGGCAGGATAGACACACCAACGTCAGCATTCTCACTCAGGCCAACATCCCCAGCATTGAAACATTGACCACGCTCGATCAGCTCCGATGGACGGGTCACATCGTCCACATGCCCGATACAAGACTCCCAAAACAAGCGCTCCGCTCGGAGTTCCGACACGGCAAGCAAGCCCCAGGTGGGCTGAGGAAATGCTTCAAGGACACCCTCGAAGCCTCCTTGAAAAAGTGCAACATCCCCACCGACACCTGGGAATCCCTGGCTCAACATCGCTCAAAGTGGAGGAGAAGCATCAGGGAAGGTGCCGAACACCTTGAGTCTCTTTGCCAGGAGCAAATGGAGGCCAAGCGCAAACAGCGGAAGGAGCGCACAACAACCCAAGCACCCCACCCACCCATCCCTCCAACCACCGTCTGCCCCACCTGTAGGTCCTGCCTCAGACTCAGCAGTCACCCAAGAACTAATTTTTAGTATGGAAGCAAGTCATCTTCGGCTCCGAGGGATTGCCTAAGAAGAAGATGACTTTGATTGGCGTGGACAAGACTTAATTTTCTGTGGCAAGTTTAGTTTTCATCTACCACACACATACAGCAACTTCACCCCATTCAATGCACGTCAATGGTGAGTCAGGCAGTGAGAAGCTGTTTGAAGCTAACAGTGACGCAACTTGGACAACAACTTTTGGATATCTGTGTTTAACCGCGTATCTGCCCCTCAACTGAAATTGTTGTACCATTTGCGCATAACAGTGAGTGCCATTAGCCTCATTGCGAGAGGGATGGAGTACAAAAGCAGAGAGGTCCTGCTGCAACTGTACAGGGTATTGGTGAGGCCGCACCTGGAGTACTGCGTGCAGTTTTGGTCACCTTACTTAAGGAAAGATATACTAGCTTTGGAGGGGATACAGAGACGATTCACGAGGCTGATTCCGGAGATGAGGGGGTTACCTTATGATGATAGATTGAGTAGACTGGGTCTTTACTCATTGGAGTTCAGAAGGATGAGGGGTGATCTTGTAGAAACATTTAAAATCATGAAAGGAATAGACAAGATAGAGGCAGAGAGGTTGTTTCCACTGGTCGGGGAGGCTAGAACTAGGGGGCAAAGCCTCAAAATGCGGGGGAGCCAATTTAAAACCGAGTTGAGAAGGAATTTTTTCTCCCAGAGGGTTGTGAATCTGTGGAATTCTCTGCCCAAGGAAGCAGTTGAGGCTAGCTCATTGAATGTATTCAAATCACAGATAGATAGATTTTTAACCAATAAGGGAATTAAGGGTTATGGGGAGCGGGCGGGTAAGTGGAGCTGAGTCCACGGCCAGATCAGCCATGATCTTGTTGAATGGCCGAGCAGGCTCGAGGGGCTAGATGGCCTACTCCTGTTCCTAATTCTTATGTTCTTATGTTCTTATCTTCTCACCGTTATTTTGACAGCAAAATCTTGCCAATGAACAAAAAAAGAAATTTACATCATCTAGACCGTTCTTCCCACAGAAAATGCATAATCTATTCCATCATAGACTCCAATCCAACACACAATCTCCTGAAGGATCACAAAAAATTTCTCCCCCAAAAGGTAAATCAAGAAAAGCTCCACATTATCTATCCTTACATCATACACATCCTTGGCCAGTTGCCTTTCTTGGCCTGATATTGCATTGATTTCTGCAGTTCAGCAACAATAATTGATTATCTCCATTTGCATTTATCCTTACAATCCCAAATTTCACTCAAACAACAACAACTTGTATTTATACAGCGCCTTTAACGTAGTAAAACACCCCAAGACATTTCACAGGAGTATTATAAGACATAAATTTGACACTGAGTGACATAAGAAGAAATTAGGGCAGATGACCAAAAGCTTGGTCAAAGAGTTAGGTTTTGAGAGCTAGAGAGGTGGAGAGGTTTAGGGAGGGAATTCCAGAGCCTTGGGCCTAGACAACAGAAGGCACAGCCACCAATTGTTGAGCGATTATAATCAGGGATGCTCAATAGGGTAGCATTAGAGGAGCGCAGACATCTTGGGAGGTTGTGGGGCTGGAGGAGATTACAGAGATAGGGGTTGGGCGAGGCCATGGAGGGATTTGAAAACAAGGATGAGAATTTTGAAATCAAGGCATTGCTTAACCGGGAGCCAATTTAGGTCAGCGAGAACAGTGGTGATGGCTAAACAAGACGATGAGATTTAGGCCATGGGCAGCTGAGTTTTGGATGACCTCAAGTTTACGTAGGGTAGAATGTGGGAGGCCAGCAAGGAGTGCGTTGGAATAGACAAGTCTCGAGGGAACAAAGTCATGGATGAGGGTTTCAGTAGCGGATGTACTGAGGCAGGGGAGGGGTTGAGAGAAGTGGTGTTGAGGTAGAGCTTGGTATAGTCCTTAGGACTCTCCCTTCTTTCACTCCTAAGCTGTGCTATGAAGAAAGCCATCAAAGTGAATGGAATAGCTGAAAGCCACTTTTGGATGATTTTGATAACTTCAGGGAAACAGAATTTTCTAAAATGGTAATGTCACTAAAAAGGTAATTAACAAAAGACAAAATTGACCCAAGGTTGGAGCTGAAGGGGTGAGAAGAAAAGGTGTCCTGTATTATACCTGCGCGGTATCACACAGGAAGGGCGGGTGGGGGAGGGGGGCATGCTACGCAATGAAAATCCTGATTTTCAATGTGGTAGATTTTGTAATGTGGCTTTTACAATATCTCTGTAATTGATCATAGGAATTGAACACCCTCATCATTGTTACTTGTGATCCCAAAGAACCATTTTTCTAAAAGACTGCAGTGGAGAAAGGCAATAGGATTAGAGTCAGGGTTACAACATTTAATAAGTTACTTACCCTCGATTTTAGAAGATACCAGTTGAGTTCTCGATTACTCCAGTTCCAGCTGGCCAAGTCCACATCCACCTCTCCCAGAAAACTATTCCGGCCCAGTGTGTCATTGTGCCAGACAGACAGATTGAGTTTTTGGATTAGGAGAACACTCTTCTCAATTTTATACTGTGGGGGAAAAAAAGTAATGACCTGAATAGAGATAGTTGTGTAAAATCAAATTATTTGCCTAGTAGATTGTTGTAGTGAATAAAAGCACTAATCTTTCCTCAGTATCTTGGCCAATATGCATCCCTCAATCAATACCACCAGAAACCAAATTAACTGGTTATTAATTCCATTGCTGTTTATAGAACCTTGTTGTGCACAAATTCACTGCCATGTAGGTCTACAAACAGAGACTACATTTCAAAAACAATTCACTATGAAATGCTTTGGGACATCCTAAAGATGTGAAATGCACTATATAAATGCAAGGCTTTTTCTTTATTTTTTTAAAAAAACGCTTTCACCTTTGCCATTGAGATACAATTCTAGCTCTGATCGCTGGGATAAACGTCTTCTTCCGCAGTCAGCTGCAAGACTGGTAAGTGAAATCAGACACAGGAATGCATAAAATTGTCTAATTTGGTATATTTTGCGCACAATTGGAAATCTGATCCGGAGGATGTATTGAGTTGCTGGTGAGAGAAATGGAATGGTCACACCAATGTAGTGTGAAGCAATTTGAGGTTGGGTGTTGAAATTTATTGACAGGAGGGCAATTTAGATGAAGCTTTACTCCATCTAACTAATACGAGACCTCTGTCACCATCTTATTAAGTAATCCTGCAACCCATTTGATCTCATCCTACAAACTCTATTATCTTTCCATAACAGCATCTGGCTATTTGCAGTATAATTTCCATCACCCTTCGTAACAAGCAGCCTTTGAGATCAGTAAGTGTATCCGAATGTGCTCGACATAGCAATGCATTTAACATGTGCTGCACTCGACCTAGAAATGCTCGACGCAAAAGGTATTCCATTCCCCAGCCCTGCATATTGACAGGTCATCCAGGAGGCTCCTAGGCAGGTAAGTCAGCTGTGAAAGAATGTACTCAGGTGGCCCATCAGTGACCCAAAGACTCAGAAACAGTCTTTCAAGACCTTTCCAAAGAGCTATATATGCTTGCAAGGTAAACCTTGGCTGAAGGCACAAAAATTTAGCTTCTGATCAAGTGTGTATTTAAGGCAGTCAGCCTCCACAAAAGGATCAAAAAGAGCGAGATTGCTAAACCACAAACAGATGGATGTGCCGTTTAAAAAAAGGGATACATCAGATATATCACATTTTTAAATCAAGGTTAGTGAGACTTGGTAGGTGTCTAGTGTATTGTAAGTTAAACTTATCGGGGTAAAAACTGGTCTTGCGTGGTCGTGAATCAGCAGCCCAGTTTGCACTCAGTCTGAGTTTCTTTTCGATTGACTACACCAGAAAAGAGGAGTGTAAATGGAGCTCCCGAGTCGCTATCACCTGTTTGTGCTACTGCCCAAGGCTAATCTATACCCCACAGACTTCAATGCCCAGCATTCCAAGTAGTACATACCTACAGAAAGCCTACAATTCCACTATCCCCTAGAGCGAGGAGTAAGCTGTAAGGAATGTTGGGATGTTTACACAGAGATAGGCAGACAAAAGGGAACGTGGAGAAGAATGGAAAATCAGTCCTAGAAGAGTCAGTCATAGGCGGTCCCTCGAAACGAGGATGACTCCACGCCAAAAAAAGATGAGTTCACAGGTGTTTCAATGAAGGACCCGAATTACATCCTCAAGGGTGGAAGGTGCCTGTGCGTGGATTTTTTTTTACTTGTGGTGACCGTTGCACACCAGCCACCACACGGGCTTGACAGACGTAGGTCTTGGTCCAGTGGCAAGGATTACCCAAGACGACTGGAGACCTGCTCTGTTGCACGGGCCTAGTGTGCACACATATTGCAGTGTGGACTGGCCTGTGCTGCCCCTGGGCCCCTGGCCCCGGACTCACACCTCCCTAGGGCCCCGATCACATCCCTCCACAGTCTCTTTGACTTTGACTATATGTTAGTGTGCTGGTAACTTTCCAGGATCCAAGATAAGAAGCCACTTGCTCAATAAAAATTACACAAGGTAGTCACAGGTTTGGATATTTTTCTCCAATGAATTCCATGTGTGACAACAAATGTATCAACTACAGTACTTAAAAAAAAATACATACAAGTTACATCATGGTGAAAGTCACAAAGATAAGAATTTTAAACCAGGCAGTGAATGATCGGTATAAAATTTGCAAAGCTGCAAATGTAAACCTTGGGTTGAGTTGCAACTTCCGGACCAGAGCTCAATGTAGCATTCTTGTTCTAAAATCAGTACATATGGATAAAGATGGTAGAAAGTGGCTTATTCACCATCTTGTCAAAATTCAGTAGAATACAAATATGAAAGCAATATTACACACACACACACACACGTCAGGAAATCGAGGAACTAATGGTTCTTTTAAGATTTATTGGCAAAAACATTGTGATATCAAAAGACTTGATAAAATGTCAGCTATCTGTAAGGGTAAGGACGAGGTAGCTGGCAATTTTTAAAATGGGGGGGGGTGGTGGGGATGCGTGGGCGGTGGAAATGGACCAGTGAGAAAAGAAAAGTGAGGGAAAGATAGAGCAGGTGAGCAAGAAGTGAGACAGAGGGAGACTAAAAAAGAGAGAGCACACTTCACATCCAAATGAACTACTCTTGAAGTGATGTCATGTTCTGCGGGCAAACATTGGGTCCAATTTGCAAACAGTAAAGGAGATCAATGGATCCATTTTTTCTGGTGTTGGCAAAGTGAAGAATATCTCTGCTCTTCAAATGGATCCCGAGGATCTGATCCTGGGGATCTTCAATGCTCACCTAAACAGGCAGGCTTAGTTTAACATTTTATCTGTAAGACGGCATCTCTGACAATGCAGCGAATTAGTGCAAAGGGATGCAAATGCCATCATCATACCTTCAATATTTCATTGTAGAGTGGATTAGTGTTTCTCCTTTTGACAGAGGTCTTCCTCTTGCCCATGCGTGCCTTGTCTGGAAGCAAGTAGGTCTTAACATACCTGTAATTACCCAAAACAATATGCTTCAGTTTGATCTATAATACAGCATAGCATTTTAAACCCTGGTCAGAATGTTATCACCTTCTTTCTTGCCCCTTCTTTCCCAGTGGTATTTGATAGCACAAATGACCCATACAAGACTAGGAAGATTTAATCTAATTCTTTGCCAAGTAAAGTGGTCTAAGCTAGGTGGCAGTAATGAACACTCCTGTGCGAGGGAGGGGGTAAAAGGGTGAATAAAGTCATCAGGGGACTCCCACTGCTGATTACTAGTCAGTGATTCTTGCATTTCAAGCAAGAATAAGATTAGGTTCTTCAAAGTCGAATACCCCAGGACTCCCTAGCATTACACATGAAAAGTAGGCACTCAGGTAATGTATTTTACTTTAAAGACACTATATCAATGCAAGTTGCTGTAGCTTCCAAAGGTAACAGGCACCAGAATTGTTAACTTATCACTGCCTTCAATGGGGGAGTGGGGGGTAAGGGAGATGGTGCTGCAGAGCAGTGAAATGTCACGGGATGTGTTCCTCACTCCTCATGACAAGCAGCTGACTTGAACAGTATCATCAACATGGTCTTGGGGGGAGGGGACGCAGGAGGGTGCAAGCGAAGGGTTAAAAAGCAGAAGCAAGAGAAAAAAAAATATGGCATTTCTCCAGAAAATGTGGTGGGGATGGGTTTAAAAATATTGAAAAAATGATGAGGACTGGTCACCCTAGGGCAGATTATTTTTGTCCCGGTGTGGTGAATGGGGGCGGGGGGTGGGGGGGAGGTGAGTAAAACCAGATGGGGAGTGCAGAGGAAAAGAAAAAGAAATAGTAGGAAAAATGTTGCTTTCTGAAAACAAAAAACTCTTAAAATTGAAGTCTACTTACGCATCAGTTCGACCCTTCCTGTCATCCACTATTGCCAGATCCTTACACTGACTCACATAAATCTGGAACTCCTTAGTCTTCTCGTTGTAATCCAAAGCAAACTGAACTGACCCCTGGGCATCAATGCTGCCGAAATCACCACTGTAGACACTCATGATGCTTCCGCTCACCTGAAAGTGGCATTGATGTACAGTTATTTCTATTGAACCCATCATACTGCCATTCACATTGGCAGATGTATCTGCACAGGGTACAAGAGGTGGTTATATTCATCATAGTTACATGGAATTTGTACAAAGGGAAGAGGAAACACTAATTTCAGTATCCAAGTATAGTTATGCCATGAAACTGTTAAACTCTTCCTCCAACAATCTACAATCAGGAAGCACAACTCAGACTTAAGTAAAATATTAGCTAGAATCATCAATAATACTCTTTAGTGTCTAACAGAATCTTTAACCAATTATCTAGCTGTGTTTTACCAAAAAAAAAAGATATAGCTAATGTTTTGAGATTACAGGGTATTGGTGAGGCCACACCTAGAGTACTGCGTACAGTTTTGTCTGCGTATTTAAGGAAGGATATACTTGCATTGGAGACTGTTCACGGAAGGTTCACGAGGTTGATTCCGGAGATGAGGGGGTTGACATATGAAGATAGATTGAGTAGATTGGGCCTGTACTCATTGGCGTTCAGAAGAATGAGAGGTGATCTTATCGAAACATAAAAGATAATGAGGGGGCTCGACAAGGTGGATACAGAGAGGATATTTCCACTCATAAGGGAAACTAAAACTAGGGAACATAGTTTCAGAATAAGGGCCTGCCCATTTAAAACTGAGATGAGGAGGAATTTCTTCCCTCAGAGGGTTGTAAATCTATGGAATTCTCTGCCGCAGAGAGCTGTGGAGGCTGGGTCATTGAATATATTTAAGGCGGTGATAGACAGATATTTGAGTGATAAGGGAATAAAGGGTTATGGGGAGACGGCAGGGAAGTGGAGCTGAGTCCATGATCAGATCAGCCATGATCTTATTAAATAGCGGAGCAGGCTCGAGGGGCCAAATGGCCTACTCCTGCTCCTATTTCTTATGTTCTTATTACTACAAAAAAAAACTTAGCATGCATGTTCCAATTTCTTTACCATTACAGAGCTATACAGGCCAACTTAGAAAACAAGCAAATATTGACACTGCCCACAAAAAGCTGATAACTCAAGAGCAGGGCTGACACCCAAGAACAAGTAGTTATACCTTAAGCAGTAGGTACACACAACATTCTCTCACTTGTACTGCAAGAAAAATAATAAGCACATGAAAGCCTAAAAGGGGAAAGCCAAGCTTTAAATGCACAAAATGGGTGGTGCATTTCTTGGGGGGGTGGGGGGGGCGATGTAAGAGAGGCACTTCCAGGTGACAAGCTCTGGTGAAATATTTTGAACATTTGCATTAAAATATAATTGAGAGAATCGTTGCAGAAATTCAAGACAGCCCCCACTCCTTGTCTCCAATATACAGGAGCGGTATTCCAGGTCATCCGTGCAGGACACACGTGAAGAGGAAGAACGGGCTCCATCTGGTGCATTAGCGACTGGACTCAGGAGAAGCTGGATGGTGGGTTGTAGGTGGCTGTTTGCACTCATTCAAGAAATGTTGAACATGCTGTCTGTGCCCCCAAAACACTGACTGTCAACAAGAGACACTGATGTTTGGCATGTATGCCTAGCAGTCCACGGACCAGTTTAACACTGAGTGCTTGAATACATAACAGAGGCTTGACTGGTTAATAATTAAAACTATAGGAAACTATATACTACTTATTACAATTATGAGGTGCTCAATGTTCACATGAAGAGTTACAGAAAAATGGAAGAATGGCGACATAAATCCCTCCAAAAGTTAACTAGTGGCCTATAGTGGGAAATACTTCACCCGGGCTACTCCACCTTTATCAGGGCAGGGAGGTTTCTTACTTTCAAGGTTTAAAATTCACTCGCAGCTGGCTCTGGTCAGACATGGCATCATTTCACCAGCTACACAAAGCCAGGAAGCTTTCCAGCTCCTGCTCTGCATGGGGCTCCAAAATTCTTATCCACAAAGATCCTATCTCCTTCCCTCTACACATGCTTTCTCTTGTCTCCAACTACACTCCACAGGTTGGAATTTATAGATGGGTTTGTTTATATTTCCACCCTGGGAAAAATGAGACAACCACAAAGCAAATGCCCATTTGAGAGTACCTCAGACAGAGGCAGGTTGAGCCCTGTGGTTCAAACATGTGTGTGTGTGTTCAAACAACTGTTTTTCAGCCATTTGCAGCAACTGAACGCCAGGTTTTACTGAACTACTGAGCAGTTGGCTGCTGACTGGTTCTACCACTGGGGAGCACAGCCAATACAGTTAGCAGTACAGGTATCACTCGGCAGAACACCCAGGGTGCCAGAGGGATTTGAATCTTTGTTGTATAACAGTGCATGCAAAACATGTGCTGGAGTAATTATATGGAATAGGCCAAGATTTTGCATGGTACTTATAGATAAATTCATACCGAAGACACAGATGCCATATCTGAGGAGTGGCTGGCATCACTAGGAGTCTTCCTATGCCATCCAACGTTGAAGCTGACCTCCGAAGCAGAATCAGATTCACTCTGACAAAACAAGACCAGTCGAATAAAGCAGTTCAATATCTTTCAGCTTAGAATCACATAAAATCAACAAGACTCTCAATCATAATTCAGGGGCAAAATAATTTAACACTCCTGTTTGTCGTTTCCTTTTCTTCACCAAGTTATTTAAAGAATTTCTAAAATTCTTGTTGCTCCTTTTACAGCATAGGAGACCTATGCTGGCATCACCGACTCCCAATGCAGTGGTTTGGTCAGCTTGAAGGTAATATGGATTCACTAAGTGGGGGGAAAATACAGACTTTCTGGAGGTTTATCTTTATGGCCAACTGCATGCGGCTTGCATTAGAAACTAACTGTGCTAGCATAGGTCTCTCCATAGTGTCAGCTGTGGCTCAGTGGGTAACACCCTCGCCTCCGAGTCAGAAGATTTTGGGTTCAAGTCCCACTCCAGGTGCTTGAGTACATAAATCTAGGCTGACACTCCAGTGCAGTACTGAGGGAGTGCTGCACTGTCAGAGATGTCATCTTTTGGATGAGACGTTAAAATGAGGCCCCATCTGCTCTCTCTGGTGGATGTAAAAGATCCCAGGGCACTATTTTGAAGAAGAACAGGGGAGTTCTCCCTGGTGTCCTGGCCAACATTTATCCCTCAACCAACATCACTAAAACAGATTATTTGGTCATTATCACATTGCTGTCTGTGGCAGCTTGCTGTGCGCATATTGATTGCCGCGTTTCCCACATTACAACAGTGACTACACTTCAAAAAAGTACTTAACTGGCTGTAAAATGCTTTAAGACGTCTGGTGGTGGTGAAAGGCGCAATGAAATGCAAGTTTTTCTTTCATAGTATAAAAGCAGCTCAAAGTTTGCGAATCAAAATACTTCACACAATGAATTGTTTTGGAATTGCCATTGTTTTGCTATGTAAAGAAATGCAGCAATCATTCTGCACCAGCAATACCCCACAAATAGATTGGGATGAATGACCATCCAATTATTTCTTGGTAGTTTGGTGAAGGGTTGAATATTAGCCTGCACATCAGTGGAACCTCCTGCTCAAATAATGCCACAGGATCTTTAATATCCACCTGAGTAGACCAATGGAAATCTGAATTTAGGTGTCTCATATGTAGAATATTTTCTGGAATGGAGAGACAGGCATTAGAAAAACTGTCCCAGCAATGGGAGCAATATTCAAGCCTTGGACAGACAGGCTGAAGTCTTTAAAGGTGGTTGTTGAGAGGAAAAGCAGTTTTTGGCATGGACGAAGGTTTTGGAAGTAGCTTCATCAATGGAGCTTGCATACAGTAAATTTTAACCATCAACAATTATTGTAGGGTAAGTGTTAGGTGACATAGACAGAAAAATGGTTAATATGTATTTTAAAGAACAGGAGAGGTTGCATGACAGAATTTCATGTATTTGCCTTTTCCACTGGAATGCTACAACTGGCCTCCCAAGACAAGGCATGCTTACCACACCCCTGGACTGTGAAGGAACCCGTACATGCTTCAGTGTGATGAAGTTGGTCTGGTGACTTCGAATAAGAGGTATGGGAAACTATAGGAAATAGCATTGTGAGATGAAGTCATCTTCACCCATGTCAATCAATAGTGCAACGTTTCCCACTGCTCATGTATATATCTTGTAGATTACAGTAGTAGATTCATATCTTATAGGCACATTTAAATTAGCGATTTGTAGTAAAGAAAGGTATATATATCGGTGAATTTTAACAGGTATTTGGATTTCACCCAGGACAGTTGAGCTCGAGAGCTGTATGCTCAATAGGCCTCATCTCCCTAAATCGGTTTTGCTTGATTTATAAATACTTTACCTTTGAATAAGTGAGACTTTGCTTATGAGAGCATTATCTTACAGTCATTGGATGAATTCACATAAATATATCTAGTTAACTAACACAAGGATTGTAATTGGTAGATTTTTCTTAAATTGCCAAAATTTACTCCCATTACTACTCAGCAGCTCAACATCTTTTTTTGAATTAATTCCATTCATCTAGTTTATGCAACCAGCTCTTACTTCAATGCACAATTCCTACTCACGATTATGTTCCATTACCTCAGAGGCCAGCAAAGGAACGGACTTGCTCAGCTTCTTCATCCTTGCATGCTCCAAAGCTGGAATGTTTATTACAGGTGGCTTGTCATCAGCTGAAAAAACCGATGTTGGCATAAAAATATGGAAACCACTTTGGACATCAAGTAAGGAACATTTAGCTGCAGTGATGCACTGTACACAAGAACTACTACTGCAATTCATGAATCACTGAAAGTTAGCATGCAGGTACAACAAACAATTAAGGAAGCAAATGGTTGAGAGGAAAAGCAGTTTTTGGCATAGAAGAGGGTTTTGGAAGTAGCTTCATCAGTGGAGGTTATTACAAGAGGATTTGAGTACAAGAGTAAAGACGTCATACTGCAATTATATAGGGCCCTGGTGAGACCACACTTGGTGTATTGTGTACAGTTTTGGTCTCCTTACCTAAGGAAGGATATACTTGTCATTGAGGGAGTGCAATGAAGGTTCACCAGCCTGATTCCTGGGATGGGGGGGAGGGGGTGGAGAGGAATTGTCCTATGAGGAGAGATTGAATAGACTATATTCTCTAGAGTTTAGAAGAATGAGAGGTGATCTCACTGAAATATAGAACATTCTTACAGGGCTTGACAGGGTAGATGCAGGGAGGATGTTTCCTCTAGCTGAGGAGTCCAGAATCAGGGTCACAAACTCAGAATAAGGGGTCAGCCATTTAAAACTGAGATGAAGAGAAATTTCTTCACTCAGAGGGTGCTGAATTTTTGGAATTCTCTACCCCAGAGGGCAATGGAGGCTCAGTCTTTGAGTATATTCAAGAGAGCGATAGATTTTTGGATATTAAGTGAATCAAGGGATATGGGATAGTACACTAGAAAAAAATAAAGCCTCACATAATAAAGACTGTAATATAATTAACATTGTCAAACATTGATCTGGTTATTTCCTTGCTCTGTTATTTCCATCAACGTAGCCTCAAAATGCCAATGACAACAGAAACACTGCTGCAGAAAAATCAACGCTGAAGCATTTAAAGACCCTGCAAAGAAAGTCCCATTCAGTCAACGCCTCACAACCAACCTGACGACTCCCAATGAACCGGAGCCGCAAACTGCCTGGTCTACCCTCAAGTCCACCATACCTAGCACCTGTGAAGAGACTCTTGGTTACTCTACCAGAAAACATCAAGACTGGTTCGATGAGAACGACCAGGAGATCCAGGAGCTAATAAACTGTAAACGCAAGGCTTTCTTGAATTAGAATCATCACGACACGAAAGAAAGAAAATAGATCTACAGACAACTGAAGGCCGAGGTCCAACAAAAAACTCGTGACCAAAAGAACAGATGGTGAGTGGAAAGAGCGCAGGAGATCCAGCAATCATGACGTGCGTGGAGTTTTTAGCGCAGTCAAGATTACCTACGGCCCAAGCACTCAAGGTCCTATCCCACTGAGGGCTAAGAACGGAGAGGTGCTCATCAAGAACAGAGAGGCAGTCAGCACCCGCTGGAAGGAGCAGTTCGAAGATCTCCTTAACCAAGACTCTGTCTTTGATGCGAGTGTCCTCGACTCCATCCCACAGCATGCTACCCACCACCATCTCGGCACAATACCAGCCCAGCGCGAGGTTGAAAAGGCTGTCTGACAGCTGAAAAACAACAAGGCCTCAGGAACAGATGGAATCCCTGCCAAAGTACTAAAACATGGCGGAGAAGTACTCTTGGCACGAATCCATGACCTCTCATCTGGAAGGAGGTGAGCATGCCAGGGGATTTCAGAGATGCCGTAACCGTGACCATCTTCAAGAAAGGTGAAATTAATTCATTTGGTCCTGTTACTTGTTTAAAGAAATGAAATAGCTTCTATGTTTTATTTACACTGATGCCCTGAAGCGGGAGGAAATGCTGTGCACCTCAGACATCACTTCCACACACAGCTGAAAGAACCCCATTGCAGAAAAGCACAGAATTCAATAGATTCAGAAATTATACAGGTTTATCAATTTGGTCAAATTTTGGATAAAGACTTGAAAATAGAACTTTGCTGCAGATTAACGTTTTCATAATGAATCTCTCACCATCTCTTTTTGTTTCATTCACATTCACTGAAGAAGTGATGGTTTCTCCTGTAAATAGGACATAAATTCTGGTTGTTACTAAAATGATGAACACATTCACAAACTGGACTAGGAGAGCCAACAGATTCCAGCCTCCATCTACCCATGAAGCATGGAAGTCAGCAGATTAAGAAGAACTTGTACATTAAAACGTTTGCGCATGGCATGCACTGCCCATCTACAAGCGTTACTTCCTATAATATTGTTTATACCAACATTTACTATGGAACTTGCCTATGTAAATGTTTAGAACCCTGTCTAAATAGGTCAATATTTTAGAATGATAAGTCCTTATGTAAACATTTTGCCATCGCTGTTGATGAATCAATCAAATCACTCAATGATTTCAGAGAAATTTTCATCCAATTTTTCCACAGTAACTAACATTCCTAATATCAGTAAGACTTCAAACAAACTTTAAAAAACCATAAGCAAGATACTGCAGTTGCTGGAAATCTGAAATAAAAACAGAAAATGCTGGAAATACTCAGCAGTTCAAGCAGCAGCTGTGGAGAGAGAAACAGAGTTAACGTTTCAGGTCAATGACCTTTCGTCAGAACAGTTGTTGAGGGGCACAACTGCTATTAATACTTTTACCAAACATACCAGAGTACTCCTCTTTGTATGCAAGCTGACTGTTTTGACAACAGTAAATTGACAGGAGTAATTTCATTCCACAGCTGTGTGTTAGTCAGCTGGGTAGAAATCCATCCATCTCAACAGTCATTAAGCTTAGTTATTTAACTCTTTCTCACACTTTGCATCTTTCAAAGGTGGGCAGAATTCATTGATGGCATAACTACTGCAGAAATTATTTTCCGTATGTGTAATGTTGAAGAAATAGAATCAGAAAATTTATACATAAAAATTCAGTTATATTAAGCCACATGTCCAGTCAAACAGATAGCTGATGCTCCAATTATATCTTATAGAAAGAAAGAAAAATGTAAGCATACAGAAGAGGGCAGGAAAAGGCTACCTGGTCGATTGATCCTATTTGATCCCAGCATAGTGCACCTTGTGCACACTATTATCTGCCCTCTCTCTTTCTGCCCCCTCCCCCCCCCCCACCCCCACCAAACACACACACACAATCTCCCAGGAAAGGTGAAAAACCAGAGTAGAACCTTAAGCTAATTTTGAAAATCTCAGTGAAATTCCTCTCTGAACAAATAAACAGTCAACTTAGTTTCATGTTATCAGAGTGACTGGTGTCACCAGCCCCATTGACACCTACATTCTAATTCAAGACGCTTAGTTCTTACAAGAACTCGTCCTGCTCCCTCTTGAACACTTGCAGAAAATCTGCCCTTGCTGCGCATGTTGACAACTTATCTGAGAGGTCAACAACTCCTAGAATCTAGTTCTATGCTTTCATAACTTTTATTTATGTCTCCAGTCCTCCCTTGCCCATATTTCAAACAGCCTAACCAAGTGCACAGAATCTAATCGCTTCATTATTTTAAAAAAGGCCTCAATGCAAATCTGTACTTTTCCAAAATAAAAAAGTTCCAGCTCTCTAAACCGATCTTGATAACCAAGGGGACTTTAAACAAGATATCAATCAAGTTGCCCTCTTCTGAACCTGTCATGTATGTACATGCTGTTTGTAGCCACCAGATGGTGTCATTGTTGGAGGCCACTGAGCAGCACGCACATGGTGCTGCTCTGATATAAAAGGCCAGCCATTTTGTGAGTCAGGCACTTTGGACAGAAATAAAGCAGAAGTAAGGTTGTACCTTGCTTAGTTAAACAGTACTCAGTTTGAACCTTTATTGCATACATAACAGAACCTTTTTCAGAGTCTCTACATAACCATCCCCTCCCCCCAGTACATGAGGGACTGAAAACTGGACACAGAATTCGAGATGTAGCCTGTCCAAGGCTTTGCACAAGGAGAGGATAGTACTTCTTGTTTTATACTTAACTATCCTAGCAATAGATCCTAACACCCCATTATTGTTTGCTGAATCATGCACTATAACCGCCAAGTTTCTTCGCACTTAGTGGCCTTGAGCACACAACCCTGACCAGCTATATTTTCCATTAAGTTGTAAATGCATCAATACAATATTCTACCAGGCAATACATTGAGAGTTCTTTTTAACTGCTAATCATGGAGTGAAACACAGCAGCCAACTTGCACATGCTGCATACTTCAGTGCAATACTAAGGGAGTGCTGTATTGTTGGAGGGACATTCTTTCAGATGAGACTTCGATCATATCCCCATTTTCCTGGTCAAGTGGACATAAAAGATCCAATTCCATTATTCAAAAAATGAGCAACAGAGTTCTCCTGTGTCTTGGGTAACATTAATACTGCAACCAACATTACCAAAACAGATCAACTGGTCTTTCATCTCATTGCTGTTCGTGGGATCTTACAGTATGTAAATTCATTGCAGCATGTGTCTCCATAACAGTGACTACATGTCAAAATTAATTTATTGGCTGTGAAATGCTTTGGGACATCCAGAGGATCTGAACACTGTTATATAAATGTGAGTTCTTTTTGTTTCTGCAACAGGAATATGTCACCATTTTGCTGTTTATAAAATATTAATTACTCTATTGAAACTTAAAAATGCCAAGTGAAAAGTTACATTTACAGATAATGCCAATACTTACTTTCTATAGTAGAGCTTAGGTTGTCCATACTCTTAGCATTAGCCTTCTTAGCTCTGGCTAAAGCCCTCATTACAGGAGACAATCCATAAGTAGGACCTGAATTAAATTAGGAGAACACTTTCAAACACAACTGATCACATTAAAAAAAATGAATCAAATAGAGTACATGGCAGCAAAGTACATTCCAGCAACTGAAGGATCAACCTTCAATATTTGAACCAGGGAAGCTGCTTTGGCTGAAGCAAACTTGAACGGTTGGTAGAAATCTGTAGGCAGGGGCCCCAAGTGTCCCCTTAGGAGGAACATAAAGAGAGAAGAGATGACAAGTTAAAACCAATTTGAAATAATTTTATTTTTTTACTAATGACCGCATTTTCTTGCTGCAATCTGTTTGCAAAGTATATTTTGTTCTAAACATTTGGACATCACAGGCATGGTTTGTTTCTTAACCTGAACAGAGATTCCACTAGAACCCAATAATCTTGAGGAACAGAGATTTGGTCCAACAAACTTCACCCTCTTTGATAGATCAACATCTATTCCCATCTCCCATGCGCTCAATCCCTTCTGTTGTTTCTTGAACCCATTATTACTGTATATTTCAATACCCTTCCTCGTTAACATTCCACAACTATTGGCCTCTGGATGTAGAAGTCCCACTTCCCTTTACACCCCTAACTTTCCAATTTTTAAAACTCACTTCTCCTGGTAATTTGAGCCCTTTGCCAGGGTGAACAATTTGCTTTAGTCAACTGTCAATTACTTTCAGAATCTTAAATTTCAGGTTCAGACACCGTAAAATCTCTTCTCCAAAAGAAAACCAACTTTTTAATCTTTGTTCTCAATTTTATAAACCCAGACTCATCTTTGTTGCCCACCCGTGAACCTTCTCAATTTACAGGTAGCCAGTGAGTTTTTGTATAAGCATCATGGTTTTCCCAAAGTTGAACAGAACCATTGTACAATATAGAACCAACATGGACAAGTTAGAGCAACACCTAATGAGTGGTGCGAATGGCATCAAACCACAACTTCATTGGGGGAGCGCCAGAAGATTGGGAGCATGATATTGTTTGCACTGACAGAAAAGTGGATAAACTAATAAGAGTTAGGTATCAGGATTTTAAGTGAAGTATTCAACCTTCAAAGAAAAGCAAATTACTAAATATGAAAAATCAAACCTGATTCAATCCTTTGAAAATCACCGTTACTCTCCGAATCATCCACACAATGGACGACATTTGAAGACTGCTCCTCCTGGACTCTGGAATTACTATTTACTGCTTTGTCCGATAGGTCAACCCCATTGTCTTCTGTACCGGTGAAGGCTAAAGGTTTAATATTGATTATAGGGTGCACATTGACTGAACACTGGAGTTCATCTGTGGATGATGCTCGCATATATGCATCTGCAGAATGTGCCTTCTTGCAGAACAATGTTGACTCTTCACTTGCACTTCTTGGCATCATGTGTTTATTGCATTTCAGTGTGGTCTCAGGTTCAGTTACATCACCTCCCCGGCTCTTCAAAGAAATGTTGACGCAGTCATTTTTTACAGGGTCCATTTCCCGTTCCACTATAGGAATATCAGATGGCGAAGAGCTTAACGTGATTTCCTCATCTATTTCCTTCGGAAAAAAATGGTGTTCTTTGTAGAGGTTTATTGTGTAACCATCTACAGGGGTCCTCACCTCTGGTTTGCGACCATTGTCAATCAATATTGGGCTCTCATTGCAGGCTTCATCATCAGCCTTTATCATTGTGTGCTCCTCCTCTAGTGCTGGGTCATACATAGCTGATTCAGCTGCCATTTTCTTTAGCTTCTCGTACATCTCCTTTCTCTCATTCTCTTTTGGTGGAAGAATCTCCTTTTTTATAGTTTCCTCCACAATGTAATCAGAAGCAGTTTGACTGCTGTCCATGATTGGCAAAGACTCATCCCAACTGGAGAGCTTCATTATTGTGGGTCTTCCATGTTCAAATGATTCCGGTACAACGGAGTCGTTTGCCTGATCATTGTTGCTGCGAGTTTGTTGGACAACTGTTTTAGAGGTTTCACCAACCATAGAAGGATTTGCTTCTATGTGTTTATCCAATTTGGTCATCCATGCACCATTCTTTTCCATTGTGACAGTTGGTTTGACTCTTGAAGCAGGAACAGGAGGCAACTTGTTAGTCCCGGTTAACTGATCAACTTCTCCCTCTTCCTCAGAGGAATGAGATACTGATTGATTCCTTTGAAGTTCCAATTTAGGAGAGCTATTTGTAGGAGGAATTTCCATGGTTACCAAATTGGACTTTGGCTCAGTCACTGTGGAATGCTTTATTTCAGTGGGACAGCCTTTGTAATCTGGTGATCTAAGTTTTCTGAATGGAATTTTGGAAACATCACTTGGAAGCTCATTGTTTGCTTTACTGGAATCAATTCCTTTTTCCCAAAAATGCCTCAGGTTTTTAAAATGGCTGGGATCAGTGAGGGCTTCCTCTTCAGGGTGCTTATTACTTAAAGCACTTATGGTGAACACAGTACCTGGTTTATGGCCTTTCTCTCTCTCATCATCAGAAGAGGATGACTGATATTTATCTATTCTGGAAGTAGGTTGGGAGGCAGCTTTTGCTTGGTCAGTCATCTCAGCAGTCCCATTCTTACCTTGCAACATTCTACTTGACAGCTTCAGATCCTCAACAGGTGCTTTTGGAGTTTCTCCTGCTGTTTCTAAAGCAATTTTCAGTCTTGGAATTTGAGATGTGGGTGACAGGTCCAATTTCTCAAGTACCTGGTGAGCTTGTTGGTCTTCATTAGCAGTGGTTGCAGGTAGTCCTTGTGGACCTACAGTATATAAAGCAATATCCAGTTAATAACAAATCCAGGCATTGCAAGTAAAGTTACACTAAAGTGAACTAGGCAGATATTAAATCAGTAAAACTTCCTATGATAAAATGAAGCATTTTTGTCCAGCTGTGACTTGGTAATGGTTCTGTTAAGTCAGTCACGAGACACGTTAAAACCAGCTGTACTCAGAAATCTTGTCCCTGCCTAAAATCAATACCATGTTTCAAGGATTATTCAGCTATCTCTGGGCAGTTCACTCGAGGAAGAAACCGAGTCACACAGTTCAAACAAATAGAAACATAGAAACATAGAAAATAGGTGCAGGAGTAGGCCATTCGGCCCTTCGAGCCTGCACCGCCATTCAATGAGTTCATGGCTGAACATGCAACTTCAGTACCCCATTCCTGCTTTCTCACCATACCCCTTGATTCCCCTAGTAGTAAGGACTTCACCTAACTCCTTTTTGAATATATTTAGTGAATTGGCCTCAACAACTTTCTGTGGTAGAGAATTCCACAGGTTCACCACTCTCTGGGTGAAGAAATTCCTCCTCATCTCGGTCCTAAATGGCTTCCCCCTTATCCTTAGACTGTGTCCCCTGGTTCTGGACTTCCCCAACATTGGGAACATTCTTCCTGCATCTAACCTGTCTAACCCCGTCAGAATTTTAAACGTTTCTATGAGGTCCCCTCTCATTCTTCTGAACTCCAGTGAATACAAGCCCAGTTGATCCAGTCTTTCTTGATATGTTGTGTAATTAGCTCATATGTGTCTAGTTGGCAGCTCCTTTTAAACTTAGCGGACAAGTTTCAAATGACACCAAGGCCATTAACTGTCTTGAAGCTAATTAAACACATTGTACTATCTTCACAAGACCCTTGGGAAAAGGAAGGAGAGCCACATCTCATCCCATTGAGGCTATAAAAAAAGCAAAGCAAGCACCATGGTTTATGTATAGAGGTATAGAATTGAAAAGTTGGAAAGTTATGCTAAACCTGTATCGAACTTTGGTTAGACCACACTTAGAGTACTGGTCACCAAATTATAAAAAAGGAAAGAGAGGCACCAGAGAGAATGCAGAGAAGATTTACAAGGATGATACCAGAAATGTGATGGAACGCCTATCAGGAAAGGATGAATAGGCTGGATCTTGTTTCTCTTGAAAAGATAAGGCTGGGGGGTGATAGAGAATTCAAACAGGCTGCATTTAGACAGATTGTGAAAATTCACAGACCCCCAAGTCAAGGCTGCTACATGCAGTTCAGCATGTTGCATTAAGGCATCAATCAACTTGACATTTTAGGACCCTTGGGTAGCGAGGTTAAAAGACTATTAATTGAGCCAATAAGGTCAAAGGCGGCAAGTTCTTTTCTGTAAATTGATCCAGGTATAAGTACAGCCATTTTGACCATGTGGTCCCAGAAGGACAAAGACCTGGCTTAAAGCCAAGAACTTGTTACTGCTGTCTGCCAAATTAAAGAATGTTAAAACTACAATCGGAGCTCATATTTCATTGGAAATTAAGAGATCTAACAATTTTGGCGTCACGAACACAATCGCTGAGGAAAGAAACTGAATTTTGGACATCGGTAAGGACTCCTCTTTTTAAAAAAGTCCTCGGTCAAAAGTCTAAATTCGCCTCTCCTTCTACGCGATTCCGAAAGCCTCCGGTTTGCGAACCCTCTGGTTGTTAGTCGGCTCGAGGTCCCATAGGCTTCTAAACTTCGGCAGTGTGTTAGTTAATTAATCACCGACCTACTGATCGGCTGGAAAGCTTACGACTCGAGACCCCAGTAAAGAACTCAGTATTATGGCAGCAGGAGATAAGAGCAAAGAATTGCCTACAACTGTTAAAAGTGGGCAAGCACCACCTGAAGTTTCGCTAGATTTAATTCTCGAACAGTTGAAAGAATACATAGAGCAACAATTCAACTTATCTAAAACCTGTATTAAGATCGAACAAAAGTACGGAACCTCCAAAGGACAATGGTCCTTGGACGAGATTAAAAGGGTCTGGGGAAAAATGACCCGTATGAAAAATAAAGAGCGAACTAGATGGTCCCTAGCGGTTATGGGCCAGATCCGAAACCGGAATGAAATTATAATGCGTTCCCAACATGATCGAGAACTGACCAGTACAAAGGATCAATTGCAAGCAGTTTGTGCACAGCTGCGACAGAAAAAGCTTGAACTTGAAAAGCTGGAAGCGGAAGTTAAAGATCTTAAAGGTGAAATTAAAGAATGGAAAAAATCATTAGATCAAGAGACAGCAATAGGAAAAGGAAAATGTATTGATCAATTCCCAGGGTACCCATGTTTGGATAAATTAAAAGCGCAAACCCGAAGACACGACCGAGGAATAGATACGAATTCTGAATCCTCCGACAATACAGGGTCGGAGGATGACGAATTAGGGGTGCGTTTTGCCCCGTTTAAAAAAAGACGAGTTGTAGTCAAATCAGAAGAGACTGCGGATGAGGGCGGAACCAAAAAAACGAGGAAAAGGGTGTATGCAGAATACTTATTTCATGATCCGGCAGACCCAGAGAAAATTGATAAATGGTCCAAGGAATTGCCCAATCCAAAGAAAGGGGGAGTAAAAACGTGGGACCAATTGGACCGCTTAAGAAATATATATCAACTTCATCCCTGGGACGGAGTGCAAATTTTGACCATAATGGTGCCAAAAACACAGGGAAGAAAATTGCACGACAAGGTAGAAGAAGCTTTGGGGCAGGATGAGCAAGATTTAGATGCAGGATGGGAGGCGATTAAACACTGGCTGCAAGCCTTCAGTCCAGCTAAGACAGACTGGGGAAAAATTGCAGCCTGCCAACAGAAAGGAACAGAGGAGGTCCTGGAGTATGACGAGCAGTTTAGATGCACGTGGCTAGAACATTCGGGTATGAATAATACGGATGAGGAAATGGATGAACAAGTGTTTGGACCCCTGAATGCAGCTTTTGTGGCAGGTCTAAAGCCAGAACTGTCCAAAATGCTTAAGGTAGTGTTACCGGACTGGGAAGGTAGAGGAACTACCTTTGCAGCATTGATGGATCGATGTAACCAATTAGATCGGGATATGGGAGCTAAAGTCCGAGCTGTACAGGCTATGCGATAAAAATCCCAGAATTCCGATAAACAGTTATTAGGAAAATTACCTGGAAAATGTCATTATTGTGGGAAAGAAGGTCACTGGGCCAAGACGTGCAGGGCAAAACAGCAAGGTCGTGGCTGGGGAAGAGGACGCAGCCAGGGATACAATTCAGCCAACAAGCCAGGCTTGTCACAAGATAACGACCTCATAGAAGCATTTAAGCGACTGACAATACAACAACAGAAGGAGTTACTTGGGATAGCAAAAAACGATTAGAGCCCACCCTGGCCCCCCCCTCCTCGCATGAATACAACAGAGGGGAGATGGGCTATATATAACTGTGAAGGTGGGCAATAAGGATGTGGACTGTCTTTTAGACACAGGGGCGGAATTAACATGCCTACCCCTACAATATGGAGACTTTTTGCCGTTGGATGCTAGGGCACGTACAGCCTATGGAGTTGGGGGCCATAAAATGGAAATTAAAAGGACAACACTGGTACTTATAGGGCTGGGTCCACATGAACTAACCACGCCGGTCTGGATAGGTCCAGTAGATCAACCCCTTTTGGGAATGGACGTTCTAATCCAAGTATATTCATCGTTGCATTTCGAGGATGGTCGGGTGACATGGTCAATTAGAACTTTGAAGAAAGAAGAATTGAAGGAACACCCGAAATGGGCTAAAGATAAGAACGATTGTGGCCTACTCCAGATGGAGCCTGCGTCATTTACCGGGACCAAGCCTCCATGAACTAAACAGTATCCCATCAGTCCAACTGCCATTGCGAGAATCTTACCGGTTATTCAGCAATTGGAGAAACAAGGGGTACTTATTAAAACGCATAGCTCCTCCAATAGCCCCGTGTGGCCGGTACAGAAATCTAATGAGACTTGGCGTTTGACTGTCGATTATAGAAAAGCTAACCAGTGTATTGATCAAAAAGCTCCTTTGGTCGCAGATCCCTCCACCATTTTTAATGCCCTCAAACCGGAACATAAATATTTCTCAGTTATAGATATGGCCAACAGATTTTGGTCGGCGCCTCTGGTATTCCACATGGCTTTACAAAGCCATTTGCGAGAATTACCTCCCCTGTCATCCACAGTCATCCAATATGTAGACGATACCTTGCTAGCTTCAAACACGGAGGAACAGCATGAACAAGATTTACGAGCTTTGCTGGATCACCTTCGGCTGAAAGGACATAAAGCCAGCATCAACAAAGCACAAATATCCCAAGAAGAGGTTGTATACCTGGGACAAAAGATTTCACAAGGAAAGAGAGAACTTACCCAGGATAGAACTGCAGCCATTCGGGCTGCTAAAAAACCCACCACTATTCAGGAACTAAGGTCTTTTTTGGGATTGTGTAACTTTAACAGAAATTGGATTGACTCCTTCACACAGCTTGCTCAGCCACTGAATGATATTTTAAAGGGGAAACGTGCCTCTAAAGAAGCCATCACCCTCACTAAGGAACAGCAAGAGGCCTTCCTGAGTTTGAAAAAGACTTTGTGTTCGGCACCGGCTCTGGGAATCCCCGACAGTGGTAAGCCATTTACCCTGTTTGTCCATGAGAAAGAAGGATATATGACAGCTATACTGACACAAGAACATGGGGATCGGCAAAGACCTATTGGCTATTATTCGGCAAAACTGGATGTGGTAGCCCTCGGATGGGGAAGTTGCCTAAGGCCCATGGAAGCTACATGTTGAGCGGTAATGATCACTGCGGGTCTAGTCCTTGACCAAAAGCTGATTGTCAAGTGTCCCCACACCGTACACGCTTTGCTGTCTATGAATAGAATGTCTCAGGTGATGGCAGCTAGATGGACCCGCTGGACAGCAGTTTTGGAAGCTCCTAATCTCCATATCGTCCGGGCCAGCCCGATTAATCCCGCAACTATGCTCCCGATGTCAGAATCGAGGGAGCAAGAGGGAGGAGAATGTGAAGAGCATGACTGCGTGGAGATTTTAAAAGAAACAGAAGAAGCAGCCTTAGCAGCAGAGGAGCCTCTGCACAACGCAGACCTCATCCTGTTTACAGATGGTTCCTCCTTTGTTGACAATGGTACCAGAAAAGCAGGATGGGCAGTTACAACCTTATATGAGGTAGTGGCAAAAGGATGTTTACCCTCAGGAACGTCAGCACAACAGGCTGAGTTACGGGCCCTGTCAGAAGCATGTCGAATAGCAGAAGGACAGACAGCTAATGTCTACACAGATTCGCGTTATGCTTTTGGAGTCGCTCACGACTTTGGTCTGTTATGGAGGAAAAGGGGATTCCTCACTGCTACTGGTACACCTATCTGAAATGGAAAAGAAGTCCGAGACTTACTGGAGGCCATACAATTAACTCAGGAAGTGTCCATCCTGAAGTGTAAGGCCCATACCAAGGAAAATACCACAGATGCACAGGGAAATGCCCTAGCCGACCAGGCAACTAAAGATGCCGCCTCACAGGGCGTTCCTCCAGAAGAACCAACACAGATGTGCAGATTGAAAGCACTCATTACATTCCCCGATGGGGAGTCCCGAGTAGCATTGACTCAGATCAGGGAACACACTTCACAGGTGCTGTCTGCCAAGAAGTCTGTAGGTTACTGAACATTACGTGGGATTTACACTGTCCTTATCATCCACAATCATCAGGACAAGTAGAGCGAATGAATCGAACTCTGAAACAACAGCTTGCCAAATATCACCAAGAAGGAACACCAGGGCCCCAGGCACTACCAATAGTGTTATGTAGCATTAGGGCAACCCCGAACAGAACTACAGGTCTAAGCCCATTTGAAATTATAACAGGAAGACCCATGTCGCTGCCAGGAACTATCGATTTACGGAAAGCTGATGGTCACTTAATGAGTGACACTTTGTTATCATACTGTCAGAACTTAACCAATGCTATTAGTTCTGTTTCCCGACAGGTATCGGCAGCTTGGGGTAATCCACCTGAAGGAGGACATGACATCATCCCGGGAGTCTGGGTGTATGTGAAAAAGTTGCATAAAGAACCTTTGGGTGCCAAGTGGGAGGGACCTTATCAAGTGTTATTGACCACCCAGGCAGCTGTTAAAGTCCAAGGAAAGAAAGTCTGGATCCACGCTTCACACGTTAAACAAGCACCCGTAACTGAAGCTGAAATCTAATAAGGACAATTACTTTTTGCGAAAATGTATAAATTTACTGTATTATTGATTGTAGGTATTCTAGGCATAGGCCTACTTCTTACTAGCCGACCCTCTGCACCAAAGGGAAATAGTAGGGTAGCAAGGGAATTACATGTAAATACCTTTTTATATATGTCATACATTTATGCCAAACAAGGTAACATTTCTAGTTGTTGGGTGTGTGCGCATATTCCTATTCACTCAAAGGGAGGGATTCCCTTGAGGCCAGTTCCCTTAAATATCTCGGAAATGGCTGAGTGGATAATTAATCAAAACAAAACAGGCAATGCATTTCAGGATACGGAAAACTGGGCACGTAAATGGAAGTCAGCAGGTTACAATCTGACTACCTTTGAAGGGGGATACCAACCATGCTACAATAATTCCAAACGGCCCCCATTTTTTGTTATCACTAATACAACGGGAATAGGAAGACCGGGGGAATCGCTCTGTCTGATTAGAAACATCAAAGGAGGCCAAAATATGGGGTATAGTAAGTGCTCCCGGAATTATAATATAATCAAGCCACGGAACCGTCCAAACTGGGCCGATGTGGGAATTTTTAACGTAACGGGGATTCTGAATAAAACAGATGAAAAAGCCTGGACAGGCCCCGGAGTGTTGCTAACAAAGAAACAGCTAACATTCATTGCATATAATGGCACCTATTGGGTGTGTGGCCACAAGGCCTACCCTTGGCTGCCCCAGAATTGGATGGGATCCTGCTATTTAGCCTACATTGTGCCTTATATGTATCATATAAAGTCACTGTCGGAAAACTTACACCGTCCTAAGAGAGCTATCACAGAAACAGAGAGGTTCTTTGCCATTCTGATCCCTGGGTATGGGACCGCCAAACTGGCAAGGGAATCCATTAACATGGCATCCATTGTGGAACGAGTAGCCAATGATACCTCAGAGGCCCTAGTTAAAATCAATGCAGAAATGGTAGCAATCCGCACAGTAGCCCTACAGAATAGACTGGCCCTTGATTACATCCTGGCTGAAAAGGGAGGTAATTGCGCCCTACTCGGAACTGAGTGTTGCACATATATCCCAGATAACTCCGAAGAAATTACCCACATATCCAAAAGGAGGTAGAAAAAGTTAAGCAACCCCCATCATTCACTTTGTGGAGTGGAGCCACTGAATGGCTAGGTTCAATAGGAACTTCATTGGTGGAAGGTTTAATTCTATTTGTTGTAATTGTTTTACTTTTATATTGTTTGTTTATGTTGATTAAATGTTGTTGTGACCAGGCGGTTGTAGCTGCTGTCCCGCAGGTGAGACACCTTGCAGGTCCCAGCAGACTGTCTGTACGTGGCACAGGGGTATGTTATGCTTAAGGGAAGGTTGTTTACTGGTTGAATTAAGATATTGATTTGGATTAAGGTTAATTAACCTACTAAAACCAGACTTCCATTGTGGCCACGATGGAATGCGGGTTGGTGTAAATTTGTGTGGAAGCTACTAGTCTGGACATCAACAAATTTTAGAAGGAAACTCTATTAACATGTATGAAATTATTTTGTAGAATGTTTAACCAGTGATACCTGATGTTTTATGATTCAGTTTGTGAAAGAATCAGAGGGATTGATAGAGAATTCAAACAGGCTGCATTTAGACAGACTGTGAAAATTCACAGACCCCCAAGTCAAGGCTGCTGCATGCAGTTCAGCATGTTGCATTAAGGCATCAATCAACTTGACATTTTAGGACCCTTGGGTAGCGAGCCAATTAAAAGGTTAAAAGACTATTAATTGAGCCAATAAGGTCAAAGAAGGCGAGTTCTTTTCTGTAAATTGATCCAGGTATAAGTACAGCCATTTTGACCATGTGGTCCCAGAAGGACAAAGACCTGGCTTAAAGCCAAGAACTTGTTACTGCTGTCTGCCAAATTAAAAAAGTTAGAACTACAATCGGAGTTCGTATTTCATTGGAAATTAAGAGATCTAACAGGGGGTGACCTAATAGAGGTCTCTAAAATTATGAAAGGTTTTAATAGAGTGAATACAGAGAGAATGTTTCCACTTGTGGGGAAGAGCAAAACTAGAGGCCATCAATATAAAGACAGTTACCAAGAAATCAAATCGGGAATTTAGAAGAAACCTCTTTACCCAAAGAGTGGTGAGATTGTGGAACTCGCTACCACAAGGAGTAGTTGAAGCGAATAGTAAAGGTGCATTTAAGAAGCGGTTAGATAAGCATATGAGGGAGAAGGGAATAGAGGGTTATGTTGATAGATTTAGATGAGGTAAGACGGGAGGAGGCTCAAGTGGAACGTAAACACCGGCATAGACTGGTTGGGCCGAGTGGCCTGTTTCTGTGCAGTATATCCTATGTAGTCCTATGTAATTCTATGGCAAGATTTCAGGCTCAACTGATATGATACAATGCTGCAAATCATGTTAACACTTTTACTTTCTTTAAACAGATAAAAAAGGCTCCTCAGATATTTCTCAAAAGAAGACGGTGCCCCTTTTAATATTTTCCCTTTTTTGATGGGGTAGAAGGGAAAGTTTACTAAAGTAATAATTGTGAGCACCACACATCACCTGGTTCAGAGGCAAGGGTTTCTGGCTCACTTTCTCTGGATGAGTTCTTCCATTTTGGAATCCGGGTAATGCTAGAGGTAGACATTTTCCTTTTGTCACTGGTCTCTGGAATCTGGTAAGTGGGTGCCCCTTTATAGCGAATGGCTATGCTCTTCTTTGGTTTTTGCATGACCACAGTCTTCTCCTGGATCGGAGACGCTACAGTCGAAATTGTGGCAGGTCCTTGGCCTGAAACAGAAAAATTGATACTCACTTAACTGGGAGCTATTTTCTGACACAACCTTCTCCGTTCACAAAATGTACAATAATTTCACTTTCAGTACTGAAATATACACAAATTGGCTGGTTTACAATGACTAGCAAATGGATATCGCAGCTGAATTGAATCCAGCTCAGACTGGAGAGGCAATTCTTTTCTCTCTACCAACTGCAAAGGAAGTGTTTGAGGAAGCCTAAACTCAACACCTAGTTGGCAAAAGTCTACAGTATGAAACCGACCATCAGTGACAGAAAATGACAATCTAACTGAAAGAGGCTATAAGGATAGGAAAAAATGTGGGAAAAGTCAAAGTCCCACTACATACGTGATTTCTTTGGAAAAGGAGTGAAGCCAATATTTTCTGTACTTGAACTCCGCCAGCTGAACAATGGAGAAAGTTTCCCCTTCCCTCCATAGCCTCAGTCCGCCACTGGTAGCTATGCTTTCAGCCAGCTTGGTCCCATTCTGGAATTTCATCCTCAAACACCTCAGCCTCTCCACTTCCCTCTCCCCCTTAAAACCCACTTTGACCAAGCCTTTGGTCATCCTTGCCATTTGCTCCTCGTTTGGCATTGTGCCTGTTTTCAGCCATCTCTGAAACACCTTGGGACCTTTTTCTGCATTCAAGGTACTGTAGAAATGCAAGCCACTGCTGTTATTTCACCTAAAGGCTCTGGGAATGCTTGTTACAGTTATTGAATATAAAAGCATTCTGTTTCCCCCCATATTGAATTCTTTTATCTTGATGTTTTACCAGCAACAAAGATTTCAGTTTGGAATCAATGGCAATTGTAGCACAAGATATATTTTCCCTAGCGGTGAGATCAGATTACTGAAGGATGTTATTTTTTGCCCCATTAAGCACAGCTACTACTAGCAGAGGGTAAAGCAAATGCATCATGTAGAGTGTGGAAAATCAGCCACAAGGACAAGTTTCCCCAGGATACAGGATAACCTTCTGTTCAATTACAGCTCCAATATATTGTGCATGATGTTCATAACACCACCTTCAGCCACGTGCTTTTAGCTCTCACCACCAATGACACAGCTGACTGCATCTTTCACTGTACATGGAATGGACAGTGTCTCACCACACTATGTATACTGGAGACTGAGCTAGGTTCAGATTCATGCTCAGGGTTCAAATGAAGTCACAAGTAACTTGGATAGTGTGTGAAACTCATTTGAAACCAGAGCCTTTAGGTGAGATAATAGCAGCAGCTTGCATTTCTATAGCACCTTGAATGTAGAAAAAGGTCCCAAAAAGGTTTAAAATCAATATCCCATTTGGTTTTTTTCCTTCCCACATTAAAGAGACAAGAGACTGCTAAAAGTGCTATAGGAGGAGACTGAGGCAGTAGTGTGGAAGACAAGCAAAACCTTGACAGTTTCATACTGATAATGGAAGATATTAAAGATTGTCCTGAAATAAAAACGATTGCACACCCTCATTACAAAAGAGGAAAAGTATTTGAAAGTAGAGGGGAAAATTACTCAAAGTTTCCAATGGATTTAAAGAGATATGATGGAACAGTGATATTTATGGTACAGCTGCCTCTCTAGGTTTTGATTAACTTCATGCTCATTAAGATGAGAGAGACCAGCAATGGAGATCAGAACACCCTTAGTACTCTTGGGTCTGATGTCGAAGTGGATAGAGAGACACGTTTCCACTACATTGCACAGATGTGATACTTCCATTTCCCACACCAGCTATGTTTTGTGGCTCATATTGGGAAAGTAATTTAACATTTCCTTTCTCTATTTCCATTTCAATTGTTTAAAAAAAAAACCATCACATTCACACTTGTTAATCTGAGTGCTGATGACCTTGAGGATTCTAACCAAGAAGATAGTTACTTAACCAGCGTGAGGGAGCTGGATTCATCGCGGAGCTTTGTCATTGACAAACTGCTGACTGGAAAGAACTGCTGACCTCCAACATGAGGAGATAGTCAGTAAGTAGTGGGCTGGGAGAAAGTGAAAGAAAATTGGATAAACACATGTGCAGCTGAAGTGATAGACTGATTAAACACTATGGGCTGAATTTTTGGGTCCGTTACGCTGCAGGTTTCGCCCCGGAGCGGCGAGAAATGGGGCGGCAAGGTATTCTGCACCCCGTTGCGATCATCCAGTCCCGTTTTGCGGCGGAGCTTAGGACCACCGCCAGGAAGAGCTGCACCAGGTGTGTAACGCCTCTCATTGTGACAGCGGCAGTAGTTTGGATTCACACCTGACCCGTATGCCCCGAAGCGTGCCCTGCGATGACCACCAGGGAATACAGAGCGGCCCTGCCGGCAGCAGTGAGGCAGATAAAGTGCAAAAAAAAGATACGTTTCGGTGTTTATTCTTTTAGTTTTTTGTAGCAATGTGTGTTGTAGTGGTGTGGGCAATGTTATGAGAATGTTTGCGAGGTTTTTATTTTTTTATTTTTCCCCTCCCAAGACCTCTCTCGGAGCGCTCCAGGCCCTGCACTTTAGCTAGGTTCCCATTTTTGTGCCGTGAAAGTTGTACGCCTCCCTTTACACTGCACCCCTGGGGCCCAGATGGCAAAAATTTCTCCACACAGCGCAAACGTTACCCGGGCGGTAACCTTCCCGCCCCGAAAACAGCAAAACCGAAAATCCAGTCCATTGGATCAATGGCAATCTGGTGTTCATTCAGGTCCTTCACATGGCCAGGCTTGCTAACCGCTCCCAGCTCATTTCTCCTTGCATCACCAATTAGGTCATTTTATCAGTTAGGAAGACTTTGTTTTTTAACCATCATGTTACTGAGAATGAAATATCCTCTTGAAATATTTTGTATTATATAGCTAGACTGTTGGAAATTTGGAGACAGAGGGAGCTAGGTCATTTTATTTTTTAATTGGCAAGGACTGAATCATTGCTGATTGGGCTTTTCTCAGAAGCTCAATTAAAATATTGCAAACCAGGGATTTAGGGGGGAAAAAAAGTGATTGAATTGCACTCTCACACACAGTGGGTGTGGATTGAGTGCTCATCATTTGTCCCCCACCTCCAGTAATGTCAACAAACATCGTCTTCTGAAACTTCAGATGAGAAGAAACATTTCAGCACCACATACTCACCATTCAAATCACGGTGTTCAGAATCTTTCGGAGCCTTCCGTGTTTCCTCTGTAAATTCTAAATGACTCCGTGCTTTTGGAATCGGAGTACTGCCAACAGTCGGCTCAGTTCTTTGGTCCTTGATCTCAGCAGCCTGGTCGGCTTGTGTCCGATTGCAGTGTGTTCCTGCAACATTGTCTTGTTTGGTCAGGTCTGGAGCCTGTTCACAAGTAGGAGACTCTGCATCGGGGACTGCAGGAATTCTGTGCTGACCTGTAACAGAGAATATATTAACTTACCCCAACGAGTAGCCCCTTCACAATGTGGTCTCACTAATTCTCAGCACAGGGCAATATCATTTCAAGTACAAAAAGACCCCAAACAATTTGAAAATTAGTATGCTTCAAGCGGCAATAAAATAAAGTATTTTTAAAAGAAAAATGAACTTTGAAACAGAAGACAAAATGAATGGCTTTGTGCCCATTTTCAACATAAGCAAGACAGAGTAGACTTTGGCTGCATATTCTCAGTGGGAATCAGTAGAGCCCCTATTCATAGGCCCTCTCCTGAGGGGGTAATACCAGCAAAACAAGAAATATCTCCAACTATGTATGGATCCATTTTCTCCTTACACCTCAGGTCAAGGGTTAGAGGGAGGAGTGGGGGGAGGGGGGGGGGATGATGTGGAAAGAGAAGAGTACGTCATATGTATTCTTCCCCCCCGCCAAAAATTAAATTCATCTCGTAGATGCCTGTATAAATCAATGTGGAGCATTTATTAGACACAAGAAACTGCACCATATTTTGAGAGGTTATGATATCGCTCCACAGTTTTGAGGGTGGATCGAGGGAAATTATACTTCTGCTCTTGAAGTCATCAGAATCATGATGTCTTACTATCAGCACCTTCAAAATAGTAAAATGTGACAGAATATAGTTATTTTTAAACTAATTTTTGAAAACCAAGGGAGAAATTTTAACCCCCACCCCCAATCCCCACAAACACACTACCCTGCACTCTCCCCGCAAATATTGGGACCCAAGTGTTTATATAAGGAAAAAAAGCTTGTGAACATTTAGGCGGTTAAAAATTAAAAATCGTGCAACCCGCTGCGTACACCCAGCTACCATTTTTACCGCAGCGAATTGCGTGGTGTGTCTGTGACCCGCTCGAGAGGCAGGACACCTCATTCAAATATTGAACTCTTTTAGAGTTTATCTGTAAAACAAAACATTAAACTGGGTGACACACCAGACATTTACAAGGCCCTTTTCATTCTAATATTTAAATCAGGCTCCCACAATGCAGCTGGGAGTCTGATTTAAATTAACATCTGTGCTCCAGGTTTCACAGGGCTCGGAAAACCAGGCAGCTGGATCAAGCAGGCAAGAGCTTTTTAGAGCGCGGCTTGTGGGCCACTCAAACAAATCATCTGCTGCAATTGGCCGAACCCCCCTCCCCCCACACCCCCAAGCCTGATATCCCGAGCCTTCCCTCCCTCCCGATTGCTAATTCATAAAGAGCACGGAAATCAATGGGATCCTTATATATTGTACATTACTGATAGTATAGTGTTGTATAGTATTGTGCTCACATATGTGAATCATTTTATTTGTAAATATGGACATAATGAGTAAGCAGGAGAGCAAGGGTAAATTTACTTTATTAAACAAATCTTACTGTAAAACTTAATATGAATACCCACCAACCCAATCCAAACTGCTATATTGCTCCCTCCATCATCAAATCATAACCCTCATCACCAAATCACACCCTGGTCTCTTCAGTCTATTGCTCTGGCTCCTTCTCCTCCTTCAAACACCTTAGCTTGGTCTACCACTCTCTCATGATGGTTCACCACTCTTTACTGTCCTTTAAATTACTCGTTCTCTACCATCCCACAAACCCCATTCCTTCTTTCGCCCAGAGACATTGTTCCTCCTTTGGCCTCTGCACTGAGTAACTCCTCATCCTTGATGATTTCTATATCCATCTCAACACTCCTTGCCCTCTTTCCTAGGATTTCACTGCCCTCCCTAAACATCTCCCTCTTTATAAACTCTCCTACCCAGTTCGCCTTGTTGAACTTGTGCACCCTCTCTACTCCCATCTCCGACCAGCTTGCATCCCTCACCACCCACTTCCCCGACTGCCTTCCACATCCGCTCCTGGAAAAAAAGTCTCTCCCACAAGTGCACTTTCAAATTCCCAACTTTCTATCCTTTGGCCTTCTATTCACCATGACGTAGTGGTCAATCTGCACATCACTCCTTCACTTCCCCCTTTGATGCCCTTGCCCCCAGCAGAACCTTTACTCTCTCCCATCCTGGTTGTTCTCCCTAGTACAATCTTAAAACAGCGAGAGCGGAGCGGCACAAAAAGAGCAAGGAGACAGGAGGCCCGAGACTGAAGAAGTGGGAGCAGAGCGAGAACGCCATAAAAAGAGCGGGAGGCTCCGATTCAAAAACAACCAAAAAAAACTCAGTGACATCACAGGGAGAGCAGGTAGGTGATTGGTTGCTGAGTATTACAGCTTTTCATTGCTATTTAAGTTAGGGAAGGGGGTTGAATTAAGAGCTAAGAAACTGAAACTTGTTAGTAATGATTAAATTAATAACTTAAACATAAAATAATTAAACAATAAATCTAAAACATTGATTGAATCAAAGATTTAACTAATTTATTAATAAATAAAACAAGGTTAGAGATGGCAGGGCAGGTGATGTGTCATAACTGCAGCATGTGGGAGTTGGCAGAGAGCATCGCGATCCACATCGGCAGTAAGTGTCTGCAGCTCGGGAACTTCGGCTCAGAGTTGTTGAGCTGGAGTACGAGCTGCAGACATTGCGATGCATCAGGGAGGGAGAGAGTTACCTGGACACTTTGCTCCAGGAGGCAGTCATGCCCTTAAGGTTCAATAGTACTTTTGAGTTAATCAATGATCAGGGACAGGAGGGTGTGACTATGAGTCAGGAAGGTATGGGGACCCAGGATGCAGTGTTGGAGGAGCCTCAGCCCTTGACCCAGTGCAACAGGTACGAGGTACTTGCTCCCTGTATGGATGAGGAAAAGGACTGCAGGGAGGATGGGCAAACTGACCACGGCACTGTGGTACAGCAGACCATCCAAGTTGGGGGGGCGGGGGGTGGGGGGGAAGGAGAAGGAGAAGGAAGGAAGGGAGGGATGTGGTAGTGGTAGGGGACAATATAGTCAGGGGGCAAGATATTGTTCTCTGCAGCCATGACAGGGAGATCCGGAGGTTGTGTTGCCTGTGTTAAGGATATCTCCTCGTGACTGGAAAAGAACTTGGAGTGGGAGGGGGAGCATCCAGTTGTCGTGGTCCATTTAGGAACCAATGACCCAGGTAGAACTAAAAATGAGGTTCTGCTGAGGAAGTTTGAGGAGCTAGGGTCTAAATTAACAAGCAGAACCTCAAGGGCAATAATCTCTGGATTATGACCTGAGCCACGTGCAAATTGGCATAGGGTCAAGCAGCTCATTGTTAAATGCGTGGCTCAAAGAGTGGTGTGGGAGGAAGTGGTTTCAATTCATGAGGCACTGGCACCAGTACTGGGAAAAGTGGGAGCTATTCCGTCGAGATGGGCTCCACTTAAACCGGGCTGGGACCAGTGTTCTGGCAAATCGAATAACTAGGGCTGTAGATAGGGGTTTAAAGTTTTTTAAAAAGGGGGGTGGGGCGGGGGATCAGGTGAGGGGAAATTTAGATATCTAAAGAGAAAGGTCAATGCAATAGAGCAGTGTCGCGATTTGGGTAAAAATAAGCTGAGTGTGACAGGAAGGTGTTATATATGTAAACCTGTATATACTTTGTGTAGCCACCAGAGGGCTCATCCCCTGGAGACCCAAGGGATCCCACAATCCCTTGGGAGCACAGGTACTTAAGGAGGCCTCACAGGCTGGAGAGGCACTCTGGAGACCTGCAATAAAAGACTAAGGTCACACTTTACTTTCTCACAGTATCCAGTCAGACTCTTTATTCATACATAACAACTGGCGACGAGATACAGATGACGAACCCAACGATGCAGAGAACAGTGGGCATCCTGGAGAAATTCTCAGAGGGAGATGATTGGGAAACCTCCGTGGAGCGACTTGACCAATACTTCGTGGTCAACGAGCTGGAAAGAGAAGCGAACGCTGCCAAATGTAAAGTGATCCTCCTCACCATCTGTGGGGCACCAACGTATGGCCTCATGAAAAATCTGCTTGCTCCAGCAAAACCCACAGAGAAATCGTATGATGATTTGTGCACACTGGTCCGAGAGCATCTGAACCCGAAGGAAAGCGTTCTGATGGCGAGGTATCGGTTCTACACTTACAAATTGTCTGAAGGCCAGGAAGTAGCGAGTTATGTCGCTGAGCTGAGATGCCTTGCAGAACATTGCAAATTTGAAGGACATTTGGAGCACATGCTCAGAGACTTTTTCGTACTTGGCATTGGCCATAAAGTGATACTTCGCAAACTTTTGACTGTAGAGACCCCAACCTTGAGTAAGGCTATAGCGATAGCCCAGGCGTTCATTGCCACCAGTGACAATACGAAGCAAATCTCTCAGCACACAAGTGCTGCGATAAGTACTGTGAACAAAGTGATGATGTTTTCAAATCGCAACGTACAGGGCAGGCCCCACATGCCTGCAGCTGCACGTTCACAGATGTCTCAGAGTCCACCATCAAGGGTGATGAATGCATTGGCCCGCATCCAGAGATGGGCACTCACGTTGTCCGCATACAACTACGCCATCCGCCATAGGCCAGGCACAGAAAACTGCGCCGATGCTCTCAGTAGGCTGCCAGTGCCCACCACGGTGGTGGAAATGGCACAGCCCGCAGATTTAGTCATGGTTATGGAAGCATTCGAGAGTGAGCAATCACCCGTCACAGCCCAACAGATTAGAACCTGGACGAGCCAGGACCCCTTACTGTCCTTAGTAAAAAATTGTGTGCTTCACGTGAGCTGGTCTAGTGTCCCAGTGGAAATGCAGGAAGAGGTAAAGCCGTACCAGCGGCGCAAAGATGAAATGTCTATAAAGGCAGACTGCCTTCTGTGGGGTAATCGGGTAGTGGTCCCCAAGAAGGGCAGGGACACTTTCATCAGTGACCTCCACAGTACTCACCCAGGCATCGTAATGATGAAAGCGATAGCCAGATCCCACGTGTGGTGGCCCGGTATCGATGCGGACTTAGAGTCCTGCGTGCACACATGCATGCTCACAGTTAAGCAATGCACCCAGGGAGGCGCCACTAAGTTTATTGTCTTGGCCCTCCAAACCGTGGTCTAGGGTTCATGTCGACTATGCAGGCCAGTTTTTGGGAAAAATGTTCCTTGTGGTTGTAGATACGTACTCCAAATGGATTGAATGTGAGATAATGTCGGCAAGCACGTCCGCTGCCACCACTGAAATCCTGCGGGCCATGTTTCACCAGTGCCGAGTTTATGACCCGCAACGGGATCAAACGTGTTACATCTGCTCCGTTCAAACCAGCATCCAATGGTCAGGCAGAGAGAGCAGTGCAAACTATCAAGCAGGGCTTGAAGGGGGTAACTGAAGGCTCACTGCAGATTCGCCTATCCCGAGTCCTGCTTAGCTACTGCACGAGACCCCACTCGCTCACTGGGATTCCACCCGCTGAACTGCTCATGTAAAGAGCACTTAAGACAAGGCTCTCGTTAGTTTGCCCTGAGCTACATGAACAGGTATAGAGCAGGCAGCTTCAACAAAGTACATATCATGATAGCGCAAATGTGTCACACGAAATTGAAATCAATGATCCGGTATTTGTGTTGAACTATGGACAAGGTCCCAAGTGGCTTCCCGGCACTATTGTGGCCAAAGAGGGGAACAGGGTGTTTTGGGTCAAACTTTCAAATGGACTCATTCACCAGAAACACTTGGACCAAATCAAACTCAGATTCACGGACTGTCCTGAGCAATCTACTTTGGACCCTATCTTCTTTGAACCCCCAACATACACACCAGTGGCAACCGACACCGCGGTTAGCCATGAAGCAGAACCCATCACCCACAGCAGCCCAGCAGGAGTCACCACACCAGGCAGCCCAGCAAGGCCAGCTGCACAGCAGCCCAGCGAGGCCCAATCATCGACTCACCAAAACCAGCATTCGCACCGGGACGATCAACCAGGGAAAGAAAGGCCTCAGATCGACTCACCTTGTAAATAGTTACACTATTGACTTTGGGGGGCAGTGTTGTTATATTTGTAAACCTGTATATACCTTGTATCGCCACCAGAGGGCTCATCCCCTGGAGTCCCAAGGGATCCCACAATCCCTTGGGAGCCCAGGTACTTAAGGAGGCTTCGCAGGCTGGAGAGGCACTCTGGAGACCTGCAATGAAAGACTAAGGTCACACTTTACTTTGAGCTCATAGTATCCAGTCAGACTCTTTATTCATACATAACAGAAGGGACAGAGAGTTTAATGGTAGCAGTGCAGCAGAGAATAAAATCAAAGCAGGGAATAATGGTAAAAAAATTAAATTAAAGACTCTTTATCTGAATGCCATGAAGCATTCATAACAAGATAGATAAACTAGTGGCTCAAATCGAGATAAATGGATTGATCTAGTAGCCATTGCAGAGACATGGTTGCAAGGTGACCAAGGTTGGGAACTAAATATTCCAGGGTACTCGATGTTTTGAAAAAGACAGGCAGAATGGTTAGCCCTGATAATAAAGGATGACATAAGGCCGGTAGAGAGAAAGGATCTCGGCTCAGAAGATTAGGAAGTAGAATGAGTATGGGCGGAGATAAGGAATAACAAGGGGCAGAAAACACTGGTGGGAGTAGTATATAGGCCCCCGAATAGTAGCTATACCGTTGGACAGAATATTAATCAAGAAATAGAAGGAGCTTGTAATAAAGGTAATGCAATAATCGTGGGGGACTTTAATCTTCATATAGGCAGGGCAAATAAAATTGCCAAAGGTAGTCTGATGGAATGCATTCGGGACAGTTTCCTAGAACAATACATCATGGAACTAATCAGGGAACAGCTATTTTAGATCTTGTATTGTGTAATGGGACAGGGTTAATTAGCAATCTCATAGTAAAGGATCCTCTGGGGGAGAGTGATCATAATACGATAGAATTTCACATTATATTTGAGAGTGACTTGCCTAAGCCCAAAACTAGAGTCTTAAATTTAAATAAAGCCAATTACATAGGTATGAAGGGCGAGTTGGCTAAGGTAGATTGGAAAAATAAATTACAAGGTATGGCAGTAGATAAGCAGTGGCTAGCATTTAAAAAATATTTCATAATTCTCAACAAAAATACATTCCATTGAGAAAAAAAAACTACACAGGAAAAGTAATCTATCTGCGACTAACAAAGAAGTTACGGATAGCATTAGATTGAAAGAAGAAGTTTATAATGTTGCGAAGAAAAGTAGTAAGCCTGAGGATTGGGAGAGTTTCAGAAATCAGCAAAGGATAACCAAAAAATGATCAAAAGGGAAAAAATAGACTATGAGAGAACATAAGAACATAAGAAATAGGAGCAGGAGTAGGCCACCTGGCCCCTCGAACCTGCTCCGCCATTCAATAAGATCATGGCTGATCTGATCATGGACTCAGCTCCACTTCCCTGCCCGCTCCCCATAACCCTTTATTCCCTTGTCGCTCAAAAATCTGTCTAGATCTGCCTTAAATATATTCAATGAACCAGCCTCCACAGCTCGCTAGGGCAGAGAATTCCACAGATTTACAACCCTCAGAAAAGAAATTCCTCCTCATCTCAGTTTTAAATGGGCGGCCCCTTATTCTGAGACGATATCCCCTCGTTTTAGTTTCCCCTACGAGTGGAAATATCCACCTTGTCGAGCCCCCTTATTATCTTATATGTTTTGGTAAGATCACCTCTCATTCTTCTGAAAACTAACAAGAAATATAAAAACAGATTGTAAGAGCTTTTACAAGTATGTAAAAAGAAAGAGAGTAGCAAAAGTAAACGTTGGTCCCTTAGAGGATGAAGCAGGAGAAATTATTATGGGGAATAAGGAAATGGCAGAAATGTTCAAATGTTTTGTATCTGTCTTCAGAGTAGAAGATGCAAAAAGCATATCTAAAATAGTGGGGAACCAAGGGTCTAATGAGGGTGAGGAACTTAATGTAATTAATATAAGTAGAGAAAAAGTATTAGAGAAATTAATGAGACTAAAAGCCAACAAATCCCCTGGACCCGACAGCCTACATGCTAGGGTTCTAAAAGAGGTAGCTGAAGAGATAGTGGTTGCATTGGTTTTGATCTTTCAAAATTCTCTAGATTCTAAAACCGTCCCAGCAGATTGGAAGGTAGCGAATGTAACACTGCTATTCAAGAAAGGAGGGAGAGAGAAAACAGGGAACTACAGGCCAGTTAGTCTGACGTCAGTCATCGGGAAAATGCTGGAATCCATTGTTAAGGAAGTGGTATCAGGGCACTTAGAAAATCATAACATGATTAGGCAGAGTCACCACGGTTTTATGAAAGGAAAATTGTGTTTGACAAATTTATTAGAATTTTTTGAGGATGTAACTAGCAGGGTAGATAAAGGGGAACCAGTGGATGTAGTATATTTGGATTTTCAAAATGGCATTTTTTTTTATACAAAATATTTTTTACCATATAAAAAGAGGTCATTACACAAGATAAGGGATCATGGGATTGGAGGTAATGTATGAGATTGGATAATGGACAGAAAGCAGAGAGTAGGGATAAACTGGTCTTTTTCAGGTTGGCAGACTGTAACTAGTGGGGTGCCGCAAAGATCAGCTATTTACAATCTATATTAATGACCTAGATGAAGGGACCGAGTGTAATGTATCCAAGTTTGCTGACGATGCAAAGCTAGGTGGGACAGTAAGCTGTGCAGAGAACACAAAGCATCTGCAAAAGGGACATAGATAAACTAAGTGAGTGGGCAGTAAAGTGGCAGATGGAGTATAATGTAGGGAAATGTGAGGTTATTCACTTTGGTAGGAAGAATAGAAATACAGAATCTTTTTTAAATGGTGAGAAACTATTAAATGTTGGTGTTCAGAGAGATGTGGGTGTCCTTGTGAATGGAACACAGAAAGCTAGCATGCAGGTACAGCTAACAATAAGGAAGGCAAACGACATGTTGTCCTCTATTGCAAGGGGGTTGGAGTCTAACAGCAAGGAAGTCTTGCTACAAGTCTTGCTACAATTGTACAGGGCCTTGGTGAGACCACACCTGGAGTACTGCACACAGTTTTGATCTCCTTATCCAAGGAAGAATATACTTGCATTGGAGGTGTGCAACAAAGGTTCACTACATTGATTCCTGGGATGAGAGAGCTGTCTTATTATTAGAGATTGTGTAGGATATATTCTCTGGAGTTTAGAAGAATGAGAGATGATCTCATACAAGATTCTGAAGGGGATTGACAGGGTAGATGCTGAGAGGTTGTTTCCCCCGGGCTGGAGTGTCTAGAACTAAGGGGCAGAGTCTCAGGATAAAGGGTAGGTCGGCCTTTTAAGACAGAAATGAGGAGGAATTTCTTCACTCAGAGGGTTGTGAATCTTTGGAATTCTCTGCCCCAGAGATGCTGAGTCTCTGAATATATTCAAGGCTGAGATAGATAGATATTTGAAGTCTGGGGAATCAAGGGATATAGAGATCAGGCGGGAAAGTGGAGTGGAGGTCGATGATCAACCGTGATCTTATTGAATGGCGGAGTAAGCTACAGGGGACATATGGCCGACTCCTGTTCCTATTTCTTATGTTGTGTTCTTAAAAGTTATCTGCATGCTTGCTAGTGTTTTAGTTGTGCCATGTTATCACTTTTATAATCTAAAACTAATCAGTTAGATGCAGCCTCATGTGTGGAACTTCACTTTTTACATGTTAATGAAAGGCCACAACTCAAATTATCACAGCTGAGCTTCACCTTCACAGGTCAAGGATATTCTAAACAACATGTTTCAAGCAATGCAACAAAGAGAAGTAAGAACGTAAGTATACAGATACAAACCACTCAAATCACCAGATATTTTTAGCATTAGATTAGTGTTGATTAATTCAAATTGCTAAATAATTCAATTTTTATCAATTTCAAAGCAATTGAATCATCAGCAAACTACCACCATTTAAGAATTATGGAACAGCTCAATAGAACATACTTCCCCTTTTCCTACTCACCATTTAAGTGGCCCTGTTCTAAGATACTAGCATTTGGTGCTGTTCGCTCCTCAGTTCTGCACAAGTCTCCTGAAGTACCCATAGGAGTAATTCTTCTTGGAATTTGAGAAACACTGGAAGTGTACCTCATCTGCAGGTCGGTGGATATGTCAGAACCTGTGGGAGTCTGGTAGGTTTGTGGATGGTGAATATCTATACTCTTGGTTTGTTTCTGCCAAGCTGAAGCTGGTTCAGATATTGGAGAGGATACAATAGGTCCTGCACGGTCTCTTTGCTGTCCTGCAACATACACCAGTTAAGAAAACTTAGGAGCTCCCTTAGAATTAAGAATTTATACCATGTATCAGGTGACCTCACTGGGGTCAAAAATAGACCACATTCAGATTAGTAGAAATTTTACTTATTCTTTCCTTAATCCATCTGCATTATAAAGCGTTCTCCAGTCTGATCATTATGAAACAACATTCAGCTGAGAAAGAGCACAGGAACACAAGTAGGCTATGCAACCTCTCGAGCCTGCTTCACCATTTAATCAGATCACGGCTAATTTGTACCTCAACTCAATTTACCTGCCTTTAATCCATATTCCTTGATACCCTTGCCTAACAAAATTCTATCGCTCTCATTCTCATCAAAAGGGTGAATTTGGAAGGAGGGGAAAAATGAAAGAAACCAAAATGCACACGAAGCATTCCATCCGAGTAGGACTACTCTGACAGGTTCTCATTCTCTTCCCATAATGGGCACTTGCTGCAATTCTGTTGCCACACTGATCTCTCAGATACCAAAGGTTTATCCCCAAGGAGATGGGAAGAAATGCCCTGAACACAGAACTGAGCCAAAGTGGCCTTATATCAGGCTGTCTATCTATTCCAACAGGGATTTCATACCGGGACGTTTGTTTTTTTTTGGAGAGGAAGCAAAGAGAATCTAGAACAGAAAGTAAATATTTGCTGTTAATGAGGGAAGGAGGAGGAATCACCAAGACATCTTCAGCCACTCTTGCACATTGTCTCCTGGTTAAAGTGATATTGGTAGAATCCTTGGAGATGATTACCGGCTCATCCCATTAGCCACAGATCGCTGCATTGTCCGAGTACAATGAAAGGTCATCGACCTGAAACGTTAACTCGGTTTCCCTCTCCACAGAGGCTGCCTGACCTGTTGAGTATTTCCAGCATTTTGTCTCTTTATTTCAGATTTCCAGCATCTGCAGTATTTTACTTTGGTGAAAATATCTGCTGTGTAGTTTAGTCCAGCCAGTAGAGGGTGCTTTATTACAGCAACTTGTGGTTCCATGTTCCAAGTTGCAAAGACAGAACTTTGACTACAGTCTGGTGCTTTGCATTCCACATTTGCACCCCAAAGTCTGTTGATCTGTAAGCTGAGACCAGTGCAGGACAGGTTCACAAGAGCTACTGTTCCACCTAAGCTCAGAAAATGTAACACGACATCAAATACAAAATGGTCATGGAAATGCCCACCTGCACGTAGGATTAGACAGCTAAGTGCAGAGATCTTGAGAAGGCACGCATTGGGGATGCAAGCATTTTCAACCAGCATTGAGAAAGGGGTTTTTGCACGTAATCTTTTAAGTCATACTGGGGGAGGGAACGTTTTTATTTATAAACAAAATACCTTGGGAATTAAATATATTTACATGTTCCAGGAAGCTTTTTGCTCTCTCAATAGTAACCTGATCACCCATCACAATGCCTTCCTCTTACAATTGTAAAGATTTTTAAAATCAGAGTTTGGCATCAGCAGGCTAACCAAAGTGCTATTTCTTGATTTATTTGATTTTCTCTGCAATGTTAATCCCCACAAAATTTGGGTCTTGGTTCTTAGTTTTCTCAACTTAAAGTCACAGTCACAGTATGGGTGCTCTGAAACATTGCATCGAGAATACTGTGAGATGGCAGAGTGGGTGGGAGAAGAAAAATCACATCCCTAAAGTTCAAGTGCAGATTGCTATCACTAGCTGTCCATGAGAAGGTGATCTTAATGCTGCAAAAATTCTTACGCTCCCAATCCAGTGCTAGAACTATATGGATCAAGAGAGTGACACATATGGCCCATTAGTTACCTATGGCTGTATAGCTAAATTATTCAGTTAAGCAAAGACAATGTAGCTTAACTCTAGCACATCACCCAGCAACTTGAATCCAAAAGGAATCCAATTCCAGAATGCTTGGGAAAGCAACTATACTGCATTTCTGGGGCTGTTCCAATACTTTATCTTCCAATGACAAACAAAGCAGTCCAACCAATGGATTTCAATTCCATCTGCATTGACGATGTATTTAAGGGGGAGCTAGATAGGTACATAAGGGAGAAAGGAACAGAAGGATTTGCTGATAGGGTGAGAGGATGAGGAAAAGGAGTGGGAGGAGGCTCGAGGAGCATAACTGCTGGCATAGACCAGTTGGGCCGAATGGCCTGTTCCTGTGCTGTAAATTCTATGTAATTTAACACGCAATGACGCACCTCCGCATTGTAAATGGGCCAAGAATTAGGATACACTGTCATTCAACCCCAGTACAGATACAGTTAATTACCATTTTCAGGTGTTTCTATAGCAACTCCTGCAGAGGTTGGCTCATCACTGCTGCTTTCCAGAGGATCATATTGTGACTTCCGCTGCAGTACAAGGAGAGAATAGTTACATTTACAGGTCAAGTCTAATCAAAATCTCAACTAGGGCATTATTAGCTGTACAACTGCTGCCAAAATAAGTAATGAGGAAAAGATCACTTAACCTATGAAACCCAATCCCTCCAAAAACCATGTACACATACCATCCTATGCAACCATACCATCCTCCTCCAGTGCCTCTAAAGCAGAAAAACAGTGGCAAGAAAAGAAGCACCAATGACTTAGTACCCAGGATTCTCAGAAGCTGTGGTGGAGATTATGTTGGCAGAGAAATGGGTTAGACAACAAAGGCTTGTTGGCACCCATGGAATCATGTCCCAGAAAAGGAAGCGCAACCAGTCTGGAGGGAGGTGACATTGGCAGTCAGTGCCAATTCTACCACTGCATAGTTATTCAGTGCTGGAAAATCTTTTATTGACTAGGAGAATGAGCTGGTAGCTCCGATTCCGTACATTGACCAGAGGCTCCAACCTCAACGAACGTAGCTTTATTTGACAGGTGCCGTGGTTCGCAGCCTTCTGATTAGCGGACTTGCGATCTTCTTCCTTTTCCCACATTCCATTAATGTAGAACATGTTGGTATTAAGTCAGCCTACATCATTGATGACACGTTGGATTTTAGAGTTATTCTTAAAATAACGAATATATTAAATGTAACAAGGTAAGTGAAGACACAAGTGCCTGTACAGATGGTGAGATACTGCTGATAGCATACAGGACCACAAAGTCTAAAATGAAGTGAATGAGATCATTAGTAAGGACAAGACACCCCCATCTTCCGCCTGAAGGGTACACCTGCTCTCGGACCATTCCACTGGCCCACATCACATTTCCTGCACTGTTTGGGTGAGAAAGCAAAAGACTGTTGGATTGCCTGCACCTGATCACATGTTCACAAGGAAATGTCTGTAGACACATTGGTGAGAACACAATGTGAATTAGTCAGTAACATATCTAAATCTTTATGTTCTTTCAAAAGGAGAAACGTGCACACAATCAGGAAATCTTAGTGTTTTCTAATTCCACAACTTATGTTCTTATCTGACCTGCACTGTACCCGACCCGAGAGCAGAGTGTTCTTGATGTGGATATTGAGCCCAAAGATAAAATGGGAAGATCCAATTGCCCGCAATGCATTCCATTATATGTTTTAAGTATAAACATTTTACAGTACATGCCTAACTTCAATTTCTTCCCACTTTTATCCGATATGTGATGCAATATAACAACTTGCATTTATATAGTGTCTTTAATGTAGTAAAATGTCACAAAGCGCTTCACAGAAGCATTTCCAAAGAAAATTTGACACCGAGCCACACAAGGAGCTATTAGGGCTGATGACCAAAAGCTTGGTCAAAGAGGTAGGTTTTAAGGAACGTCATGAAGGAGGAGAGAGGCAGAGCGGTTTAGGGAGAGCATTCCAGTGCTTAGGGCCTAAACAGTTGAAGGCACGGCCATCAATGGTGGCATGATTAAAATCAGGGATGCTCAACAGGCCAGAATTGGTGGAGCGCAGAGTTGTAGGGCTGGAGGAGATTGCAGAGATAGGAGGCCATGGAGGGATTTGCAAACAAGGATAAGAATTTTAAAATTGAGGCGTTGCTTAACCAGGAGCCAATGTAGGTTAGTGAGCACAAGAGAGATGGGTGAGCGGGACTATATACAAGTTAGGACATGGGTAACAGAGTTTTGGATGACCTCAAGAAGGTAGAACTAGGGAGGCCGGCCAGAAGTGCGTTGAAAGAGTCATGTCTAGAGGTAACAAAGGCATGGATGAGGGCTAGAACAGCGGATGAGCTGAGGCAAAGGCAGAGACGGGTGATGTTACAGAGGTGGAAATATGCAGTCTTAGTGATGGTGCGGATATGTGTTAGGAAGGTCACCTTGGGTTTAAAAAAATCCCAAGGTTGCAAGCAGTCTGGTTCAGCCTTAGACAGTTGCCAGAGAGAGGGATGGAGTCAGTGGCAAGGGCCGAAGACAATGGCTTTGGTCTTCCCAATATTTAATTAGAGAATATTTCTGTTTATCCAGTACTGTATGTCAAACAAACAGTCTGACAGCTTAGAGACAATGGAGGAGTCGAGAGAGATCGAGGTGAGCTAGCGCAGCATACATGTGGAAACTGAAGCCGTGTTGACAGATGATGTCGCTGAGGGGCAGCATGAAGATGAGAACTAGGAGGGGTCTAAGGATAGATCCTTGGGGGACACCAGAGGTAACAGTGCGGGAAGAGAAGCCATTGCTGGTAATTTTCTGGCTATGACTGGATAGATAAGAATGGAATCAGGCAAGTGCAGACAATGGTGGAGAGACATTGGAGCACAATTTTGTGGTTAACCATGTTAAAGGCTATAGACAGGTCGAGAAGGATGAGGAGATATAGTTTACCTTTATCGTCATCAACTAAGATGTCATTTATAACGTTGGTAAGAGCCATTTTGGTCATGTGCCGGGGCAGAAACTTGATTGGAGGGCTTCAAACATGGAGTTCCGGTAAAGATGGGCCTGGATTTGGGAGGTGATATGTTCAAGGACTTAAGAGGAAATGGAGGTTGGAGATGGGGCGGTAGTTTGCAAGGACAGAAGGGTCGAGGTTTTTTTTTTTTTTTTACTAGAGCTGTGATGACGGCAGATTTGAAAGAGAAGGGGACAGAACCCAAGGAGAGAACAGTTAACAATATTATTGTGTTTCTAATACAGATGAGGCTGCACACAGGGAGGTTAAAGTAACAGTGGCCTCAGTCTTTAATAAGACACTCCAGAGTGAGGAACAGGCCTTAGGGGCCGGCTTATATACAGTGCTCCCAAGGGACGCTGGGATCCCTTGGGACTTCAGTGGATGAGCTCCCTGGTGGCGGAACATGGGAGTGCATGCTTTACAGATACACAACATCACTCCCCCCGCCGGCCAAAGTCAAAGTGAAAACTATTTACAAGGTGAGGCAGTCGGGAGCCTTTCTTTCCCTGGTGGACCGCCTCGGTACAAATGTCTGTTCTGGTGTGTTGGCTGTGCCCTCACTGAGCTGGCGTGTTGTTGGCCCTGCAGGGCTGCTGGGTGAGCCTGGCCTTGCTGGGCTGTTGGGCGTAATGGGTTCAATTTCCTGGTCCGGCGTGGTGTCGTTGATCCTTTGGGTGTGTGTTGTGGGCTCGAAAAAGGTGGTGTCTGCTGTGGGTTGTTCAGGGCAGTCTGTGAACCGCAGCCTTGTTTGGTCCAGGTGCTTTCTGCAAATTTGTCCATTGTTTAGTTTGACTACAAACACCCTATTCCCTTCTTTAGCTATCACCGTACCCACGATCCACTTGGGACCATGTCCATAGTTTAGCACATACACAGGGTCATTCAGATCAATTTCCTGTGACACAGTGGCGCGACCATCGTTTACATTTTGTTGCTACCGCCTGCTCTCTACCTGATCATGCAGGTTGGGGTGAACCAGCGAGAGTCTGGTTTTAAGTGTCCTTTTCATGAGTAGTTCAGCTGGGGGCACCACTGTGAGCAAGTGGAGTCTCGTGCGGTAGCTGAGCAGTACTCGGGACAGGCAGGATTGGAGTGAGCCTTCTGTGACTCGTTTAAGGCTCTGTTTGATGGTTTGTACTGCCCGCTCTGCCTGCCCATTGGAGGTTGGTTTAAACGGGGCTGAGGTGACATGTTTGATCCCATTGCGAGTCATGAATTCTTTAAATTCGGCACTGGTGAAACATGGCCCGTTGTCACTGACCAGTATGTCAGGCAGGCCGTGGGTGGCAAACATGGTCCTCAGGCTTTCAATGGTGGCGGTGGCGGTGCTTCCCGACATTATTTCACATTCAATCCATTTTGAAAAAGCATCCACCACCACCAGGAACATTTTACCGAGAAACGTGTCCGCATAGTCGACATGAATCCTCGACCATGGTCTGGAGGGTCAGAACCACAAACTTAGTGGTGCCTCTCTGGGCGCGTTGCTCAACTGAGCACATACGCTGCATTGCCGTACACAGGACTCTAAGTCAGAGTCGATATCGGGATATAACACGTGGGATCTGGCTATCGCTTTCATCATTACTATACCGGGGTTTGTGCTGTGGGAGACCCGAGATGAATGGACAGCTCGTCCTTTCGCCGCTGGAACGGCTTGATTAGCTCTTGCATTTCAACGGCGATGCTGGCCCAGCTCCCATTCAGTACACAGTTTTTTACTAGGGACAGCAGAGGATCTTGGCTGGTCCAAGTCCTAATCTGGCGGGCCGTGACAGGTGATTTATTATTTTCAAACCCTTCCATGACCATCAACAAGTCTGCGGGCTGCGCCACCATCAACAGGTTTGCAGGCTGCGCCATTTCCACCCCCATGGTGGGTAATGGTAGCCGACTGAGAGCATCCGCACAGTTCTCGGTGCCTGGCCTGTGGCGGATGGTATAGTTATACGCTGATAGCACGAATACCCACCTTTGTATGCGGGCTGAGGCATTAGTATTTATCCCCTTGTTTTCAGCGAACAGGGATGTGAGGGGCTTGTGATCAGTTTCCAGTTCAAATTTGAGGCCAAACAGGTACTGATGCATTTTATTTACCCCGAACACACACGCTAATCCCTCTTTCTCAATCATGCTGTAGGCCGCCTCGGCCTTAGACAAGTTCCTGGAAGCATAGGCGACAGGTTGCAACTTCCCTGCAACGTTAGCTTGTCGTAATACACACCCGACACCGTACGACGATGCATCACATGCTAGCACAAGTCTTTTACACGGGTTATACAATACACGCAGCTTGTTGGAGCATAAAATGTTTCTGGCTTTCTCAAAAGCAATTACTTGTTTTTTTCCCCCATACCCAGTTCTCACCTTTGCGTAATAACACATGTAGGGGCTCTAAAAGAAGTTACCAAAATAGTTGAGGAGTCCCAGGAACGACCGCAGCTCCGTAACATTCTGTGGGCTGGGCGCGTTCGTGATAGCCTCTGTCTTGGCTTCTGTGGGCTGAATGCGATCTTTCTCCCCAAAAACTCCACTTCTGTTGCCATGAAGATGCATTTCTACCTCTTCAGCCGCAGCCCTACGCAATCCAGTCGCTGGAGGACCTCCTCCAGGTTTTGGAGGTGCTCGGCAGTGTCCCGACCCGTGACCAATATGTCGTCCTGAAAGATAACTGTGTGTGGTACCGACTTGAGTAGGCTCTCCATGTTTCTCTGGAAGAGCGCTGCAGACGACCGAATTCCATACGGGCATCTGTTGTAGATGAATAGTCCCTTGTGCGTGTTGATGCAGGTGAGGCCCTTCGGAGACTCCTCCAGCTCCTGCGTCATGTCGGCCAAAGTCAGGTTGAGCTTGGTGAACATCTTGCCTCCTGCCAGCGTTGCAAATAGGTCGTCTGCCTGAGGTAGCGGGTATTGGTCCTGTAGCGAGAAACGATTAATAGTTACTTTATAATCCTGACCGTGCCATCACTTTTGAGTACTGGAACAATCGGGTGGCCCACTCGCTGAATTCCACTGGGGAGATGATGCCCTCGCGTTGCAGCCTGTCTAGCTCGATTTCCACTGTCTCCCTCATCATGTGAGGTACCGCTCGCGCCTTGTGATGAATGGGTCGTGCCTCTGGGACCAAGTGGATCCACACCTTCGCCCCGGAAAAGTTTCCAATGCCTGGCTCAAAAAGGGAAGGAAATTTGTTAAGAACCTGCATATATGAGGCCTCATCGACATGTGATAGCGCTCGGATGTCATCCCAGTTCCAGCGGATTTTGCCCAGCCAGCTCCTTCCAAGCAGTGTGGGGCCATCGCTCGGGACAATCCAGAGTGACAGTTCGTGCACCGTGCCCTCGTAGGTGACCTTGACCATGGCACTGCCCAGGAGAGTGATAAGCTCTTTGGTGTATGTTCTTAGTTTCGTGTGGATGCGGCTCAGGGCTGGTCTGAGTGCCTTGTTGTACCACAGTCTCTCAAACATCTTTTTACTCATGATGGATTGGCTAGCACCAGTGTCCAGTTCCATGGCTACGGGTAAGCCATTCAATTTTACGCTTAGCATTATAGGTGGACATTTCATCGAAAATGTGTGCACCCCATGTACTTCAGCATCTGCCTCCTCTCTCTGAGGCTCGAAATTGCTTTGATCCACCATGGACCGATCTGCCTCTGCCACGTGGTGGTTAGCAGGTTTTGCAGAGCTCGCAGCTCATTTGCAAGCTCATTGGAGGTGCCCCATTGTTCCACAGCTCTTGCAAACATACTCTTTGAAGCGGCATGAATAGGCTGAATGGAAGCCTCCACAACGCCAACAATGCCTTGCATTTATCCTTTGTTGGGGACTCTGAGTCATTTGGGTCACCTGAGGCTTGCTGGCAGTTGCAAACTTGTGGGTTCAGCCCTGTACATTTCTGCTCGCAAACACAGTTCCAGTTAATTTATGAACATTGCTAGCACTTGTGTGCTGAGAGATTTGTTTGATGTTATCACTGGTGGACATAAACGCCTGTGCTATCGCAATGGCCTTACTGTGGGTCGGTGTCTCTACAGTCAAATGTTTTCATAGGATGGTCCCGTGGCCAATGCCCAGTACAAAAAAGTCTCTGAGCATTTGCTCCAGGTAGCCATTAAACTCACATTGTCCTGCAAGTCGCCTTAGCTCGGCGACGTAGCTCGCCACTTCCTGACCTTCAGATCGCTGGCACATGTAGAACCGATACCTCACCATCAGCACGCTCTCCCTCGGGTTAAGATGCTCCCGAACCAGTGTACACAGCTCCTCATATGACTTATCTGTGGGTTTCACCAGAGCCAGAAGATTCTTCATGAGGCTGTATGTCGGTGCCCCGCAGACTGTGAGGAGGACCGCTCTCCTTTTTGCAGCGCTTCCTTCTCCGTTCAGCTCGTTGGCTACAAAGTACTGGTCTAGCCGTTCGACATAGGCTTCCCAGTCCTCACCCTCCGAGAACTTCTCCAGGATGCCCACAGTTTGCTGCATCTTTGCGTTGGATTTGTATTCTCGTCGCCAGTTATTGTGTTCCTAACGCAGATGAGGCTGCACACAGGGAGGTTAAAGTAACAGTGACCTCAGTCTTTAATAAGACACTCCAGAGTGAGGAACAGGCCTTAGGGGCCGGCTTATATACAGTGCTCCCAAGGGATGCTGGGATCCCTTGGGACTTCAGGGGATGAGCTCCCTGGTGACGGAACATGGGAGCGCATGCTTTACAGATACACAATAAATATCAGCTAGCATGGGAGCCCAGAAAGGGAAGCTGGGTGGTCAGCAGTTTAGTGGGATTAGGGTCAAGAGGACAGGAGGTGGGTCTCATCAACAAGATGAGCTCTGGGGAGATGGGAGAAAACTAGAGAAATATGCAAATTCGGGGTTGTGGGGGGGGGGGGGGGTGGGGATCCTTAGAGGAAGTTTGGCCCAGTGGGCTAGGGGAAGAGTGGGAAGCAGTAGAACGGATGGTCTCAATCTCTAACAAATAAGGCAGTGCTATTGGTTGTGATTGGAGCAGTGAGACGTTTGGCATTTGCCTGATCAGCTCCAAGTCTTTAAAGAGCATGACTCAGTGGCTGGTGTGAGATTTTGTACAAATGAATTAGTAGCTTTACTTCAATTTAAAAAAAACATTCTCCAGAAACCGGAAAAGGTGGAAAAAAAATAAGAAAGTGTAGAAAGTGGCTAAAGTTAAAATAAAGGTTAAAAAAAATTAAAATTCACAAAATTCTAAAAACATTTCCCTCCTTTTGCTCCTCAGACATCGGTCAAGGACATTACTTGCCCCTGTATACAGATAACAGAATTTTATTTGTTGATACTGAATCGTGGTGTACTGTTGAGTATCCAAATTGGGCAATTTAAACAAAGTGGATGAATATAACAATAATGGCGATGATAAAAGGGGTGAGCAATACAGTGTATTTTTAAAAAAGGAAACACATTTATGATAAGGTTAGAAAGAACTCTTTTTTTTTGTGGATCACCAGCGTGCTGTTAATGGTTTGTGCTGTAGAATACACACTGCACACAGGGGCGTAAGTGTACCTAAAATATAACTGAAGCATGAAGATTTTTTTGAAAAACATAGAACTGATTATAAAAAGGGCTCAAGGGACAGAAGATGAACTATTGGCATTATGAATAGCCATTTGATTTACCCCTAAAGTAACAGGCAAAAAATACACCCCCTGGGTGATGGGGTAATGTATGGTTACTACAAGTGGTCCCTGTATTTTTGGCCAGGGAGCATGGGTGGGGAGAAGAGGGACTGGAATGAAAGGAAAAGGAGCCCAGAGTTCCGTCTCTATCAATATTCAGGGACCCTATCCAGAAACTGAATGTGTAGATGATCTTGAACAAGGACAGGATCAGCACACCTGGAATGTTACCCGTAATATATATAGCGCCACCTGTGGATTACTGTGGCACTGCAGCCAATGCTGTGTACAAATTAAAAAGGGAACAGATCACCTGACTAAAGTTCCAGAGTGTTCTGCCATCTTAAGGCTTGTGTGTGTTTGTGAGTTGTACTGAAGATACAACAATGGTGATGAGAATGGGATAATCGGGGGGGGGGGGGGGGGGGAAAGCTGCAATTTTTGTTGGTGGAGGATTCAGCCAACTAACAGAGAGACTTTGAGAGCTTCTCTGTTTTGATTAACAGCTACAAATCCAAGGTAAATTACAAGGACACTTGTCTGAACTGCCAGAGTCCAGGTGGCTGTGACTATGGGAATAATAGGGCACTTGGGGGAGTATCAAATGACCGTAAAAGTTTCGGAGCATATGTGAAGCAGCTTGAAATGTTTTTCACCGCAAATGATATCATCAAAGTCCGCAATGATGAAAACCATAACCAAATGGAGTTAGAAAGACAACGGGCGATTTTCTTAACTGAAGCAGGGCCCGAGGTGTATGAAACCCTGAAAAATGTGCTTGTGCCTGTCAAGCCAAAGGACACAACTCTTAAGCAGATAAGTTAGAACAGCACTACAGTCCTGAGACCCTGGGAATTGCTGAAAGTTATCATTTTGGAATACGGGATCAGTTAATCAAAGAAAATATCAGTGAGTACATTGTAGCATTAAAAAAGCTATCTATTCACTGTAATTTCGGAAACTTTCAGGACCGAGCATTGCGTGACCGCTTTGTTTGTGGGATGAAAAATGATGCAATCAGAAGAAAGTTATTGACAACACCTAACTTGACTTTTGATTTAGCTTGTCAGATAGCTATGGCAATGAACATGGCCGACCAATATTCCCGAGAATTTCATACTATTTCCAGTCATCAGACAACCATGTGAATCACCTGCTGGTTAAAAGCAAAAGGCAGTTGAGCCCCAAGGTCTCAGAAACTGGCAATGGTAACAGAGCATTGAAGTCCTGTTATCGGGACTTGGGACAACACATTGCTCAAAGTTGTCCATATGTGAAGGCAGAGTGTTTTATCTGCAGGAAAACTGGGCAACTTGCGATGACATGCCAACTGAAGGGTAAACTAACTTTCAAAGCTATAAGTAGAAATCCCCAGCGACTACATAGCATGGAAGAAAATCAACAGGACAAGGAGGTTTTAGATCACGAGGTTAACTAACAGCGATTCGAAAAGTATCATAATCCACATAGATGTTGCAGGAACAAAGATACCCATGGAAATCGACACGGGTGCATCCGTGAGAAACATAGAAACATAGAAAATAGGTGCAGGAGTAGGCCATTCGGCCCTTCTAGCCTGCACCGCCATTCAATGAGTTCATGGCTGAACATTCAACTTCAGTACCCCATTCCTGCTTTCTCGCCATACCCCTTGATCCCCCTAGTAGTAAGGACCTCATCTAACTCCTTTTTGAATATATTTAGTGAATTGGCCTCAACAACTTTCTGTGGTAGAGAATTCCACAGGTTCACCACTCTCTGGGTGAAGAAGTTCCTCCGCATCTTGGTCCTAAATGGCTTACCCCTTATCCTTAGACTGTGACCTCTGGTTCTGGACTTCCCCAACATTGGGAACATTCTTCCTGCATCTAACCTGTCTAACCCCGTCAGAATTTTAAATGTTTCTATGAGGTCCCCTCTCATTCTTCTGAACTCCAGTGAATACAAGCCCAGTTGATCCAGTCTTTCTTGATAGGTCAGTCCCGCCATCCCGGGAATCAGTCTGGTGAACCTTCGCTGCACTCCCTCAATAGCAAGAATGTCCTTCCTCAGGTTAGGAGACCAAAACTGTACACAATACTCCAGGTGTGGCCTCACCAATGCCCTGTACAACTGTAGCAACACCTCCCTGCCCCTGTACTCAAATCCCCTCGCTATGAAGGCCAACATGCCATTTGCTTTCTTAACCGTCTGCTGCACCTGCATGCCAACCTTCAATGACTGATGTACCATGACACCCAGGTCTCTTTGCACCTCCCCTTTTCCTAATCTGTCACCATTCAGATAATAGTCTGTCTCTCTGTTTTTACCACCAAAGTGGATAACCTCACATTTATCCACATTATACTTCATCTGCCATGCATTTGTCCACTCACCTAACCTATCCAAGTCGATCTGCAGCCTCACAGCATCCTCCTCGCAGCTCACACTGCCACCCAACTTAGTGTCATCCGCAAATTTGGAGATACTACATTTAATCCCCTCATCTAAATCATTAATGTACAGTGTAAACAGCTGGTTGTAGTACCGGAGTCGCTATACCGCGACAAATTGCGTGATTTCCCATTGGGGAAATCCAAGATAGAGCTGCGAGGCTACTCAGGAGGGAACATTCCTGTGGTAGGTCGTATCACCGTACCGGTGAAATACAAGGATCAATTTCAGAGCTTGCCTCTATTAATAGTAGCAGGAGACAAGCCTGCCTTACGAGGTAGAAATTGGTTGGGATCACTGAAGCTGGATTGGAGTGAGATTTTTCGTGTTGAAACGAGATTTGCATCAAAGGATGATGTCATCAAGAATTATCCGAAGGTGTTCTGTGAAACAGGCAGTCCGATCCAAGGCTTCAAGGCAAGTGTCAGGCTACAGAAGGACACTAGATCGGTTTACTGCAAGCTACGTCCCGTACCATATGCACTCAAGGAGAAAGTTGAGCAAGAACTCAAAAGACTAGAGACTGAGAACATTATTTCTAAGAGATCTATGTAATTGGGCTACACCTATTGTTGTTGTACCTAAGTCCGATGGTAAGGTAAGATTGTGTGGTGATTATAAAGTAACTGTAAACCAGATTCTAGAGGGTAATCTCCCCAATACATTGCCAAATGTAGCAGATTTGTTCACAACACTGACAGGTGGTCAGATCTTCTCAAAGTTGGATCTTACAAATGCCAGTGCCAGTAGCATATCGTACATCCAAGAGGAAGTCAGAATTTAAGTCTGAGTCCAAGTCAGGCAGACAAACAGTCTGAAGTTAGAGAGAGTTCAAATGGAAATCAAGGGCATCCCTTGGAGGAAAACTTTTCTCAGGATCAGCCTCGAATGAATTTAAATTTGACACCATGTTTGGAAGGTTCTGTTCGAGAGCGAAGGTATCCTCTTTGAAACAGAAAACAAGTGGTTAAGCTTGATTTGTAAATATGGCAAAATAAGTCCATATCTTTTGTTATGTATAACCATGCAAGTTATGTATGATGGTTATTTTGTTATAATTACTTCTTCATTAAGGTGGGAGAAGTGTAATATATATATAGCGCCACCTGTGGACTACTGTGGCATTGCAGCCAGTGCTGTGTACAAATAAAGAGGGAACAGGTCACCTGACTAGAGTTCAGGAGTGTTCTGCCATCTTAAGGCTCATGTGTGTTTGAGAGTTGTACTGAAGATATAACATTACCCACTTCCTCTCCCCTAAATACACATTACCAACATGGCTCACAAAAAGCAGCCATTGTGGGGAAGGTGCCAGAAAGTTGCTAGCATCAATGAAACAAGTACATGTCTTGAGAAGAGGCTGTAAAATGGAAAACAAATTCAAGAAAGATCAAAGTAATAATAATATAAGTAGTAACCAGGAGTATACAACATTGCTTTCAGTGAGGAAGATCACGTATTTGCAGATTTGACTGATAAAGCTTCTACACTCCAATATCGTCTTTTCTACCTGAAAGTCCTGTCGAAGCCCTGGCTTCACTTTAAACTTCTGCCTTGCTGCAACTTTTTCTTCCTCACCTGGAAGTTCTTCAGTAGCTCCATCAGTTGAAACACTACAAAACAAAAGTAACATACATATTGAGATCACTAGTGCTGATACACCCATGAGGAGGGTGGGTCATGTCAAGTTAGCTGCAGCTGTGGCCACTGGACCATCAATTTGTTAAGTTGTGAAAAAATAGCAGGAGGACATATTCTGTAGTAAAGGCAACATTACTTGCTTGATCAATTAACAGTTCTATAAAATTATTTTGATTTCCACAATTGTGTCCTGCTCAACAACAGAACTTTTCCCTGGTCTTAACTGAATGGGTGACATTACCCAGAGTACCACCCACCTTTTTTTTCCTTTTCTGAAAATGAAGGGCTTAAGAACAAAAAACAAAACAACTTGAATGAATCCTCAAGATTCCTTGGTATCATGGGAAACCCAGTCATGCTGGCCATGACACTGCACAAGGTCAATGTATTGATCAGTGACTGGGTGAAGCCAAATATCTGGTAACTGGCTGAAAGATAACTTAAGCTTGCCTGCAAACACGTCATACAAATACGCCTTGTGACAACTGCATACAAATATTGACCAAAGCCTGTGTTAACAAGGGTGTGTACTAATGTGTACCATGAACAGCCTCTCAGTGGTGAAATTACCTTCGCTCCATTTACCTTGGCAGGTATTGTCCATTAATCTGCATGGAGTTGCTCAAGCAGTGAATGCAAAGGTGTGATACAAACAGCAAACAATATAGACTCCGAGAAAGATAAAGAGAAATTAACAGTTAATGAATTGTTCTCGGATGGAGGGGGTGGGGGGGGGGGGGGGGGGGTGGGGGGGGTATTGCTACGTGCCCAAATTATCAAATATTTCACTTATCACTAACAATACAAGCCTCTAACGGTACAAGCCTCTATAGGGGCAACATCATTATGAAAATAATTTAGAAAGAAGAATAGTCAGACATAATTATCATCATGGCAATTGCCTATGGAAGTAGCTTAATGCATTTTGACAATTTATATCAGTCACACATGGGTGAACCTTTTGTTGCACAAAATCTTGTTTCATGAATGCAATGCTCTTTTAAAGTCATCATCATAGGCAGTCCCTCAAAATCGAGGAATACTTGCTTCCACTCCAAAAGTGAGTTCTCAGGTGACTGAACAGTCCAATATGGAATTTCAGTCTCTGTTGCAGGTGGGACAGAAAGTCGTTGGGAGGAAAGGGTGGGTGGGGAGTCTGGTTTGCCACACACTCCTTCCGCATGCTCTCGGCGACAAGACTCGAGGTGCTCAGCGCCCTTCCGGATGCTCTTCCTCCACTTAGGGCGGCCTTTGGCCAGGGACTCCCAGATGTCGGTGGGGATGTTGCACTTAATCAAGAAGGCTTTGAGGGTGTCCTTGAAACGTTTCCTCTGCCCATGTGGGGCTTGCTTGCCGTGTAGAAGTTCCGAGTAGAGCGCTTGCTTTGGGAGTCTCGTGTCGGACAATGTGGCTCACCCAACGGAGCTGGTCAAGTGTGGTCAGTGCTTCGATGCTGGGGATGTTGGCCTGATTAAGAACACTGATTTGGTACGTCTGTCCTCCCAGGGGATTTTCAGGGTCTTGCGGAGGCATCGTTGGTGGTATTTCTCCAGCAATTTGAGGTGTCTACTGTATATGGTCTGTTATACAGGAGGACAGGTATCACTACAGCCCTGTAGACCATAAGCTGGTGCCAGATTTGGGCCTGATCTTCGAACATTCTCTTCCTCAGGCGGCCGAAGGCTGTGCTGGCGCACTGGAGGTTGTGTTGAACCTCGTCGTCGATGTCTGCCCTTGCTGATAATAGGCTCCCGAGGTATGGAAAGTGGTCCACATTGTCCAGTGCCGTGCCGTGGATCTTAATTTCTGGGGGGGCAGTGCTATGTGGTGGAGTCAGGTTGGTGGACGACCTTTGGCTTACGGATGTTTAGTGTAAAGCCCATGCTTTCGTACACCTCGGTCAAGATGTTCATGATGGCTTAGAGTCCAGCCTCTGAATGTGCACAGACACAAGCGTTGTCTGTGTACTGTAGTTCGACGACAGAGGATGGGACGGTCTTGGATCTGGCCTGGAGGTGACGAAGGTTGAACAGGTTTCCGCTGGTTCTATAGTTTAGTTCCAATCCAGTGGGGAGCTTGTTGAGTGTGAGGTGGAGCATTGCAGCGAGGAAGATCGAGAAGAGGGTTGGCGCAATGATGCAGCCCTGCTTGACCCTGGTTCAGACGTTGATTGGGTCTGTGGTGGATCCGTTGGTCAGGATCACTGCTTGCATGTCGTCATGGAGCAGGCGGAGGATGGCGACAAACTTTTGGGAGCAGCTGAAACGGAGGAGGACGCTCCATAGTCGCTCGCGGTTAACTGTGTCAAAGGCCTTTGTAAGGTCAAAGGAGGCCATGTACAAGGGTTGGTGCTGTTCCCTGCATTTCTCTTGCAGTTGTCGTGCCATAAAGATCATGTCTGTTGCAGGTGGTGAAGAAGGCAAATGGCATATTGGCCTTCATAGCTAGGGGATTTGAGTATAGGAGCAGGGAGATCTTAATGCAGTTGTACAGGGCCTTGGTGAGGACTCACCTGGAATATTGTGTTCAGTTTTGGTCTCCTAATCTAAGGAAGGACGTTCTTGCTATTGAGGGAGTGCAGCGAAGGTTCACCAGACTGATTCCTGGGATGGCGGGACTGACATATGAGGAGAGACTGGATCAACTGGGCCTGTATTCACTGGGGTTTAGAAGAATGAGAGGGGATCTCAAGGAAACATATAAAATTCTGATGGGACTGGACAGGTTAGGTGCAGGAAGAATGTTCCCAATGTTGGGGAAGTCCAGAACTAGGGGTCACAGTCTAAGGATAAGAGGTAAGCCATTTAGGACTGAGATGAGGAGAAACTTCTTCAGAGAGTTGTTAACCTGTGGAATTCTCTACCGCAGAGAGTTGTTGATGCCAGTTAGATATATTCAAGAGGGAGTTAGATATGGCCCGGACGGCTAAAGGGATCAAGGGGTATGGAGAGAAAGCAGGAAAGGGGTACTGAGGTGAATGATCAGCCATGATCTTATTGAATGGTGGTGCAGGCTCGAAGGGCCGAATGGCCTACTCCTACACCTATGTTTCTATTTTTCTACCCCTTAGTGGATGGAATCCGCATTGTGACTACGGGAGGAGTTCCTCAGCCACAGGGAGAAGTCGCTTGAGGAGGATTCTAGCGATGACTTTCCCAGTGGCTGACAACAGGGAGATTCCTCTGAAGTTGCCACAGTCGGACTTGTACGGTTTTTTAAAGTGCCGCACCATTAATCCATTGATTTACTTGACTAACATCAAATTCTGTTTATAATGAAGGTTTCCAGGAGTTTTAACTAGTTTATTAGGATCACGTTAATTTTCCTTATATTGCATGTGATTGAGATTTTTTTTGAAACTGGTGTTGGGTGATCAGAGCTCTTTGTTTTCCATGAAAGCTGAAAACCAGCAGCCTTAACTAGGTGTGTACAATATCTGGCTGACTCGGCATACAAACCACTTAATTATTAATAGGCAGGCAGTAATCAATCTCTGTACAAAGCAGAGCAAAACCGCCTGGTGTACCACGGGCCAATAGGATACAAGTTGACACTGACAGTTCCCCATATAACAATGTTCTGATCTTAACAGAATAGTCGAGTGGGGAACAGCACTTCAATACAGCAGGGGAGGCGGGTGTTGTGGGCAGAAGAGAAAGAATTAAAAAGAAAGCTAACCCAGACTACTCACTGAAAAAGGAACCAGTTTAAAAACAGATGGCCGGGATGGGGGTTGGGGAGGGAGAATAAGGCGAATAGTTAGAAACATAAATAATATGAAGCTCCAGTTGCCTATTTTCCTTCCCTGTATCCTTATAGCACTAATTAATGTTGAGGTACAGTTCCATCAACAGCAGTCCCAACTATCTCCCTCAAATAGTCCTCTAGGCAGCAAGTGTTAACAAGTTAAAGCATCCAGGCTCACCATCATTGAGCCATATCCTAGTCCTTACCCACCATCCCCTAAAAGCGCACTTTCGTACAGGAGTCACTTGATAGTGATTGGGGAACACTTGCTGTTAGAACAGATTTGAAAATTGTAACCTTGTATATTCATATCTTGCAGTTTGAGGCAGTGTTGGGATGGGTAATGATGGAGTCAGGTGAGCTTGTTGTGCTTCAGTCTGCTCAGTAATCTCTGTAAACAGAAAAAGAAAATAGGTAAAAGATAACAAGCACCCAAAAGGAGAAATGATTATTTGCTCAAAAACTCAATTTGTTGATTCCAAGTACCATTTTATACCACCTCCCCAACCATTTTTTTTTTCAAAAGCACAAAAAGGGCAAATGAGCAATGCCTTGCTCCATACAGTACTTAGCTTTACATCTGGCAAGGACAGCATTGGGCTCAGTGGTGATAATCAAATAATCTGCTAACGTGCACTGTCAATCTACAAACACACTAACCACATGTATCTCTACAATCTCTAAAACTTCAGTTTTAAGCCTTTAAGTGTTTGTAAATACCAAATATTAGCAGTTTAAAATGTTGCCAAAAATTACGTTTTCAATAAACCAAAATTTATTATCTATTCCCACTGATTGTAAATTTGGCATTTTAAACTGAAAGGAAACTGGTCACAATTTTCCTTTTAATGAAATGTAATCCTAATCTCATTTCATAAAGTTAGGATCTACATTGATCCACTGGGAGACTGGTTTTAAACAAATCACAAGATTAAACATTTGCAATGTTCACAAGGTCAAAGTTTGCCATTATGATTACACTGACAGCTAATAGGTCCCTTATTTAAGGCTCTGATTGGGACGGGAGTGTGGCAGGATGTTAATACACTACTCCTTTCACCTCAAGGAACTGGATTCAAATCCAGCCCAGACCAATAGGATAAAAGCCATCTCCCCCTTGCTCGCTGCAAGGGTCAGATGTGAAATGAGTTTGTGGTGTTCTCAATGTAGTTCCTAAAGAGTTTGAGCAAATTGTACAAAACTTGCCAAATCAGGTCCTGCTGCCAGATTGAGAGAACACATGAACAATGATAACTTATAAATACATACCTCATGCAAGGAAACATCCGGGGCACATTACTGAAGGAGCAGAGGATACCAAGCAGGAAGCTGGAGAAAGGTTAAACACTGTCAAAGAGCCAATTTTGATGAGGCTTTTGAAAGTGTAAGAGATCGTGACAGGCAACAGACAAAGAGCTTTAGAAAACATTTGAGTATGTGGGAAAGCGACGTGGAGCTGAAGGGGGGAAATTAAGCATGGCACTGGTGTTGGAGGGGTTTTTTTATAAATAGGGCAATGACTTCTACTCAGCAATCATCCTGTGTTATAACAACAGCAATTTGCATTTGGAAAGCATCTTTAATGTAGTAAAACGTCCCAAGGTGTTTCACAGGAGCGTTATCAAGCTAAATTTGAAAAGGAGAGAGAGAGAGGTTTAAGGAGGGAATTCCAGGGCTTAGGGCCTAGGCCACCAATGGTGGAGTGATGAAAATCAGGGATGCGCAAGAGACCAGAATTGGAGGAGCGCAGAGATTGCGGAGGGTTGTAGGAAGTTAGCGAGATAGGGAGGGGAGAGGCCTTGGAGGGATTTGAAAACAAGGATGAGAATTTTTAAATAAAAAAGTGTTGCTGGTCTGGGAGCCAATGTAGATCAACAAGCACAATGGGTGATGGGTGAACAGGACTGGTGCAATTTAGGATACAAACAGCAGAATGTTGGATGGGCTCAAGTTTATAGAGGGTGCAAGGACCAGGAGAACATTGGAACAGTCGAGTCCAAAGGCATCAAGGGCATGCATGAAGGTTTCAGCAGGTGATGAACTGAGGCAGCAACAGAGACGGGCAATGTTAGAGGTGGAAGCAGGTGGTCTTGGTGGAGAGGTTATGGGGTCAGAAGCTCAGCTCAGGGTCAAATAGGATACCAAGATTGGGAATGTTCTAGTTGAGCCTCAGACTGTGGCCAAGGATAGGGATGGGGCCGGTGACTCGGGAACGGAATCTGTGGCGAGGACAGCAGGCTTGGGCCTTCCCAATATTTAGTTGGAGGAAATTTCTGCTCATCCAATGTCGGACAAACAGCGTGACAAATCAGAGGCAGTGGAGGGGTCAAGAGAGGTGGTGGTGAGGTAGAGCTGGTTTCGTCGGCGTACATGTGGAACCTGATGTGTTTTTTGGATGATGTCGCCAAGGGGCAACACGTAAACGAGAAAAAGGAGGCGGCCAACGATAGATCCTTGGGGACTCCAGAGGTAACGGTGCAGGAGCAGGAAGAAAAACCATTACAGGTAATTTTCTGGCTACTACTAGATGGATAGGAATGGAGCTAGGCAAGGGCAGTCCCATCCAGCTGGACAATGAAGGCGGCATTGGAGGATGTTAATGTAGTCAACCATGTCAAAGCTTACAGGCAGATCGAGAAGGATGAGGAGGTATATCCAGTTTACCATGGTCACTGTCACATAGGATTTCATTTGTGATTTTGATAGGTGCTGTTTTACTTTGGCAGTGCGGAAATCTGATTGGAGGAGTTCAAAGCAACCTAGGATGCAGAATCTGGGTGCTATGAAAGTGTTCAATCCCCAAGGGGATCTTGATCTGAATTCAGGAGAGAGAGAATAAAAAGGAAGGGGTTTGAAGACTCTAAGAGTTACCACCCAAATCTAACCTCTCTTCACACTACAGGTTCCCCTGTTATCTGGCTACACCGCAGCATTAGCAGAGAGCTTTGAGCACATCACCTTCCCACCCTCCACTGCAGAAAAGGAGGATGCCATGTGTAATTTGTAGAAAAAAGTAGCACTGGAGTGCAATTACTTCCAGACTTATGACTAAAACAGAACAGAACCAATGGATTGCAGTTATTGCTCAGAAATCCACACTTCTAGCTACACCATCTACTTCCGCCTTTGCTCCTAGCTCACATTTCCAATCATCCTGCCATCCATCTCCCCATTCTGACTGCACAAGTCTGAAAACAGAATGCAATGCATCTGAACCACAGAAGATAAACCACACTAAAATCACCTCTCCATGAGAAACACAGTCAGTGGAAGAGGGAAGATATTTAAATCAAGATAAACAGTAGAAACACTCAGCAATATTTGTTGCACAAGTAAAATTGAATAAACTATTCTATTATACATGCACACAAAACAAATGCCTGACACTAATATAATCTCAGGTTCTACATCATTCTCTTTACTATTTTAGTTCAAGACATCAAACATTACACTTGGCTTCCTCCTCCCCTGAGAGTTTTGGAATTGGCTCAAAGCTTCAAACTCACCATCAGCTAATTATCATTAATAACCTGCAGCTGCACTCCAGTACAATCCACAATTGTTTCCTTAAATCACTTATATTGTGAATCAGTTTGGCTACAAAAAATTTGAGGGATGTCAGAAATAATTCCCACAATGGGCTTTTATGGAAATGTTTGTATACATGATTGCAGGAATTGCTTGGATTGCCATCTACTGTGTGCGTGTATCTGTCTGTCTCACCCTGTCCTCTCCCACCCAGCTAATGACATGAGGTTTTCTATCAGATTCACGATTTAAGTTTCTCCTTTCTTCTCCCATCTCTCCAAAATAGACAATATCTGAACTAGCTGAGTAATGCATTCGAACCCAGGCCTATATTGGTCATGGGCAGCCCCTTGAATCCAACAGCCATGTTTTAATTTCCTCCTCTTCTCTTAGCACCACAGAATTACTGAATTAGTGTTAAAACAAGATTGAATCCTCTCTCTAAGTCAATCCTGTGGAGACAATCCAGCCCAGGATTTTGATTCCTCCATTTCAGTTTAGGAGAGGTCATCTGATTCCCACAGAGGCATAAGCCAATCAAATTTGAGGAAATTAGTTAATATTTGCATTGGCATGGTTACAAACTCAAATCAACTTTTCAGCTGATGATTTTCAAGCATAAAAAAAAAACTTAAAATAGTATCTCTAATCTGTCTAGCCGAATGGTAAGTACCTAAACAAACTGAAAAGTCCTTCTCGAGTGTCCTTGGTATGTTACATATTAATGCACAATGTACTTTTGGTTGTAAAGGGAGGACTGTATAAAAGAGCTCTGTGCTGGGGGAATAGAACACCATTCTATCTAGTATGTACATCAGTCCATGGTGTAACCGACTTAGGAGTACCAGATATCGAGTAAACCTCCCACTACATTGCTCAATTAAGTCCTCCTCAGTCAGGACATCAAAATGAAAATGTAAAGTTTCTTTGTCTGTGTTCCAGTATACAAGATCTAAAACTTCTACTGTCCTACCACAACATTCTTGGGGCGAGAGAGCGAGGAAGGGAGGAAGGGCGTGAGCGGGAGAGAGGGAGGGGAGACGAGGGGAAGGGGAGAGAGGGGGGAGACGAGGGGAAGGGGAGAGAGGGGGGAGGGGAGGGAGGGAGTGCAGAGAGAAGGGGTGGAGGGGGGTTGTGGAGAGAAGGGGGGGCGCAGAGAGAGGGAGAGAGAGGGGGTGGAGGGCGCTGAGAGGGAGGGAGGGAGGGGAGATGCGGGGAGAGAGGGAGGGGGGCGCGGGGAGAGGGAGGGAGGGGGGGGCGCGGGGAGAGGGAGGGAGGGGGGGGCGCGGGGAGAGGGAGGGTGGGGGGGCCGGGGAGAGGGAGGGAGGGGGGGCGCGGGGAGAGGGAGGGAGGGGGGGAGAGGGAGGGAGGGGGGGAGGGAGAGGGAGGGCGCAGGGGGAGGGAGGGGGGACGGAGAGAGGGAGGGACGGAGAGAGGGGGGAGGGAGGGGGGGGGAGAGGGAGGGAGGGGAGGGAGGGAGGGAGGGAGGGCGCGGGGAGAGGGAGGGGGGGCGCGGGGAGAGGGAGGGAGGGGGGATGGAGAGAGGGAGGGAGGTGGGATGCGGCGGGGGGAGCGGAGGGAGGTCGCGGAGGGAGGCAGTCGTGGGGGGGGCATGGAGAGAGGGAGGGCGTAGAGAGAGGGCGGGGGGAATGTGCAGAGAGAGGGCGTTGGGAGGGGGGGCGCGGAGAGAGGAAGGGGGCACATGGAGAGAGAGTGTGGGGGGGCGTGGAGAGAGGGAGGATGCGGAGAGAGGGGTCGCGGAGAGAGGGTGGGGGGCACAGAGAGAGAGAGGGAGGGGGCACGCGAAGAGAGTGAAGAAGGGGAGGCGCGAAGAGAGGGCGGGAGGTGGTGCGGAGAAAGGAGGGGGTGCGGAGAAAGGAGGGGGTGCGGAGAGAGGAGGGGGTGCGGAGAGCGGGCGGGGAGGCGTGGAGAGAGAGAGGGGGGGCAGAGAGAGGGGGGGGGCACGGAGAAAGGGAGGGGGACGCAGAGAGAGAGGGGGGGGCGCGGAGAGGGGGAGGAGGCACGGAGAGGGGGAGGGGGCACGGAGAGAGGGAGGGTGCGCGAAAAGAAGGAGGGAGGGGCGGCACGAAGAGAGGGAGGGAGGGGTCACGGAGTGAGGGGGGTGGAGAGGGGGGGGCGCAGAGAGTGGACAAGGGGGGGCGCGGAAAGGGGGCGGGGAGAGAGGGAGGGATGGGCGCGGAGAGAGGGAGGAGGCGCGGAGAGAGGGAGGTGGGGCGTGGAGAGGGGGGGCCACGGAGAGAGGGAGGGAGGGGGGGCACGGAGATAGGGAGGGAGAGGGGCCAAGGAGAGAGGGAGGGAGGGGGGCCAAGGAGAGAGGGAGGGAGGGGGGCCACGGAGAGAGGGGCGTGGAGAGTGGGCGAGGGGGGGCGCGGAAAGAGGGAGGGGGGGGCGTGGAGAGAGGGCGGGGGTGGTGCAGAGAGAGGGAGGGAGGGGGGGAGGGGGGACGCGGTGGGGGGAGCGGAGGGAGGTCGCGGAGGGAGGCAGTCGTGGGGGGGGCATGGAGAGAGGGAGGGCGTGGAGAGAGGGCGGGGGAATGCGCAGAGAGAGGGAGGTGTGGAGAGAGGGCGTGGGGGGGCGGGCGCGGAGAGAGGAAGGGGGCACGTGGAGAGAGAGTGTGGGGGGGGCCTGGAGAGAGGGAGGATGCGGAGAGAGGGTGGGGGGGCGGGGAAAGAGGGTGTGGGGGGGGGCACAGAGAGAGAGAGGGAGACGGCACGCGAAGAAAGTGAGGAAGGGGAGGTGCGGAGAGAGGAGGGGGTGCGGAGAGCGGGCGGGAGGGCGCGGAGAGAGAGAGGGGGACGCGGAGAGGGGGGGGCGGAGAGAGGGAGGGGGTGCGGAGAGCGGGCGGGGGGGGCGGAGAGAGAAAGGTGGTGCGGAGAGAGGAGGGGGCGCGGAGAGCGGGCGGGGGGGCGCGGAGAGAGGGAGGTGGTGCGGAGAGAGGAGGGGGCGCGGAGAGAGGAGGGGGCGCGGAGAGCGGGCGGGGGGGCGCGGAGAGCAGGCGGGGGGGGCGCGGAGAGAGGAGGGGGCGCGGAGAGCGGGCTGGGGGGCGCGGAAAGGGGGGGTGCGGAGAGAGGGAGGGGGCACGGAGAGAGGGAGGGGGACACAGAGAGAGAGAGGGGGGACACAGAGAGAGAGAGGGGGCGCGGAGAGGGGGAGGGGGTGTGGAGAATATAGGGGGCACGGAGAATGGGAGGTGGCACGGAGAGAGGGAGGGAGCACGGAGAGAGGGAGGGAACACGGAGAGAGGGAGGGAGCACGGAGAGAGGGAGGGTGCGCGGAAAGAAGGAGGGGGGGGCACGAAGAGAGGGAGGGAGGGAGGGGGCACGGAGTGAGGGGGCTGGAGAGGGGGAGGGAGGGGGCGCAGAGAGTGGGCGGGGGGGGCGCGGAAAGAGGGCGAGGAGGGGCGGGGAGAGAGGGAGGGATGGGCGGGGAGAGGGAGGGATGGGCGCGGAGAGAGGGAGGAGGTGCGGAGAGAGGGAGGAGGGGCGTGGAGAGAGGGGGGGGCCACGGAGATAGGGACGGAGGGGGGGCACGGAGATAGGGAGGGAGGGGGGGCCACGGAGAGAGGGAGGGAGGGGGGCCACGGAGAGAGGGAGGGAGGGGGGCCACGGAGAGAGGGGCGTGGAGAGTGGGCGAGGGGGAGCGCGGAAAGAGGCCGAGGGGGGGCGCGGAGAGAGGGCGGGGGTGGTGCGGAGAGAGGCCGGGGGGGGGAGCGCGGAGAGAGAGCGGGGGGGGGGGGGAGAGGGAGGGAGCGCAGAGAGGAGGGGGCGACGGCGCGTGAGAGGGGGTAGCGTGCGAGGGGGGGAGGGGCGCCAGAGAGGAGGGGGAGGTGCGCCAGAGGGGGCAAGTGCGCACCGGGGGATGGGCGCCAGAGAAGGGGAGGTGCCGGGGGCGGGGGGGGGGTGCGGCAGGGTGAGCGAGCACTTGTTCTTGGATCATGTTGAAATTGATATGAATCTATATTGTGGAGGCGATGAAGGTGCCTTCACTCACTGTTCAATGCACATAATGGATGACAATGAGTAGCCCACACAAGAGGAATCCATCGTTAGTGCTCATTTCTGCCCCTTATTTAAGCATTATCTTAAAATCAAAATTATAATCTATATTTATGCAATTTTATTTCCTCTCTCCTCCTGGGGTCTGGCTCGTCTTAATTCTACAAGTACCCACTCAACTATCCCGGGAGCTCTAGACATTTTAAATTCTGCAGTAACAAGCACCGAGAATTATTGTAATTATATCTGGTGGGTTTAATCCCTATCCTCTACTTGAGGCAGTTGTCCAAACCATTAATGTTGCCAAAAATGGTAACCCATATGAAACTGCAGTGAAGTGATGCTGTGGCCTTGCCTGCTTGCAAAATGCTGTCCGACTGGTTTGGCCTGTTGTGTTGTCATGCACGCTTGAACAAAGGGAACTGAGCACTTGTGAAAATATGATCAATGTTATCTGGAAATTAGTGAGTGAAGTTTTTTTTTTAAATAAAAGAGTCTGGTGCATAAGTATTAAATATTTTGATGACAACTATCGTAGAGTTAGATTTCAGAGAGGCATTCAATCGTAAGGAATTTCACATTGGCAAAGCTTATATTTTCACAATGAAAATAATGAAGATTAAGTCTGCACTTTAAAGACAATATTATAAAGTAGACATTGCCAATCACATGAGCAAAAGGGCCAGGGGTTTCCAAATGGTATCACACTGAGAACAATCCCATTTTGATTTTAGAAGAAAGCCTTGAAGTTTGAGCAGAAATGCACTTAATGTCAATATATGTACCCAACTCACATACAAACATATTTGAGGGTAAAGACTGTGTTTTTACCCTTCATAACAGAGATTACAGAACAATATGATAAAAGTGCTTAAAATTGTGAAAAGGAGTGTCAGGGTAGATAGAAGCAGATGGTTTCCAGTAGTTGAGATGCCAAGAAGGGCCTTAGATACAAGATTAAATGCAAGCGATTTAGAACACAAGAGCAGGAGAATTAAGGCTATGCAATTCACTTCCAGGCTTAATAGTTGAAAAAAACTCAAATATTCAAGATTAGAATGGATAGGTGGATGAAGGAAAATGGTGGATAAATGTAATTAGAACAATTTGCTCACGTGAAAAATAATCGTTAATTGGTGTAACTTTTATGTATTCTATGAATGCAGAACCTGCATCAGATCTACAGGAAAGATCAGTGATATTGAAACCAAAAGAAGATCTAGAACAGATATGAATTTGTAACAGAAATTAAACAACCATACTTATCTGGCCCATAATTTTTTTATGAGTTTTTTTTTGGATGAGATATTAAACCAAGGTGGACAGGTGTAAGAGATCCCATGGCACTACTTGAAGAGCAAGGTGTCCTAGTGAACCTTTATCCTTCAATCAACACCTCTAAAACAAATGAGCTGGTCATTAACCTCATTACTATTAGTGGGATCTTGTTGAATGCAAATTGGTGCCCTGTTTCCCTACATTTCAACCGGATGTAATTGGCTATGATGCACTTTGGGATGTGTCGCGGGTGTGAAAGGTGCTATATGTTACTGCTTTCTTTCTTTTGTACTGAGATACCTTTTTAGGATTAGGTAACAATTCAAATGAAAAGCAACTGTTATAAAAGGCATGCTTCATAAGGATTGTAGGAAATATATATATTACATCAATATACATTATTGGTCACTTGATCCTGTTTGCATTGTACAAAAAGTTAGAATACTGATCATTTACCATGTTTTATGGGTTTTTTCTTCCTTATGGAGTCCTTGATCAGGTCAACTCCAAGTAAAGAATTCCGGTATCTTTTTGCTTTAACTTCGTCAAACCACTGTCCAGTAACCAGCTTTCTTCTCTTCTCATCTTGAATGGATTTCTGTGCTGTCCTAAAGAAAGAGCAGAGGGGTTTTTCAAACAGACACTAAGTGATCAGTCACCTCACATCAGAGATGACATTCCAGTGTTCTGGAGTAGTCAAGCAGGGAGATTTACAAGAGGACTAGTGTGGAGGAGGAGGGAGTGGGGCAAAGAGAAGGGGGGGGTGATGGGGGGGAAGACTTTTTGCTTGTATGAAAGTGCATTGCCTCAACTCATCATCATCATCATAGGCAGTCCCTCGAATCGAGGATGACTTGCTTCCACGTCAGAAAGTTCACAGGTGTTTCAATGAAGGACCTAAAATTTTAGGTCCCCAACTAAATCTTGACGGGTGGAAGATGCCTGTACGTGGATTTTTTATTTTTTTTTAAACGTGTGGTGGCCATTGCACACCAACCACCACACGGGCTTGACAGAGCTAGGTCTTGGTCCCGTAGCAAGGATTAACCAAGACAACTGGAGACCACCTCTGCTGCACGGACCTAGTGCGCACACATAGTGCCCTTGGGCCCACGCCTCTTCTGGGCCCCAAACTCACACCTCTCCTGGGCCCTGATCACATCCCTCTACAAACTCTCGCCGCTCCAACTAGTGAAATAATCAATCACAGACCAAAATTCACAAGTGAACCTTGGCTACCTTGATTTAGGAACTCCGAGTAGGTTTTAAAAAAGAGTCAATGACCTATGTAATGGTGTACACTCTATTTGGAGTACATTACAAAGTCAAGTGCTAAGGATTAACATTAACAGTTCTGAAAGGATCATCTACCATCTGAGCACAGGAATTCCATTGTACAGTTGAAGGCCGCAGCCAATTAGGCGATAGGAAAAATTTTTTTGTTATTTTATTTCACTGGGGGTTGAAAGATTATTTCCATTTGAATAAATTTAAAATTAACATTCTAAAAACCATCTCCACAGTTCTTACAATAAATTGGATAATGTTCCCATCAGTGTGTTATTACTATGTAATGCAAGATATTATTCTGTTGCAAAGAATGAATTGTCTTTCAAGAGGCAAGTTAGCTTAAGGCCACAAGCCTAATTGGTATATATACACACAACATGAGATCACTCAGAGATTAACTGTTGTTTGATCAGCAAAGTTTGTGCATTATAATATGCTAGTCAGTTTCAAGTTCAGAAGCTCCCAGCATTTTAAGATTGCTCTCCATCACGCACAGTGTGATATCTGCAATCACTAAGATACCTGAATGGTTTATAATAAGTGCAATGATATGCTGTGTTTTACTGACAGTAGTGTATGTAATGTGCATGGTCTACAAATACAACACTTCCAATCTGCCCCTTGAAGCAATGTCATCATTATCATCATAGGCAGTTCCTCAAATTGAGGATGACTTGCTTCCACATCAAAAAGTTCACAGGTGTTTCAATGAAGGACCTAAAATTCCAGGTCCGAACTAAATCTTGAAGGGTGGAAGATGCCTGTGCGTGGATTTTTTTAACGTGTGGTGATCGTTGCACACCAGCCACCACACAAGGGCTTGACAGAGCTAGGTCTTGGTCTAGTGGCACGGATTAACCAAAACGACTGGAGATCAGCTCTGCTGCACGGACCTAGTGTGCACACATAGTGCAGTGTGGGCTGACCCGTGCTGCTCCTGGGCCCTCGCCTCTTCTGGGCCCCGAATTCGCGCCTCTCCTGGGCCCCAATCACATCCCTCTACAATCTCTCGCCGCTCCTTCGCCCCGACCACGCCGCTCCTGCTGTACCTGGATCTTGGTGACGTCCCTTTTCACTGCCATTGCTCTCCTGCACCAGCACGTGCTGCTTCCTGGAGTGGTACACTGCCTTGTTGCTCCTTCCACTCCCCGGCCTGCTCCGATGGTGCTCAATGGTATATTCCCAGCCATATCTGGGAGGTGCCTTAAAGTGTTTAAGAAGTAATAATGGCACACTAAATGCTTTAAAGAACATGATTCCTGGGTCACAGCTGGGAATGCAGCAATAGCACCTTTCCAGGACCGGGCTAGGATGACTTGGGCTAGAGTGACCTGGGGTGGCTTTCCCAGCACTGAGCCAAGAGCTAGATCTTCATTATTTAAAACTCCAAGCAATTGTATTGTAATTGCTCAACACTGGGAAACAATCAGTGTAGACATCTGAATTCCCACAATGCTAAAAGTAATAAAACAAAGCTTTACATAATCATTGCCACAGTTACCCTTTATTTTATGCTTTAAAGAGAAAAATAAAAGGCTGCCATGGGACCAACAGTTTGGACAGAATTCTCTACATCAAATAAAGTCTTTGATCTTTGAAACAGGAGTGGTTTCTGGGAGAGCTCCTCGTGGGGGAGACTTGTACTGGTACAATATGCCAAAATGACATCTTCCTATGCTGAAATTTCTATGGATTAGACTTCTTCCAAAAAGCTAGTCAACAACCCAGTAACTCATTAGGAAATGCATTGCATAATGTGGTACTGATCGATATCGACCAAGGTGAGCAAACTGGGGTGATGCACACAGACACAGCGAATGAAAAGTTTTCATTAAAAAATTATTGTTGATGCATCCGCTGTATACCAATATTTTTGGTTTCTTGTATGTTTTAAGACTATCTCTGTGCATTTGAAGTTGACAATGGATTAATTACAAGTTAGGAAATAGAGCATAAAAACTAGGGAAAATCCTGTGATAGATTATGATGAGTGAAATGAGAAGGGTTTTGGCTTGCAGCAATTCGATGCTTCAACCCGCAGGGTTTTCAGATACACATTAATTTGGAGTCAGTAGTAATACCTCATGGGTAGCAAGCCTACACCTGCATGTAGGTGTGGGAGCTACATTACAACACGGAACGTTTTTCAGCACAGACTGAGTTACAGCTTCTTAGTGAATGAAGGTTGATAAACAAGGGACTCACCTGATTCGCTCACTGTCTTTTTTCTTAAGTTCAGAATCCCTCTGAATTACCTTCAAGACTTTCTGATACTCATCCTCTGTCAGGAAACTAAGGTCCAGGTTACTATCCATCACTCCCTTCATTCCGTTATTGCATGACATGGGGTGCAGCGGAGGGTGGGAGGTTTGTGGATGGTGTTACAGAAAAGGACACAAACCAGTATGCAACTCCGGTCACTTCTACTGGAGTCACGGACAAGATTCAAACCAATCCTGCATGATCAGTTAATTGTACAAGCAATTAGATCATAAATTCCAGCAATGGTTTTCCTCAAAGAGTATCTAATTTCTTTTAATAGGTTTTAGCTTTTTGGTTGCAAGGTTAATATCAAAGTGTCCATATCCAAGAGTTGTTGGGCTTTGCTTCAGATGAAAGGGATGTCAATCAAAACCTTAGTAGATTTCCACATGAGCGTTCATGCGTCTGTAAATGGTGCACTGAAGATTATGGTCATCAATAGCTTCAGAGGGCAAATGGCTGAGAGCACCTACAATAAGAGAAACAAGAAAAGATTACTGCTGCAGCATTAATATATATAAGACCAGGCCCTCAAAACTGCCACCAAGCTCATGGTCTACAGGGCTGTAGTAATATCCGCCTTCCTGTATGGCTCAGAAACATGGACCATGTACAGTAGACACCTCAAGTCGCTGAAGAAATACCATCAACGATGTCTCCGCAAAATCCTACAAATCCCCTGGGAGAAGAGACCAACGTTAGCGTCCTCGACCAGACCAGCATTGAAGCATTGACCACATTTGATTAGCTCCGCTGGGCAGGCCACATAGTTCGCATGCCAGACACAAGACTCCCAAAGCAAGCGCACTACTCGGAACTCCTTCACGACAAGCGAGCCAAAGGTGGGCAGCGGAAACATTACAAGGACACCCGCAAAGCCTCCCTGATAAGGTGCAACATCCCCACTGACACCTGGGAGTCCCTAAGTGGAGGAAGTGCATCCCGGAGGGCGCTGAGCACCTCGAGTTTCATCGGCGAGAGCATGCAGAAATCAAGCGCAGGCAGCAGAAAGAGTGTGCGGCAAACCAGTCCCACCCACCCTTTCCCTCAACGACTATCTGTCCCACCTGTGACAGAGACTGGTTCTCATATTGGACTGTACAGCCACCTAAGAACTCATGTTAAGAGTAGAAGCAAGTCTTCCTCGATTCTAAGGGACTGCCTATGATGATGATGAATATATTAGACATGTATAACATGCCTTAATGGATTACAAACAACATCTCAGTTAACCTCAACCTGCTCAGCACAAGACACAGCAAGAGTGCATTAGATGTTTGTTCCACAACTTCTCCATACAATAAGTTCAAAAGTCACAGCCATGCCTCCAGGGAACAAGACTAAGTGGAGACAAAGTGGCTTCTCCTAGTAGACACGTCGTATTTTCACAACTAGATGACCCCAGATTTATCCAATCAGCTTGCAAATAAAACTTTCTCCTCTACACTTTATAGAAACAACGACGTCACACTGAAGACTCTCTTTTCTTCCACCACATACATTCTACAAATCACAGCATACTGGTGCTATAAAGGGCCTTCTGAATATAAACCAATGTAATGCAGCAATAAGCACCTTGTGCTAGAATAGTGGAGCTTCTATATTTTACATCCGAGGAGGATCCTCCTTCCTGCATGCTCATTTGCTTTTAAATCAAAATTTAAATCCCGCTGATACTCTTAAGTAATTATTTTACCAGGATCTAACTGTGAAACCCATTTACCCTACTCCCCTTCCTCCAATAGACGTCAGTTTTTAAAACCTAGCTTCATCACCTAATCATTATTTTTTGACTTGCCTCAGCTTTTACTTTCTTCAATCTTCATGATCCTGCAACTTAAATTTCTCAATTGCAAACGGTAGTTTCGGCAGCAAACTCACCCGACCATTCCACTAATTATCTCTTCATTAACGCAACTGTTTCTGAGCGCAAAAGTCCAATATTTCAAGCATAGAAATGATAAATCTTCTCCCTCCCCCACCACCACAGGCAACCTCTCTTAACTAACCTGTGAAGATAAGTTAAAGTTCAAGCCTCTTCCCCATCCTTACACAAGAGAATGTAAAGTGACAAAATCAAATCATTAAAACCATTCTTACAAATTAGATCTTATACCACTAAATACACGAGCCTGCTGAATATGTCAAGCAACCTTTACAAAAAAAATTGACCACCGCATGTTTGTTTTCCCTCCTAGTCTTTCTTGAAGTGAATAAACCAATAGCTATTCACAGCAGGGCAATGAACAGAATGGAGAAATATTTTAGAAGTCTCCAATAGTAAAATCAGGCATCATACAACAGTCCAGATGAAGATCCTACTGGTCACAGAAAGCTTTTAAATGGTCCAGTAAATACTCCACGCACATACCACGTCAGAAGAAAGGCAGAAAGGCAGTAATCACTCCTCCAATGATCTTACACATTCTGGGGTTTATGTATTTTGCTAAAATAGTTGTGAGTTGACCGACAGTACTACAATGATTACCTATTAGCTGGTACAGGCACACTTAAGGCAACAGGCACCTAATTACAAACCTGGTTGTTAAGGAAAACAAGAGCTTTTTGATTGGAAGAGGGGAAGAAAAAAAAACATGTTAAGACAAAAAATGCATTACATTTGAAGTACTTTTATCAAGATAAATCGGTCACTATTTACATAAACTGTTTGAAAAAATGGCCATTGCAGGGTTTTTTGAGAGTCATTTGAATTTTTACTCTCTGTCTAGAATTACTTTGGTTGAGAGGTTGGCAGGCTACCAAGTGTCTTGTAAAGCCCACGAGGTACACAAGCATGGCCCTGTGAGATTTGTCCTCCATTTCTCCATCCTGAAGAGAGGAGGGGGAGGAGAGAAAGAGAAGCTATTGCTTGTTCATAGCCTATAGCATGACAGAGCAACGCTACCCCACATCATGTCTGTGCCAGAACACCCAACAGCAATAGTAACAACTCCCACATGATTACTTCATTGTCTGCTTGGTTTGGGAAATTATGCCTCTTCAGCCATTTTCTAGAACTCAGCTTTAAACCCACATCATCGATGGTATGAGATGTGAATTGGCTAGAATAGACTGGCGAATGATACTTAAAGGGTTGACGGTGGATAGACAATGGCAAACATTTAAAGATCACATGGATGAACTTCAACAATTGTATATCCCTGTCTGGCATTACAAATAAAATGGGGAAGGTGGCTCAACCGTGGCTAACAAGGGAAATTAGGGATAGTGTTAAATCCAAGGAGGAGGCATGTAAATTGCCCAGAAAAAGCAGCAAACCTGAGGACTGGGAGAAATTTAGAATTCAGCAGAGGAGGACAAAGGGTTTAATTAGGAGAGGGAAAATAGAGTATGAAAATAAGCTTGCAGGGAACATAAAAACTGACTGCAAAAGTTTCTATAGATATGTGAAGAGAAAAACATAAGAACATAAGAATTAGGAACAGGAGTAGGCCATCTAGCCCCTCAAGCCTGCTCTGCCATTCAATAAGATCATGGCTGATCTGGCCATGGACTCAGCTCCACTTACCCGCCCTCTCCCCGTAACCCTTAATTCCCTTATTGGTTAAAAATCTATCTATCTGTGACTGGAATACATTCAATGAGCTAGCATCAACTGCTTCCTTGGGCAGAGAATTCCACAGATTCACAACCCTCTGGGAGAAGAAATTCCTTCTCAACTCGGTTTTAAATTGGCTCCCCCATATTTTGAGGCTGTGCCCCCTAGTTCTAGCCTCCCCTACCAGTGGAAACAACCTCTGACTCTATCTTGTCTATCCCTTTCATGATTTTAAATGTTTCTATAAGATCACCCCTCATCCTTCTGAACTCCAACGAGTAAAGACCCAGTCTACTCAATCTATCATCATAAGGTAACCCCCTCATCTCTGGAATCAGCCGAGTGAATCGTCTCTGTACCCCCTCCAAAGCCAGTATATCCTTCCTTAAGTAAGGTGACCAAAACTGCACTCAGTACTCCAGGTGCGGCCTTACCAATACCCTATACAGTTGCAGCAGGACCTCCCTGCTTTTGTACTCCATCCCTCTCGCAATGAAGGCCAACATTCCATTCGCCTTCCTGATTACCTGCTGCACCTGCAAACTAACTTTTTGGGATTCATGCACAAGGACCCCCAGGTCCCTCTGCATCTCAGCATGTTGTAATTTCTCCCCATTCAAATAATATTCCCTTTTACTGTTTTTTTTCCCCAAGGTGGATGACCTCACACTTTCTGACATTGTATTCCATCTGCCAAACCTTAGCCCATTCGCTTAACCTATCCAAATCTCTTTGCAGCCTCTCTGTGTCCTCTACACAACCCGCTTTCCCACTAATCTTTGTGTCATCTGCAAATTTTGTTACACTACACTCTGTCCCCTCTTCCAGGTCATCTATGTATATTGTAAACAGTTGTGGTCCCAGCACCGATCCCTGTGGCACACCACTAACCACCGATTTCCAACCCGAAAAGGACCCATTTATCCCGACTCTCTGCTTTCTGTTCGCCAGCCAATTCTCTATCCATGCTAATACATTTCCTCTGACTCCGCGTACCTCTATCTTCTGCAGTAACCTTTTGTGTGACACTTTATCGAATGCCTTTTGGAAATCTAAATACACCACATCCATCGGTACACCTCTATCCACCATGCTCGTTATAGCCTCAAAGAATTCTAGTAAATTAGTTAAACATGATTTCCCCTTCATGAGTCCATGCTGCATCTGCTTGATTGCACTATTCCTATCTAGATGTCCCGCTATTTCTTCCTTAATGATAGTTTCAAGCATTTTCCCCACTACAGATGTTAAACTAACTGGCCTATAGTTATCTGCCTTTTGTCTGCCCCTTTTTTAAACAGAGGCATTACATTAGCTGCTTTCTAATCCGCTGGTACCTCCCCAGAGTCCAGAGAATTTTGGTAGATTATAACGAATGCATCTGCTATAACTTCCGCCATCTTTTTTAATACTCTGGGATGCATTTCATCAGGACCAGGGGACTTGTCTACCTTGATTCCCATTAGCCTGTCCAGCACTACCCCCCCTAGTGATAGTGATTGTCTCAAGGTCCTCCCTTTCCACATTCCCGTGACCAGCAATTTTTGGCATGGTTTTTGTGTCTTCCACTGTGAAGACCGAAGCAAAATAATTGTTTAAGGTCTCAGCCATTTCCACATTTCCCATTATTAAATCCCCCTTCTCATCTTCTAAGGGACCAACATTTACTTTAGTCACTCTTTTCCGTTTTATATATCTGTAAAAGCTTTTACTATCTGTTTTTATGTTTTGCGCAAAAGTTTACCTTCGAAATCTATCTTTCCTTTCTTTATTGCTTTTTTAGTCATTCTTTGCTGTTGTTTAAAATTTTCCCAATCCTCTAGTTTCCCACTAACCTTGATTAAAAGATTAGTGAAGACAAACATAGGTCTCTTGAAGTCAGAATCAGGTGAATTTATAATGGGGAACAAAAAAATGGCAGACCAATTGAACAAATACTTTCGTTCTGTCTTCACTAAGGAAGACACAAATAACCTTCTGGAAATATTGAGGACCTAGGGTCTAGTGAGAAGGAGGAACTGAAGGAAATTCTTATTAGTCAGGAAATTGTGTTAGGGAAATTGATGGGATTGAAGACCAATAAGTCCCGAGGGCCTGATAATCTGCATCCCAGAGTACTTAAGGAAGTGACCCTAGAAATAGTGGATGCATTGGTGGTCATTTTCCAACATTCTATAGACTCTGGATCAGTTCCTATGGATTGGAGGGTAGCTAATGTAACCCCACTTTTAAGAAAAGGAGGGAGAGAGAAAACAGGGAATTATAGACCGGTTAGCCTGACATCGGTAGTGGGGAAAATGTTGGAATCAATTATTAAAGATGAAATAGCAGTGAATTTGGAAAGCAGTGACAGGATCGGTCCAAGTCAGTATGGATTTATGAAAGGGAAATCATGCTTGACAAATCTTCTAGAATTTTCTGAGGATGTAACTAGTAGAGTGGACAAGGGCAAACCAGTGGATGTGGTGTATTTGGACTTTCAAAAGGCTTTTGACAAGGTCCCACACAAGAGATTAGTGTGAAAAATTAAAGCACATGGTATTGGAGGTAATGCATTGACGTGGATAGAGAACTGGTTGGCAGACAGGAAGCAAAGAGTAGGAATAAATGGGTCTTTTTCAGATTGGCAGGCAGTGAGTAGTGGGGTACCGCAAGGTTCAGTGCTCGAACGCCAGCTATTTACAATATACATTAATGATTTAGATGAAGGAATTGAATGTAATATCTCCAAGTTTGCAGATGACACTAAGCTGGGTGGCAGTGTGAGGAGGATGCTAAGAGGCTACAGGGTGACTTGGACAGGTTAGGTGAGTAGGCAAATGCATGGCAAATGCAGTATAATGTAGATAAATGTGAGGTTATCCACTTTGGTGGCAAAAACAGGAAGGCAGAATATTATCTGAATGGTGACAGATTAGGAAAAGGGGAGGTGCAACGAGACCTGGGTGTCATGGTACATCAGTCATTGAAAGTTGGCATGCAGGTACAACAGGCGGTGAAGAAGGCAATTGGCATGTTGGCCTTTATTGCGAGAGGAATTGAGTATAGGAGCAGGGAGGTCTTACTGCAGTTGTATAGGGCCTTGGTGAGGCCACACCTTGAATATTGTGTACAATTTTGGTCTCCTAATCTGAGGAAGGACATGACAGAACATAAGAACATAAGAATTAGGAACAGGAGTAGGCCATCTAGCCCCTTGAGCCTGCTCTGCCACTCAACAAGATCATGGCTGATCTGGCCGTGGACTCAGCTCCACTTACCCGCCCGCTCCCCGTAACCCTTAATTCCCTTATTGGTTAAAAATCTATCTATCTGTGATTTGAATACATTCAATGAGCTAGCCTCAACTGCTTCCCTGGGCAGAGAATTCCACAGATTCACAACCCTCTGGGAGAAGAAATTCCTTCTCAATTCGGTTTTAAATTGGCTCCCCCGTATTTTGAGGCTATGCCCCCTAGTTCTAGTCTCCCCGACCAGTGGAAACAACCTCTCTGCCTCTATCTTGTCTATCCCTTTCATTATTTTAAATGTTTCTATAAGATCATCCCTCATCCTTCTGAACTCCAATGAGTAAAGACCCAGTCTACTCAATCTATCATCATAAGGTAACCCCCTCATCTCCGGAATCAGCCTAGTGAATCGTCTCTGGACCCGCTCTAAAGCTAGTATATCCTTCCTCGAGTAAGGTGACCAAAACTGCACGCAGTACTTCAGGTGCGACCTCACCAATACCCTGTGCAGTTGCAGTAGGACCTCCCTGCTTTTGTTCTCCATCCCTCTCGCAATGAAAGCCAACATTCCATTCGCCTTCCTGATTACCTGCTGCACCTGCAAACTAACTTTTTGGGATTCATGCTCAAGGACCCCCAGGTCCCTCTGCACCTCACATTGTTGGAATTTCTCCCCATTCAAATAATATTCCCTTTTACTGTTTTTTTTTCCAAGGTGGATGACCTCACATTTTCCGACATTGTATTGTATCTGCCAAACCTTAGCCCATTCGCTTGACCTATCTAAATCTCTTTGCAGCCTCTCTGTTTCCTCTACACAACCCGCTTTCCCACTAATCTTTGTGTCATCTGCAAATTTTGTTACACTACACTCTGTCCCCTCTTCCAGGTTATCGATGTATATTGTAAACAGTTGTGGTCCCAGCACCGATCCCAGTGGCACACCACTAACAACCGATTTCCAACCTGAAAAGGACCATTTATCCCGACTCTCTGCTTTCTGTTAGCCAGCCAATTCTCGATTCATGCTAATACATTTCCTCTGACTCCGCATACCTTTATCTTCTGCAGTAACAGGACTGACATATGAAGAAAGATTGGATCGACTAGGCTTATATTCACTGGAATTTAGAAGAATGAGAGGGGATCTCATAGAAACATATAAAATTCTGACGGGATTGGACAGGTTAGATGCAGGAAGAATGTTCCCGACGTTGAGGAAGTCTAGGACCAGGGGTCACAGTCTAAGGATAAGGGGTAAGCCATTTAGGACCGAGATGAGGAAAAACTTCTTCACTCAGAGAATTGTGAACCTGTGGAATTCTCTACCACAGAAAGTTGTTGAGGCCAGTTCGTTAGATATATTCAAAAGAGAGTTAGATGTGGCCCTTAAGGCTAAAGGGATCAAGGGGTATGGAGAGAAAACAGGAATGGTGTACTGAAGTTGCATGATCAGCCATGAATGGTGGTGCAGACTCGAAGGGCTGAATGGCCTACTCCTGTACCTATTTTCTATGTTTCTATCAATATTTTTTTAAATCCCCAAGTTTATCTGATGTTTAATCAGTTCTTGAGAGCAATTACACATCATGGTGGTATCATCAAATTCTCAAAGACAATGTTGTTCATGATGAATTGAATAAATGCTTAGTTTACAAATTCTGAGGAATGGTGCATTGTGTACAAGATTCTGAGACTCTTTAAAAAAAAAAATCCAGAAAAATCAGCATTCAAATCAATATTAAAATGATCCTGAATTGAAAGTGAGAAATTCTGCATGAGTGAGAAGTTCTACACCTTTACTGCGGATGCTGGAATCTGAAGTAAAACAGAAAATGCTGGAAATACTCAGGTCAGGCAGCATTTGTGGAGAGAGAAACAAAGTTAATGTTTCAGGCCACTGACCTTTAGTCAGAACTGGAAAAAGTTAGAGATGTCAACATGAGCATTGCCAGCATTTTATTTTTTATTTTAGTTCTACACATTTCCTTTGTTTGCATACAGCTTTCAATAAACCAATGGGGCAGGGTGACCACAAAGCATCAAGTTTGTACACAAGCCAACTTTCAGTTCTTACAAGCTTTTTAAAAAAACAAACGAATGTATCTCTCATTGTGAACAACAGCATACATGAAGGGATGTAGATACTCATAGGCTATCATTTTTTTTCAAGGCAGAGAGGAGTAGCAGTCATCGGGGGCAGGTTCCAGACATGGAGAGTTTAATTTGTTCCTGGAACAGATGTTAGTATTTTCCTTCCCAACTGCAGCTAAACCAATTTGTTGCATCAGAAATAAATCTCTGCATGCAATACGAGGGAACAGCTCTACACTTTTAAAACCCATCTACATGCCGGAACTTGATATTCAGACCCACCCACTTCCAAATGAGAAAATTGCTAACAGCACACCATTTCAAAAACGCTAAAAAATATTTTTGTCTCAAAAGTTCTCTTATTCCATTTCCAGGTTGAGTGTTTTATGAGGTCATTTTTATTTATCAAAATGTATTTTTCTTGAGACTGCACAAATAAGTTCCGACAGTATACTAAGCAAACAATGGCTGGCATCGGCCGACAGGCAGGAAAATGGAGTGGGCACATCCAATGGCCCGAAAGGGACCAAAGTATGTTAGGCCCCATTCTACGGGAGCACCTCTCTTCAAGGCTGCCTGACACTGCCTCCTACCCTCAATACTGCCAGAATCTGGAGCCCCCTCAACACCAAAACCCACCTCCAAATTAATTGCACTCAGCTATACAAACAGTTAATTCAGGAATAGCACAATGCACTATTTGCATTTATGAGCAAGCTGCCCTCTATCCAAAGGGTAGGCTCACCAATAAATGCTGTCCTGAAATTTCTGTCCAGGATAATCCATTCAGCAGTCATCTTAATCTTTAGTTTGCAAATTTGATCAACCCTAGGCTCTAAGAGGAAGGCAGTTCTGAGACAGATCCTTTTGGTTTCTGTTAAGTAAATAGAATGTAGATTTAGATCGCCATTCCCCTCCCCACTGTAGATTAGAAGGGAGGAACCAGATGAACATTTAATAAAAATAACAGCAAAGCTGGCAGGAACGAGTGTACATGGAAGTTAATGTAATTAATGCAGTTTACTTAAGCTCATATTACAGTTTGAATTACATTGAGATTGTCAATGACCAGCTAATGTGACACATCCACTAAAAGTGTGCAGAAGCAATTTTACCTTGAGAGGGACACAAGATGCACGGTAAGGTTGGGCACTGAAGACACCTTCTTACACTAGCAATGCTAAATTGAGCAAATCAACAAATCTTAACAATTGGTGATTGCCAATTCACCAAAATTAAAATAAGAGTGGGGGAGAGGAGGGGGGGTCGTCAAGAAATCAAATAACTCCAATTTGGCCTCATGGAATTTTGATTTCCATGCCAACACTGGTACATTGCACGCGATTTACTTCGTTTCACTCTTTGTGCTTAATCTTTTGGCAACAACCCAAGCACTGGTTCATTCAATGCCACAGTCTTAATGAAGTACTGTTTATGGGCAAGCTAGCAAGCATTAAACCAGAAGTTTGTGTCAGGTAAGAAGAACCAGGTAGGGAATGGCATGTTCCACTCCCCAAAGGCAACTAATGAGCCAGTTTGATTTTACAGTAACTTTTTCCTCTCATTCTAGCCCATAGATTTAAATCATTGTTACCGAAAAGATGGGGTGGTGAAGGGGGGAAAGTGGTTCAACAATAGTTTCTTCTCTACACCTTCCCTCAGCTGCTGAAGTGAGAATTGGAGAGTGCATAGGATCACCTCCTAATCAATGGCCAATCCATTTTTAAGAAAAAGAACATAACATCCACAATATAGAGCAGATGTACTGCAAGGAGGGCACCGTGGCTAATGTCACCGCAGCATGTCTGAACTTTTCTCCTTAAAAACCAAGCAACATAATATAATCTTTTGGAAGCCAAATATTTTACTTTATTTCATCTTACCAAGTTGATTAGAAACATAGAAACATAGAAAATAGGTGCAGGAGTAGGCCATTCGGCCCTTCGAGCCTGCACCGCCATTCAACAAGATCATGGCTGATCACCCACCCTAGCACCTCCCCCCCCCCCCACACCCCCTCCACACCCCCCGACCCCCCCAGCTGCAAGGGCCATATCCAACTCCCTCCCGAACACATCCAATGAACTGGCATCAACAACTCTCCGCAGCAGGGAACCCCACAGGCCAACAACTCCCCGAGTGAAGAAGTCTCTCCCAATCCCAGCATCAAACAGCCCACCCCCCATCCCAAGAGCGTGCTCCACCCCCCCGACTCCAGACTCACCCAACACCGAGAACACTCCCCCCGCACCCAACCCGCCCCGTCCCGTCCCGTCAGAATTCTTCCCAAATGCCGAACACCCCCGGATGTCGAGCCCCCAGCCCTGGCCACCCCGGAGCCACGCCCCCGCGACGCCAATCAAACCACATCCACCAACCGCCATCTGCGCAGTCAACCCGTCCACCCCACTCTGAACACTCCCCGCACCGAGACACAGAGCCCCCAGGCCCGCCCCTCCAACACACTTATGTTAAGCTTAGAAGGTGATGGTAGGCCTATAGAAACATAGAAACATAGAAACTAGGTGCAGGAGTAGGCCATTCGGCCCTTCGAGCCTGCACCACCAATCAATAAGATCATGGCTGATCATTCACCTCAGTACCCCTTTCCTGCTTTCTCTCCATACCCCTTGATCCCTTTAGCAGTAAGGGCCATATCTAACTCCCTCTTGAATATATCCAATGAACTGGCGTCAACAACTCTCTGCAGTAGAGAATTCCACAGGTTAACAACTCTCTAAGTAAAGAAGTTTCTCCTCATCTCAGTCCTAAATGGCTTACCTCTTATCCTTAGACTGGTTCCGGACTTCCCCAACATGAGGAACATTCTTCCTGCATCTAACCTATCCAGTCCCGTCAGAATTTTATATGTTTCTATGAGATCCCCTCTCATCCTTCTAAACTCCAGTGAATACAGGTCCAGTCGATCCAGTCTCTCCTCATATGTCAGTTCTGCCATCCCGGGAATCAGTCTGGTGAACCTTCGCTGCCCTCCCTCAATAGCAAGAATGTCCTTCCTCAGATTAGGAGACCAAAACTGAACACAATATTCCAGGTGAGGCCTCACTAAGGCCCTGTACAACTGCAGTAAGACCTCCCTGTTCCTATACTCAAATCCCCTCGCTATGAAGCCAACATACCATTTGCCTTCTTCATCGCCTGCTGAACCTGCATGCCAACTTTCAATGACTGATGTACCATGACGTCCAGGTCTCGTTGCACTCCCTCTTTTCCTAATCTGCCGCCATTCAGATAATATTCTGCCTTCGTGTTTTTGCCACCAAAGTGGATAACCTCACACTTTTACACATTATACTGCATCTGCCATGCATTTGCCCATTCATCTAACCTGTCCAAGTCACCCTGCAGCCTCTTAGTGTCCTCCTCACAGCTCACACTGCCACCCAGCTTAGTGTCATCTGCAGACTTGGAGATATTACACTCAATTCCTTCATCTAAATTATTAATGTATATTATAAATAGCTGGGGTCCCAGCACTGAGCCCTGCGGCACCCTGCTAGTCACTGCCTGCCATTCTGAAAATAACCCATTTATCCCGACTCTCTGCTTCCTGTCTGCCAACCAGTTTTCTATCCACATCAGTACATTACCCCCAATACCACGTGCTTTAATTTTACACACCAATCTCTTGTGTGGGACCTTGTCAAAAGCCTTTGGAAAGTCCAAATACACCACATCCACTGGTTCTCCCTTGTCCACTCTACTAGTTACATCCTCAAAAAATTCTAGAAGATTTGTCAAGCATGATTTCCTTTTCATAAATCCATGCTGACTTGGATCGATCCTGTCACTGCTTTCCAAATGTGCTGTTATTTCATCTTTAATAATTGATTCCAACATTTTACCCACTACTGATGTCTGGTCTATAATTCCCCGTTTTCTCTCTCCCTCCTTTTTTAAAAAGTGGTGTTACATTAGCAACCATCCAGTCCATAGGAACTGATCCAGAGTTAATAGACTGTTGGAAAATGATCACCAATACATCCACTATTTCTAGGGCCACTTCCTTAAGTACTCTGAAATGCAGACCATCAGGCCCCGGGAATTTATCGGCTTTCAATCCCATCAATTTCCCGCCTAATAAGGATTTCCTTCAGTTCCTCCTTCTCACTAGATCCTCGGTCCCCTAGTATTTCCGGAAGGTTATTTGTGTCTTCATTCGTGAAGACAGAACCAAAGTATTTGTTCAACTGGTCTGCCATTTCTTTGTTTCCCATTACAAATTCACTTGAATTTGACTGCAAGGGACCTACGCTTGTCTTCATTAATCTTTTTCTCTTCTCATAACAATAGAAGCTTTTGCCTATCTATGGGCTGCTTTTGTCTGCAGAAACTGTATAACTGAGTGGCTTGTTAGGCTACTTCAGACTGCATTAAGAGTTCATGTAATATGGAGAGAACACATGTAGCCCAGGCCAAGTAGGGATGGCAGAGTCCCTTCCCCGAAGGGAATTAGTGAACCGTTGAATTTTTGCAACAATCTGTCAGCTTTCATGGTCATTTTCCTGCCTCTGATGCTAGCCCACAAATTACAACATTTATTGGTTTCAATTTCACAAATTGCCATGAAGGAGTTTAACTTGTGACCATGGGTTGCTTTTTCAGGGCCATAACCACTACACTACTGTAGCCGTGAAACGCATCCTGATCCATTAGGGTGGATATATTATCCCAGTAAAGTTAAACTAGAGACAGTTGATTTGTAACAAAAAGCTGGCCCAATCTCAAAGTTCATACTCGAACAGAAAGAAAAAAATTGTGACGAGTTATCCAAATCAGTCTGCACCAGGAAGGGGCAAAGAAAAAACACAAGGATTCTGGTAACCCTTGCTGCATGTGTACTGTGCAGACATCAGATAAGGATAGCCTTAGACCTTGCTGTGATGCCCCTCCTGTGATTGAATAGCTTGTTCATACATTCTGTCGAAGCTCACACAATGGTAGCCAATTGGACATGATACCAGCATACAACTAGCTCCCATGCTATCATAACCTAACAAATAGTCAACGCATTCTGGAAGGGCGGAGAGAAAAGAAAAACACTGGCAAAAGAAAAAAAATATTGTAAGATCAGGTCCCCCCAGTTCACCTTTATAATAAAACGACTCTTAGCACTTGCATTCAGTGAAAGTCATGTGCAATATCATGCAACAACTTAAATAATTGTTTTAAATTTAAAAAAAAATACATTTCCCCATTACCAAGTTAAATCATGAAGAGCAGTTTCAGCTTACAAGTGCAGTTGCAAAAACCTGGTGGAGGTGGTCTTAAATTCTAATATTAAACTGCATTCAGTGTAATGCAGTGCTCTGGCAATGTGACTCCATTGCATATACCCTTCATAACAATTTGTTCAGATCAGGCTGTTCCTGGTACAAAGTCCAAAAAACACAAATACAGCAGTGACCCGTTCAGGTAATCTGATAGAGGTCATACCAGTAACATTATTTTTACATTTACTGGTTTTGTAACTTGAAGTGGAAAGGCATGTTAGAACCCAAATGATGCTTATCCCACTATGTTCCCAATTTGACTCAAGCTTTGGGATCCAAGTGAAGGGCAGACGTTTTTCGCAGCATGGAAGTCATCACTTTGTGCACCACTTCAGATCAACCTTTGCAAAGGCTGCAGGGTAACTCAGCTGGGCTCTGCACAATGAAAAATGTCCTTCATTGTAATCAAACACTATGAAAATGTTTATCAGCTAGAAGCAGCGCTTTAGTCCTGGGAAGTTCCCTCCCTAATGTCACTTGGACGCGAGTATCCCGCTAGGCCGCGGATATCAATCTCGACATGGGTGCCTACCTTCAGGAAAAGTAGAAGTACCTTGATTAAATACAGTAGAGGACATTTGAAATGTATTATTCTTGGGACAAATTTAACATGAAGAACCCACAATTAATTTGCACTCAAACTCAGCACATACACACACACACACACACACACACATATATAAAAAGGCCCTTTCATATCAGAATTTTTTTTGATTGGGGAAGAGCATCTTCTGCATACTACTCTGGTCTTTATTCATTCAGCAACCGGTGCTGGGCTCCACTATAACACCAGGTCCACTATAACATGCAGGATCTGTTGTTCCGGAAATTATTTTTGTCTTAAGCCAATAGCAGATTCTAGGCACACACTTTTGTGGCAATTTGCTGCTTTCAATTCCCTGCAGGTCCCACCATTTATACACTTGAACCAGCAAATGGAGAATCGTACATGAGTTGGCTGTACTCCTGTAAAATACAAACATAGGACTGTATAGAGCATTCTGCCTCGAGCACCATGTGGAATGGACTTAATTTTGTTTTAAATCACAGGAGAGTTGTAGATTGAAGATTCGTTCTTTCCTTGCACTTTGTTTGATGAATGTTGTGTGGAGGAATACACCTCAAAAATTTATTGGACTATGAACACATACTGTAGGGTAAATATTTGAATATTGTGTTTGTATCATGGTGAGGATTTTTAGTGTTGTCACTCATTAAATGAGTTAGTCAATGTGCCTGTAGGTGTCAAAGTACGTCACACAGTAAACTATGTGCCTAAAGAGACAGCAGCTCAAATATCAGCTCACCAATAAAGGAGCTTATTCAGTCAGAGGCTTAAGCTGCATCATAATAAGTATTACCCATAGCAACCAAGTGGATGGAGGAGTAGAAACATTGGCGTGATAGTCAAAAGATTGGAATTTCATTTAAAAAATTCGTAATACATATATAATATTTTCACATTAGAGACAGCAGATACTGAGCAGGAAGAGTTAGGAGTGTTGACACTGCATGAAAAAAGGATTTGAGAATGTTTTTTTAAATAAAAGTAGGGAGTACGGCATTGCTTTAAAGAAGGAGTTCCAGAGAGTAGGATTGAGAAGCTGCAGGCTTTGCCAATGAAAGAACAATGATTGGGAGAGCGTTTGAAGGAAAAGATCATGCAAAGCAAGGTGTGGGCTGATTGTAGGGCTGGAGGGATTTGTAAACATGGACAAGAATTTTTGAATTCAGTGCATTGGAAAACAGGGAACCAATGGAGGGCAGAAGGACAGGCGTGATGGGCAAGTGAAGCAGGGAACGTTATACAAAGTGAAGCTAAGGAATCCAACAAGAACAGCATTGGAAAAGCAAGTGTCTTAAGGTAATAAGAATGTGCATTCGGGTTTCAACATGCTGATAAGATGAAGGTGTAAGTGGGCAATGTTGCAGAAGCGGTCTTAATGAGGGACAAGATATGCGATCGTCAGAACAGTTAAAAGACTGAGGCTTTGAGTGCCAACAATTTTTCAATCTAAATTTTAAAAGTTCTAACAAAATACTTGGATTGAAGTATTCCAGACTATTCTGCAACTTGGGGAAGAGGGCTTGGGTGTGAATGATAAATGGACACGATTGGAACTGTTTTCCAATGTCATTTTGTACTTTACAAATCGGGAGGGCTGGTCTAGCCCCACTGAAGATGACCTGTAGGCTGGTTGTGAGCATCCTGTTCCGTCAGCTGGAGGATCTTCTCCCTCAACCCCACTTACCTGCACTAACCCAATATCCCTTGATTCCCTTAATATCCAAATATCAATCTATCTCGGTCTTGAATATATTCAAAGACTGAGCCTTCACAGCCCTCTGAGGTAGAGAATTCCAGAGATTCACCACCCTCTGAGTGAGGAAGTTTCTCATCTCAGTCCTAAATGACCCCGGTTCTAGACTCCTCAGCCAGAGGAAACATCCTCCCTGCATCTACCCGGTCAAGCTCTGTAAGAATGTTGTAAGTTTCAATTAGATCACCTCTCATTCTTCTAAACTAGAGAATATAGTCTACTCAATCTCTCCTCATAGGACAATCCCCCCATCCCAGGAATCAGTCTGGTTAACATTTGTTGCACTCCCTCAATGGCAAGTATATCCTTCCTTAGGTAAGGAGACCAAAACTGTACACAATACTCCAGGTGTGGTCTCACCAGGGCCTATATAATTGCATTGGTCCCCTCATCCAAATCATTGATACAGCTTGTGAATAGCAGGGGCCCAAGCATTGATCCTTGTGGCACCCCACTAGTTACAGCCTGCCAACCCGAAAATGACCTGTTTATTCCTACTCACTGCTTTTTGTCTGTTAACCAATCCTCAATCCATGTGAGTATATTACCCCCAATCCCATGAGCCCTAATTTTGTTCAATAACCTCTTGTGTGGCACCTTATCGAATGCTTTCTGAAAATCTAAATACACCGCATCCACTGGATTCCCCCCCCCCCTTATTGATTCTGCTAGTTACAACCTTAAAAAACTCAAACAGATTTGTCAAACATGATCTCCCTTTCATAAATCCGTTATTATTTTTTAAGTGCCCTGTTACCACGTCCTTAATAATAAATTCTAGCATTTTCCTTACTGCTGATGTCAGGCAAACTGGTCTGTAATTCCCTGTTTTCTCTCTTCCTCTTTCTTAAATAGCGGGGTTACATTAGTTACTTTCCAATCTGCAGGAACCGTTCTAGAATCTATGGAATTTTGGAAGATGACAACCAATGCATCCACTATCTCTATAGCCACCTCTTTCAAAACTCTAGGATGTAGGCCATCAGGTCCAGAGGATTTATCGGCTTTCAGTCCCATTAATTTCTCCAATACTGTTTTTTTTACTAATACTAATTTCTTTCAGGTCCTCATTCTCTCTAGACCCTTGGTACTCCACTATTTCCGGGAGGATTTCCGTGTCTTCTTCCGTGAAGACAGACACAAAGTATTTGTTTAATTTCTCTGCCATGTCCTTAGTCCCCATTATAATTTCTCCTGTCTCAGCCCAAGGGGACCCACATTTACTTTTGCTAATCTTTTCCTTTTTACATACCTATAGAACTTTTTGTAGATTGTTTTTATGTCTCTCACTAGTTTACTCTCATATGCTATTTTTCTCTTCTTTATCAATTAATAGTCCTCCTTTATTGAATTCTAAAATCCTCCTAATCCTCAGGTTTACTGCTCTTTTTGGCAACATTGTAAGCCGCTTCTTTTGATCCAATACTATCTTTAACTTCATTAGTCATGGTTGGACCATTTTTCTTGTGGGGTTTTTCTGCCCGAAAGGAATTTATGTTTGTTGTAAATAATGCATTAATTCTTTAAATGCTAGCCATTGCTTGTCTACAGTCATAGGGCTAGACTTTCCACTTTCAGGCTAAGGCTGAAAAAAATGGGCCTTGTTCCAGCAATGTAGGACCTATCGCCCATGCTGATCGCCGGCTCAAGGCCCATTTTTTTTGTTGCAATTTTCCACTTGGCCTTACCCCAGCGATGTAAAATGGGCGATGTGATTTCTCGGTGATCTCACGATCGCCCAAAGAAAACGGAAGTGAATGAAAAAAAAAAGCTTCCCTAGCAACGCATTACTGCGCATGTGCAGGTTGATTTTTTTTTTAGGTTGATGTTCTTTCCCGTGTTTTTGGAGGTCAGGGGTCATCACACATGCTCAGAAGCTCTGTGAGGGTCGGGGAGCGAGAGAGAGAGAGAGAGGAGAAAGCATTTATTGTTCGAACTAATCTGGTGGTATTAATCGATAATGGAGGCATCAGGTGAAAGGCGTAGGCGAGGAGGCCAATGAAGCCCTGGTGAATGTAGTGAGCACCAGGTGGGAGGATCTGATATGGGGTGGGCATATCGCAGGATTTGGGCAGAGATTGCCGACGTCGTCACGTCGGCATCAAATGAAGCCCGGACACCGGACACCGGACCAGTGTCGTAAGCGTTGGAACAGCCTACTTGCAGCTGCGAGAGTAAGTTGAAATTTATATTTATGTATTGTTTAATGATCTAAATAGTAACTAGAATCTGCAATGTTATTTGGTTACATTTAAACATAACCCAATTATGAATAAATTTATGCAACCCAGCATATAAAGTTAAATGTTGCAGTGTGAAATCCTCGGGGGAGTGTTTGCTAGTGCTGTTGGGGAGGAGTTAAACTAATATGGCAGGGGGATGGGAACAAATGCAGGGAGATAGAGGGAAACAAAAAGGAGGCAAAAACAAAAGACAGAAAGGAGATGAGGAAAAGTGGAGGGCAGAGAAACCCAAGGCAAAGAACAAAAAGGGCCATTGTACAGCAAAATTCTAAAAGGACAGAGGGTGTTAAAAAAACAAGCCTAAAGGCTTTGTGTCTTAATGCAAGGAGTATCCGCAATAAGGTGGATGAATTATCTGTGCAAATAGATGTTAACAAATATGATGTGATTGGGATTACGGAGACGTGGCTCCAGGATGAGCAGGGCTGGGAACTCAACATCCAGGGGTATTCAACATTCAGGAAGGATAGAATAAAAGGAAAAGGAGGTGGGGTAGCATTGCTGGTTAAGGAGGAGATTAAGGCAATAGTTAGGAAGGACATTAGCTTGGATGATGTGGAATCTATATGGGTAGAGCTGCAGAACACCAAAGGGCAAAAAACGTTAGTGGGAGTTGTGTACAGACCTCCAAACAGTAGTAGTGATGTTGGGGAGGGCATCAAACATGAAATTAGGGGTGCGTGCAATAAAGGTGCAGCAGTTATAATGGGTGACTTTAATATGCACATAGATTGGGCTAACCAAACTGGAAGCAATACGGTGGAGGAGGATTTTCTGGAGTGCATAAGGAATGGTTTTTTAGACCAATATGTCGAGGAACCAACTAGGGGGGAGGCCATCTTAGACTGGGTGTTATGTAATGAGAGAGGATTAATTAGCAATCTCATTGTGCGAGGCCCCTTGGGGAAGAGTGACCATAATATGGTGGAATTCTGTATTGGGATGGAGAATGAAACAGTTAATTCAGAGACCATGGTCCAGAACTTAAAGAAGGCTAACTTTGAAGGTATGAGGCGTGAATTGGCTAGGATGGATTGGCGAATGATACTTAAGGGGTTGACTGTGGATGGGCAATGGCAGACATTTAGAGACCGCATGGATGAACTACAACAATTGTACATTCCTGTCTGGCATAGAAATAAAAAAGGGAAGGTGGCTCAACCGTGGCTATCAAGGGAAATCAGGGATAGTATTAAAGCCAAGGAAGTGGCATACAAATTGGCCAGAAATAGCAGCGAACCTGGGGACTGGGAGAATTTAGAACTCAGCAGAGGAGGACAAAGGGTTTGATTAGGGCAGGGAAAATGGAGTATGAGAAGAAGCTTGCAGGGAACATTAAGACGGATTGCAAAAGTTTCTATAGATATGTAAAGAGAAAAAGGTTATTAAAGACAAACGTAGGTCCCCTGCAGTCAGAATCAGGGGAAGTCATAACGGGGAACAAAGAAATGGCGGACCAATTGAACAAGTACTTTGGTTCGGTATTCACGAAAGGGGTCGGGGGGTCTAGTAAGGAGGAGGAACTGAGGGAAATCCTTATTAGCCAGGAAATTGTGTTGGGGAAATTGATGGGATTGAAGGCCGATAAATCCCCAGGGCCTGATGGACTGCATCCCAGAGTACTTAAGGAGGTGGCCTTGGAAATAGTGGATGCGTTGACAGTCATTTTCCAACATTCCATTGACTCTGGATCAGTTCCTATGGAGTGGAGGGTAGCCAATGTAACCCCACTTTTTAAAAAAGGAGGGAGAGAGAAAACAGGGAATTATAGACCGGTCAGCCTGACATCGGTAGTGGGTAAAATGATGGAATCAATTATTAAGGATGTCATAGCAGTGCATTTGGAAAGAGGTGACATGATAGGTCCAAGTCAGCATGGATTTGTGAAAGGGAAATCATGCTTGACAAATCTTCTGGAATTTTTTGAGGATGTTTCCAGTAGAGTGGATAAGGGAGAACCAGTTGATGTGGTATATTTGGACTTTCAGAAGGCGTTCGACAAGGTCCCACACAAGAGATTGATGTGCAAAGTTAGAGCACATGGGATTGGGGGTAGTGTACTGACATGGATTGAGAACTGGTTGTCAGACAGGAAGCAAAGAGTAGGAGTAAATGGGTACTTTTCAGAATGGCAGGCAGTGACTAGTGGGGTACCGCAAGGTTCTGTGCTGGGGCCCCAGCTGTTTACACTGTACATTAATGATTTAGACGAGGGGATTAAATGTAGTATCTCCAAATTTGCGGATGAAACTAAGTTGGGTGGCAGTGTGAGCTGCGAGGAGGATGCTGTGAGGCTGCAGAGCGACTTGGATAGGTTAGGTGAAGTATAATGTGGATAAATGTGAGGTTATCCACTTTGGTGGTAAAAACAGAGAGACAGACTATTATCTGAATGTTGACAGATTAGGAAAAGGGGAGGTGCAACGAGACCTGGGTGCCATGGTACATCAGTCATTGAAGGTTGGCATGCAGGTGCAGCAGGCGGTTAAGAAAGCAAATGGCATGTTGGCCTTCATAGCAAGGGGATTTGAGTACAGGGGCAGGGAGGTGTTGCTACAGTTGTACAGGGCATTGGTGAGGCCACACCTGGAGTATTGTGTACAGTTTTGGTCTCCTAACCTGAGGAACATTCTTGCTATTGAGGGAGTGCAGCGAAGGTTCACCAGACTGATTCCCGGGATGGCGGGACTGACCTATCAAGAAAGACTGGATCAACTGGGCTTGTATTCACTGGAGTTCAGAAGAATGAGAGGGGACCTCATAGAAACATTTAAAATTCTGACGGGGTTAGACAGGTTAGATGCAGGAAGAATGTTCCCAATGTTGGGGAAGTCCAGAACCAGAGGTCACAGTCTAAGGATAAGGGGTAAGCCATTTAGGACCGAGATGTGGAGGAACTTCTTCACCCAGAGAGTGGTGAACCTGTGGAATTCTCTACCACAGAAAGTTGTTGAGGCCAATTCACTAAATATATTCAAAAAGGAGTTAGATGAGGTCCTTACTACTAGGGGGATCAAGGGGTATGGCGAGAAAGCAAGAATGGGGTACTGAAGTTGAATGTTCAGCCATGAACTCATTGAATGGCGGTGCAGGCTAGAAGGGCCGAATGGCCTACTCCTGCACCTATTTTTTATGTTTCTATGTTTCTATGTAATGCTAATATGTAATCGAACATTTAAATCTGTCAGCCTTAAATGTCTTCAACGTCTTAAATTGCCTGATCCATTTGTTTATGCCTTGCAATGTTATCGTATCATTTACAGAAGAAGATCTCGATCAATAATCGGGAGCAGCGCAGGACGGGCGGGGGTTCTGCCATGTTGCACACTCTGACTGCCTACGAGGAGCTCGCGGTGGCCTTGGTGGGGCCAGAAAGCTGTTTGGTCACATCCCGTGGTGTGGCCAAACCCACGCTTGAGACATGTGAGTAATGAGAAATGTGCATTTGTCAATGTGTGAATCATTCGTAAATACTGAAAATATCGTAGTTACGCATGTAAAGTTAAGCAATTAAAATGTAATTTGATGTTATGCAATGTTATGCAATTCCAATCGAATGTTATGCAATTATAATATAATCTGATATATAATGGTGATGTACTATCGATGTTCGAATGAGGTCATGTTAGGTCATGTTAAAGCTTGTGATCACCTGTGCAAATGGGGTAAATGAAAGCATTGCAATGTTTTGACTTTGAGAAAAATTGCAATGCAATGATTTGAATAGTTAATCGTTGTTTATCAAATTAAAGGTCAAGTGGTCGTCAAGTCAGTGGAGTCCACTACCACTGAACCGTCTCCAACATCACAGGAGTCAGAGGAAGAAGAGGAGCCACTGCAGACTCCTGTTCAGCAGGAGGAGGAGGAGGAGGAGACGGAGACGGAGGAAGAAGAAGAGATTTTTTTGACGGGGGGGGGGTGGAACAACCTGCGACCATCTCGGTTGAGCTGGAAGAAGCACCGGGACCAAGCGGTGTGCAGGTGGCATCATACTGCAAACGCCGACCCCACGGAGATCTGGTCAGCGTGGCGAGTAATCGCCTACCTTGGAGGGCCAGACAGAGAGCTTGATTTCCCCGTGCAGGGAGACGGTCACGATTGGTCGCGACCTTATCCAGGGGTTCGAGGGATTCTCTGCGAACTGGAGCCAGTTTCCGGCATCCTGGAGCGAGTCCTGCCAGAACTTCTCCAACTATTCTCCTGAGCAGTCACAGACTGCAAGGGAGACCTTGGAGGCTATTCGGCAGCAGACAACCGCAACCAATGCCCTACGGCATGCGTTGCTGGCTGGACACGGCGCTGCACCCCGAGGTGTCGTGTTTGCTCGCGGCGACACCCCGAGCACACAAGCGAGTACGGAGGGCACAGTTCCTCCGGACTCGGAAGTAGAGCCTCAGGCTTCCGCTTCCTCTCCGTCACCTCCACCACGGCAGGAAGCCTTGACATCCCACTCTGCACGACGTCTTGGTGTCGGTCTGCGTAGACCAAAACGGGCGGGTGGGGTGTGAACACGGGGTGGGACAGGGTCTGGAGGGAAACGTGGCCGCAGGTAGGGAGGAGGGAGTGCTTCTCTATAGTTCACTTGTTTTAAAATATTCACTTGCTGTTATCAATTTATTATAGTCTTGTTATTGTTAATGTTATTTTTATTGTTATTGTTACTAAATTGGCCAATTGTATGCAATAGTTAAATGTTCACTTGTTCACTTGTTATAATTACTTAACTGTTCACTTTCCATTCTTTCTGAAATGGTCACTTGTTAGCATCACTGAAATGGTCACTTGTTATCATGACTGAAAGGTCACTTGGTACCATCACTGAAATGATCACTTGTTGTCATGACTGAAATGTTAACTTGTTATCATTACTTAAATGGCCACTTGTTCCTTAAAATTCTTCTTTTAACGTTTTGGGGATTTTGAGGGAAGGGTGGGTTGGTGCAGCGGGTGGGGGGTTGGAGGGAGGGTGTTGTTCAATAGTTCTTTTAAAAAAAAATTGTTAATAAAAAAAAATTCTACAACTTTTGTACCTTCTCTCTTAGTTACAAAAAATTTACAATGTACAGTTTTTCATGCATATTTGTTTGTTTATTCAGTTTACCACGCAAATGAAACTTTTGATTAACCGTAACTGTAATTGAATGTTTGAATATCAACAATAATAGTTCATGCGAAGCGTTCATTAATAAGCTGCTGACGCAAAAGCTTAGCGGCCGTGTAACTGCCACTGGCTACTGGTCTTCGGGAAAGGTATGGTGGTACCAGTGCTAGATCGCCAGGCTGATTAAGCTTCCCTATGTCCTCGCACGCGTCCTCTCCCGCCTGTTCCTCCTCTTCATCTTCGCCGGCTGCCTCATCTCTCTCATCTCCTTCTGGAGGTGGACCTGCAGCATGATCTGGCATTATTTGTCCTCTCTTTATAGCTAGGTTATGCAGCATGCAACACACCACAATAAACTCTACTACCTGATCAGGGTGGTACTGGAGGCTGCCGCCCGAATGATCCAGGCATCTGAAGCACTGCTTTAGGACTTCAATTGTCTTTTCAACAATGTTGCGAGTCGCTATGTGACTTTCATTATACCGTCTCTGTGCTTCAGTGACAGGATTACGCAGAGGGGTCATGAGCCAACTGGCAAGGCCATATCCTTTGTCCCCCAGCATCCAACCGTGACCTTCTGGCTGATTGACAAACAGGTCAGGGATAGTACTTTCACGTAAGATGTGCGCATCATGGATGCTGCCAGGAAATGTAGCATTTACTGTCATGATTGTTTGATTGTGGTCGACAACAAGCTGCACATTTAGGGAGTGGAACCCCTTTCTGTTACAAAACACCTCCGTGTTCTTTAAGGGTGCTTTCAGGGCAATGTGCTTGCAGTCTATTGCTCCCTGCACCTTGGGGAAGTCTGCTATTCTTGAGAAACCCAAAGCCCTCTCGGTCTGTGCCTCCCTGGTCATTGGGAAGCTTACGAAGTCCATCCTGCGAGCGTAAAGGGCTTCAGTCACCTGTCGAATGCAGCAGTGTGTAGCGTGCTGAGAGATATGGCAGATGTCGCCAGCTGAAGCCTGAAAAGATCCCGATGCGTAAAAGGCTAGGGCAGCAGTAACCTTCACCTCAACGGACAGTGCGGTTCTGATGGTGCTGGAAGGCTGCAGATCATCCTTGACGAGTTGACATATCACATCGAAGACCTCCTTCCAGAATCGCAGCCTCCTTAGACAAGCATTTTCAGACAAGTTCAGGTAGGATTGCTTCTCCAAGTACCTTCGTTGGCTATACGGTCTCCTCCTCTGACTTCGTCTCTGTCTACACATTACTGTGCCACCTCTTCGATTGATCCTTTCAGCAACCAATGTGTTGCAATTAAAGGCAGGGAAAGCATAAGCACCATAATCACTATCAATAATTACTTTCACTAATTTTAATAATCGCTCTACTCTATACTCTCTAATCACTGTAGTCTGCCCTCTCTGTACCAGTCAGTTTGATAGGCCACAATATCATTAAATAACTTCACTATGTAAAAGCTATTTACTAAATTATTCCAATATATGAGATCTATTTAGCATAAATTTGATAATACCTATTTATATTCCCTGTCCAAAATTTCTGAGTACAATTTTCTTCAATTTTACTCTCTAAATAACTCAGAACTAATTCTCCACCCTTCCTCCGAAGTTAAAAATGGTGTCCGTAGTGCCCATTTCCCTCTAAGGCCCAGAAAAAGAAACTATTTTTGAGCACTCTTTTGGACCTTGCATCGGCCCAGCGAAGTGCATGCTAGGTGCCGAAACTTGGGATGGGCCTTGTGTGGGTGCTCATTTGGGCGATCACCTCGGCGATCAAAGTGGAAACTTAGGGGCCTATTTTTCGGGCGATATTTTGGGCTTAGTTTCCACTTTTTGCTCAAAATGGGCGATAGAGGTCCGTTTTGGGCCATAGATGGGCCATAGATGGGCAATGTGAAGTGGAAAGTCTAGCCCAAACCTTTTAATGGTTTCCCAATCTACCCAAGCCAACTCTCCCCTCAGTGTATGCTCTATAAAATATATATTCATCCAAATCTACTTTGTTAAAAAAGACACATACAATTGTCATCCAAAAGAAGTTGCTGAAAGTGAGAAAATAATGCTGTTTTAATTTTGAATTGTGAAAATGGCATTGTGATTGAAATGCCACAAATATGTTCCAGCTCTTCACACTGCTCCCATTCTCTTAACTACACCCCCACTCCAAGAATGCCTCTTAAAATATAGAGCCCTCTGAGTTGAAAGGTGCACTGCCGAGTTTGATACTGAGCCACAGAGTGCAGAAAGATCCCTGATCTATACGGAGTTATACCTGTTGGTGGTAGAGATGCTACAATTGGCCTCAATCCTTGGACTGTAGACTGGGTGGGAGAGGAAGCACAGCATGAATTCCTACATGCCATCCGGAGATCTCCATTGGAACGTGTGTATGGACACAGGACAAATACAAGATTGGTTGTGATACTTTCTACAGTTGAATTGCCTGCCAACACTCATTGTCTAACCTCATACATGAGGGATGGCCATTTGAATAAGGTATTGAAGAGCTACTTATGGAATCATACCTCGGCAAAAGCCAGTACCTTTAGGGGATGGTATGAAAGTTGCAGAAAAAGTACATTAAAACCTACCTTCAAAGTAAAATACACGAGAAACTGATCAGACCATCACCAATAGCATGCTGAAGACCGTAATCAATTATTACAATTGGATTCTGGTGAAACATTCAATAAATTTATCATCCAAGAGATTTAAAACCAAAACATTTAATTTCCAAAAGCTAAATCAAAATCTTCAGACTGTAGGCCAGGTCAGTTAGGAACTTAAGAGCCATTTGACTCCATCTTTTGTAGTCTTCAAAATATAGCAATATTTTATGATTTAAGGTACAATAAGATTGAGGAAGGTTTAAGTTAACATTTCCATCTTTAACAATGTTATCAAGGAAAAGTGAGAGAGTCTTGCTTTGAGGCTCTTCTACCTATCTGCTCAGTTAAACCAATAGTATTGGGCCTCCCAAAGGGTGTGAAAATAGCCCATTCGAAAATTTGCTCAATTTGAGGCAACCTCACATCACACAGTGTTTCAGAGTTGTCTTATTCCTGGTTTAAAGCTGGAGCATTGAAAAGCAAGGGCGTGTAGCAAGTGTCTCAAAAACTTTGTTGGTATTTGATTTTATCTCTGTTCATTCTCGAGAGTGTTTGTATAAACAAATCTAGTACTTAGAAACATTTCTGACTCAATTTTCCCAAAAGTGCAAAACACTTGGGGCCAGAGTTTGGTCAAACCCAAGTTCTGCCCATGTACCATCGAAAGGACCACTAAGATCCTGACTGTATTTTGGGCAGAAGTTTGGTGGAAAAAATGGTCCTTACACGCCGATTCTGGGCAGCAGCGGTCAGTAGGTCGGATTCTGGGCGGCAAATGGTCGGGCCCAGGGAGGAAGGGTGGAGCCTATCCACCAAGATCGCTGCAAAAGAAAAGAAAACAAGTGCACTAACCTTTTCTTGCCAGTCTTCATACTTACCATTCAGGTAAGACCTGCCTCCGCACGGAGGTCTCTTCTGCTGCCGGATCGGAGGACCGCCTGGACCAATCTGGGGAGTGAGCGGGCGGGAGGACTTTTGTTGGCGTTGCACGCTGGCGCACGCCAGCGAACGCTCCCCAGCGGTCCTTTCTCCCCGCCAGCGTGAGGACCTGACCAAACTCTCTCAGGAGGGGAGAGAGAGTGCCCAGAAATCAGAGAGTCCGCCGAGAAAACTTGGCGGCAGCGGAAGGTAAGTCCACCAAATTCGGGCCCTTGGTACATAGTTTCTACATGGTTTGGAAAAGAAAATTGCCACAGCGGTTTTAAGGTGCAAAGAGCTTTCAACTCGTATGAAGTTATTAATTCTAATAGGTTGGAATGGAATAAGTTAAATGCAGCAACACAACAGTAGATCCAACATGTTAACCAGCAAATTTCTCATTTACAAATCAATATCTCACCACTGATTGCAACACAGCCTTGTGAATCTCCAACCCCCAGAATCAAACAGATCAAATCAACTTATATTATCTGTGACCCGACATAGCCATTATACATAGTAGCCATTCCATTAGACATCTGGCAAGATGGCAGAAGTCATATCTAGATACCTAACTGACTGCAAGCCAAAATCACTTAACACTGGTGTTCAGTCACAGTCCAGCAATAGCTCTGGTTGCAGAGAGAGAGAGAGAGAGAGAGAGAAGATGCACTAGTGAGTTCATACTAACATACCAATCCCAATTTGATCCAGCTTGGCCTCCCACACTATCACTATGGCTAGTCATCCAATAGGCAATCCTTCATTTTTTGGAGATCTAATTGGACATAGTTCCTCTGAACTTTTTTCTTATTCCTAATAAGCTCCAAATATTATAGAATCATAGAATGATCAGCACAGAAGCAGGCGATTTTGCCCATTGTGTTTTTGCCGGCTCTTTGGTAAAGCTATCCGATTAGTCCCATTCCCCTGCTCTTTCCCCTACAAATTCCCCCCCTTCAAGTATCTATCCAATTCCTTTTTGAAAGTTATTATTGAATCTGCCTTTCAGGCAATACATTCCAGATCATAACTCACTGTGTAAAACATTTTATCCTCATGTCGCCACTACTTCTTTTGCTGATTACCTGAAATCTGTGTCCTCTGGTTACAGATCCTTCTGCCACTCCTTATTTACTATCAAATCCCTTCAAGATTTTGAACACCTTTATTAAATCGCCCCTTAACCATCTCTGCTCTAAGGAAGAACTCCCCAATTTCTCTAGTCTCTCCCCATAACTGAAGTTTTTCATCTTTGCTACAATTAGAGTAAATCTCCTCTGCACCCTCTCTCCTTAACATCCTTCCTAAAGTGTGGTGCCCAGAATTGAACACAATACTCCAGCTGGTGCCTAACCAGTGTTTTATAAAGGTTTAGCATAACTTCTTGTCTTTTGTACTACAGGTACAGCATCGAAAATCCAGAGTTTCGGAATCCGGACACCGGGACGATCCGTGGCGGGGTCGTCCAGAATCCAGAAAATGTTCCGGAATCCGGATCCCCCACTTCACGCCACTGCCGACCTCTCCCTTGCCTCGGACATTTCCAGATTCGGGACGTCAGAAAGACGTTCCTGTTGTGTATGGAGAAAGAGTCAGACTGAACACTGTGAGCTCAAAGTAAAGTGTGACCTTAGTCTTTTATTGCAGGTCTCCAGAGTGCCTCTCCAATCTGTGAAGCCTCCTTAAATACCTGTGCTCCCAAGGGATTATGGGATCCCTTGGGATTCCAGGGGATGAGCCCTCTGGTGGCTGTATGGAGTAAATAAAGTCCACAGACATAACAACACTCCTCTCCCCGCAAAGTCAATAGTGTAACTATTTACAATGTGAGTCGATCTGGGGCCCTTCTTGCCCTGGTTGATCGTCTCGGTATGAAAGCTGGTGTTGTTGAATCATTTGTTGGGCCCTCGCTGGGCTGCTGTGCAGCTGGCCTTGCTGGGCTGCCTGGTGTGTTGGGCCCTGCTGGGCTGCTGTGGATGATGGGTTCTGCTTCGTGGTCAACTGTGGTGCCGGTTGCCACTGGTGTGTGTGTTGGGGGATCAAAAAAGGTAGGGTCCAAGGTGGGTTGCTCAGGGTAGTCCGTGAATCTGAGATTGATTTGGTCCAAGTGTTTCCGATGAATGAGTCCATTTGAAAGTTTGACCCGAAACACCCTGCTCCCCTCTTTGGCCACAACAGTGCCGGAAAGCCACTTGGGACCTTGTCCATAATTTGATACAAATACAGGATAATTGATTTCAATCTCGCGTGACACATTTGTGCTATCTTGGTATGCACTTTGTTGAAGCCGCCTGCTCTCTACCTGTTCATGTAGATCAGGGTAAACTAAAGAGAGCCTTGTCTTAAGTGCTCTTTACATGAGCAGTTCAGCAGGTGGGATCTCAGTGAGTGAGTAGGGTCTCATGCGATAACTAAGCAGGACTTGGGATAGGCGAGTCTGCAATGAGCCTTCAGTTACCCTCCTCAAGCCTTGCTTGATGGTTTGCACTGCTCTCTCTGCCTGACCTGTGGCAAATGGTGTAGTTGTATGCGCCCATCTCTGGATGCGGGCCGATGCATTGGTATTTATCCCTTTACTCTCGGAAAACAGGGATATAAGTGGCTTATGGTCAGTTTCCAATTCGAATTTTAGCCCAAACAAGTATTGATGCATTCTCTTTACCCCAGAGACACACGCTAACGCTTCTTTTTCAATCATGCTGTCGGCTCTCTCAGCCTTAGACAGACTCCTGGATGCATAAGCAACCAGTTGCAGTTTCCCAAAATCATTAGCAGTACACACCCGACGCCATATGACGACGCATCACATGCTAGTACCAAATGCTTACATGGATCATACAACACAAGCAATTTGTTTGAGCATAACAATTTTCTCGCTTTTACAAAGGCATTTTCTTGGCTTTTGCCCCAAACCCATTCGTCCCCTTTTCGTAGTAAGACATGCAGTGGTTCTAGCAGTGTGCTGAGGCCCGGTAAGAAGTTACCAAAGTAGTTCAAGAGTCCCAGAATCGACCGCATTCTGTGGCCTTGGTGCGTTCTCGATTGCCTCCATCTTCGTGTTGGTGGGCCTGATGCCGTCCGTCCGCAATCCTCCTTCCCAGGAACTCCACTTCAGGCGCCAGGAAAACGCACTTCGAGCGTTTTAACCTGAGCCCCACGCGGTTGAATCGACTAAGAACCTCCTCCAGGTTCTGCAGGTGCTCGACTGTGTTCCGACTTGTGACCAAGATGTCGTCCTGGAAGACCACGGTGTGCGGGACCGACTTCAGTAAACTTTCCATGTTTCTCTGGAATATCGCTGCCGCTGATTGGATTCCAAATGGGCATTTGTTATAAACAAAAAGACCTTTGTGCATGTTGATGCAGGTGTGGGCCTTCGATAATTCCTCCAGTTCCTGCGTCATGTAGGCTGAAGTCAGATCCAGTTTCGTGAACGTCTTTCCTCCCGCCAGTGTTGCAAAGAGGTTTTTGGTAGTGGGTATTGGTCCTGCAGGGAGAAATGATTGATAGTTACTTTGTAATCGCCACGGATTCTGATGGTGCCGTCTCCCTTGAGGACTGGGACAATAGGACTGGCCCACTCGCTGAACTCGATCGGTGAAATGATGCCCTCTCGTTGTAGCCGGTCTAGCTCGATCTCTACCCTTTCTCTCATCATGTACAGTACTGCTCTCGCCTTGTGATGGATGAGTCGTGCCCCCGGAATTAGGTGGATCTGCACTTTTGCTCCTTGGAATTTCCCGATGCCTGGTTCGAACAGCGAAGGAAATTTGTTTAAGACCTGGGCACACGAAGTGTCATCAGCAGGCGATAGCACTCGGACGTCATCCCAATTCCAGTGTATCTTTCCCAGCCAGCTCCTGCTGAGCAGTGGGGACCATCACCCGGTACCACCCAGAGTGGGAGCTTGTGCACTGCTCCATCGTAGGAGACCTTTACGGTAGCACTGCCGATTACAGGAATCAGTTCTTTCGTGTAAGTTCTTAGTTTGATGCGAACTGGAATTAAGACTGGCCTTGAGGCCTTGTTGCACCACAACCTTTTGAAAGTTTTTTTTGCCCATGATGGACTGGCTCGCACCTGTGTCCAGCTCCATTGACACCATAGTTCAACATTCAGCATTATTGGGGGACAATTCGTGGTGAATGTGTGCACCCCATGTACCTCTGCCTCCTCGGTCTGAGGCTCCGGTTCGTCGTGATCCTCCATGGATCTGTCCTCCTCTGCAACATAGTGGTTTGCAGGTTTAACAGGCTTAGCAGCTCGCCTTCACACTCGTTGGAGGTGTCCCATTGTTCCACAGCCCTTGCAAACGTATCCTTTGAATCGGCATGAATGGAAACGATGATCACCCCCGCAGCGCCAACAAGGTGTTAATGGCCTTGCATTCATCACCCTTGATGGTGGACTCTGAGACATCTGTGGACGTGCAGCTGCAGGTATATGTGACTTGCCTTGTACGTGACGATTTGAAAACATAATCACTTTGTTCACAGTACTTGTAGCAGCACTTGTGTGCTGAGAGATTTGCTTCGTATTGCCACTAGTGGCAATGAACGCCTGGGCTATCGCTATGGCCTTACTCAAGGTTGGGGTCTAAACAGTCAAAAGTTTGCGAAGTATGGTTTCGTGGCCAATGTCAAGTATGAAAAAGTCCCTGAGCATGTGCTCCAAATGTCCTTCAAATTCGCAATGTCCTGCAAGGAGTCTTAGCTCGGTGACTTCCTGGCCTTCAGACCTTTTGTAGGTGTAGAACCGGTACCTCGCCATCAGAACGCTTTCCTTCGGGTTCAGATGTTCTCGGACCAGTGTGCACAAATCGTTGTACGATTTCTCCGTGGGTTTCGCTGGAGAGAGCAGATTCTTCATGAGGCCATACGTTGGTGCCCCACAGACGGTGAGGAGGATCGCCCTTCATTTGGCAGTGCTCTCTTCCCCATCTAGCTCGTTGGCCACGAAGTATTGGTCGAGTCACCCCACAAAAGTTTGCCAATCATCTCCCGCTGAGAATTTCTCCAGGATGCCCACTGTTCTCTGCATCTTTGGGTTCGCTATCTGTATCTCGTCGCCAGTTGTTGTGTATGGAGAAAGAGTCAGACTGAACACTGTGAGCTCAAAGTAAAGTGTGACAGTCTTTTATTGCAAGTCTCCAGAGTGCCTCTCCAACCTGTGAAGCCTCCTTAAATACCTGTGCTCCCAAGGGATTATGGGATCCCTTGGGACTCTAGGGGATGAGCCCTCTGGTGGCTGTACAGAGTAAATACAAGTCCACATATATAACAGTTCCAAAGTCTGGAAATACACAGAATTCGGAGTGGTCTCGGTCCCGAGGCTTACGGATTTGACGCCGTACCTGTATATTCCTCTATTTATAAAAGCCAAAGATCCCATATGCTTTTTTAACAGCCTTCTCAAAATGTCCTGCCATTTTCAAAGACTTGTGTATATAACCCCCAGATCATTCTGTTCCTTTTAAAATTGTACCATTTTAGTTTATATTGCCTCTCTTCATTCTTCCTATCTCCACATTAAATTCCTTCTGCCAAGAGTTTGCCCATATCACCAGTCAGTCTGTGTCCTCCTGAAGTCTGTTACCATCCTCCTCACTGTTTACTACATTTCCGAGTTTCGTGTCATCTGCAAAGTTTGAAATTGTGCCCTGTCTATCCAAATCTAGGTCATTAATATATATCCAAAAGAGCAGTGGTCCCAACACCAGTCCTTGGGGGAACACCACTGCACACTTTCATCCAGTCTGAAAATCAACCACTCTCTACTGCTCTCTGTATTCTGTCCTTTAACCTATTACATATCCACGCAGCCACGGCCCCTTTAATCCCATGGGTTTTCGTTTTGCTCACAAGTCTATTATGTGGTACTTTATTAAACACATTTTGAAAGTCCATATCCATATCAATATGATGTTCTAAATACCCATTCTCTTTCCTGCACCATCATGATGTTAAAAGCAAAAGTGATCCTTCCACAACTCATTTCCCCATCCCCCACTCCTTCCCTCCCCCAAGGTCGGAGATCTATTAAACATCTTACCTCCTTCAGACTTTTCTTCCTCATAACAGTTACAGGCTTTTAAAATCTAAGCTTGGTTTCACCTAAATTACTAATCACTTTTTAAAAAACTGTACTTCACCTTCTCTTCAAACTTTGATAATGTCCTTCATTATGGACTTTGATTCAGAATTAATCACTTGCGGAGAATGTCTCCTTTCTTGCTCAGGTACCTTCATGAAAAATGAGGACATGTTTAAACGAAATAAAAGGTATATAATTGGTTTGCAATTTTCCCTAGAAGCACACCTTCAGTAAAGTTGCACATTGCACTCTGAGGAGCAACTGAAGAGCATTGAAAAATCTCCATGCAGTGATCAATAATCAGGGCCATAGCTTGCAGTTCTCACTGAGAACTTGATCGTATCTCAAAATGTGATCCTGAAATAGCATGCAATTAAAAATAGAATTTGAACTTGCTCATTCGCCATACACCAGTGTGGGCCTATTGTTTCATAAAGTGGGCCCGAGCCACAGTCAGCAACCAGTCCAGGAAGCACAAAGCAAGTTAGACAAAGTATGCAAGTGAAGTGAATAGAACAAAAGCAGGAGAAATTTAATATGGACAAGTGTAAAACACTCCACACAGAAAGAAAGTATTCCGTGAATGTTGTCCAAATAGCTATGGCTCAAGTTCAAAGATCCAGGGGCATTTGTGGACTCAGCGGTAAACAAAAGGTAAGCTTTTTAAAAATTCAAAAATCATTCATGTGGAGCCAAGAGGAGCAGGAGTGCTCCCCCAACTCCACAGTACTCCAGCAATCGGACCCCCTGCTGCCTCTCCAACCGTCCCCACCCAGAGGCATACCTTCGGGCCAGTGCCAGTGAGATAAATAGCCCGACATTCTTCTTTTAATGGGCGAGCTGCCTGTGGAGGCACGACAGGTTTCAGCAGCTCACCCAAATGTTAATGAGGCCCGAGGCCCAATTTCAGGTCAGCCCCGGGCCTCTCGGTCAGGCCCATGATCTGTACCCGGCGCCTGTTTCAGAGCCGAAAATAGGCCTGAAAGAATTTCCACCCCATGAGCTGTTCAACCATAAAAGGTGATGACAAAAGTGGCCTTCTAGAGGTAAAAGCTAAAGGCAAGTCCAGAACAGTACTTCAAGTTAAAGCTAGACAGCAGGAACAGTGGACATGGAAACTTAGGACTGATATCAGAAATTTCTTCATACAGAATGAAGCAGAATTGACTTCCAGTGGAGCCAAAATCCTCTTGGATGCTGTGGTGATCCAAGATGTGCTGAACTTCCTGACCTGTTTTGATGCTACAATCTTTATAATTTTTACACACTCACTTATGAAGCACCCCTGGAAATTTCTTAAAACTTATTTTTTGTGAGGAGAGTTATTTCCTGTTAGAGAGTATAGTATTGATACTGTCTCCCAAATTCCCTTGCTCGGTTCTTCCTAGCACTACAAAAGAATTTCGAGGTTACTGTCCAGAACAGCAATAAGGAGGTACATATCATAAGTCAAAATAACACTCGTCTCTTTGATCTGTGCTGGATTATCCACGTTCGGCAGTGGTGGAGATGCTGCAACCAACCCAGAGTGACCCACCACTACTGGGGAGTAAGGGAAACAAAAAACAAAAAACAGCCAGGATTCTTCACTTTCAGTAACTCCCTGCTGGGCAAGTATGTGTGGCTATTGGGTGAAGTCAAAATCAAGCTCAGCTCTGATCCTCTCTCTGGTCAAATAGTCTGCTGACAGTCACTTCACAGTCTCAGACTTGAAGGCAGACCACTTGGGAGAAGTATTACAGCCAGCTCCTGTGCGAACCTAAAACAGTAGTCAGTGTCTTTAAAAATAGAAAAATCAGAGGGGAAAAGATGACAGTCAATGGACTAGCAACACATCAGAGGCCTGGAGATTATTTGCACAGCAAATTACCCAAGCCCATCACTCTGCACACAGATTGATTTATCTGAATTTAGCATCCCACAAACCATCTCCCTCGTTATTATAGATGTTGAACACTAAGAATTCTATGTTTGTGATGCAAAGAACATTACATCACCAAGTTTAGAAACAGTATGAAAAAAATATCATCTAAATCTTACAGAACTGATACTTAGCTCTATAGATATATAACGCAACTCCCTCACACTGTAGGGCTTAGTAGCTCTTCCTGGTTAGTTTCCTGGTGAATGCATAGCACTCAAATGTTTAAAAAACAAAATAATATATATTCTTTGACTTTGGAAAGCATCACTGATGAAGAATTACTCAAGGTCCACCAACAACAAGTGAAGATGTTCAGAATAATGTAGGATGCTGCAGGAGCTGTTTAAATATAAATCAGAGATTTGTGACAATGTCTCGGTCAAGGGCAAAGGAAGAATGATCGCAGTTGTCACTCTCGGTTATGGATACTGCAGCACAGTGACAAACAGGAATCCCTCCAGACTGTACTAATTACAAATCTGTGGAGCTTCACCAATGGTTCAATGGTTAAATACAATGCCCCGTGTGTGGAACTGGATCACACAGACTAGGAAAGTCTCAGTCAATCTCTCATCTCTGCTGTTAGCTGCTCCCAGTTTGGGCAGCAGCAAGAGTTGTGTAATTATTCACCGCATCTCTGGGATACAGAGGAATTTTTTTTTAAATCAGTCAAGTTTCCCACCCTTATTGCTATCCAGCAACTACTGGTAGAAATGTGGATTTTAGGTGAGGGCCAAATTGGGCTCATGATGATGCCTTCTTTCCCTCCCTTCCTTTTGGCCCATCGTGACCGACAAGGACACGATGGGCCGAATGTACTCCTTCTGCTTTGTCATTTTCTATGATTCAAGTCCCCCTCTCCCCACAAGTGCCACTCCCACCAGCCAAATAACATCTCAATAAGGCTTCCAATTTGGATGGTGCCTCTCAGGGCAGCCAGAATCCATATAACCATACCTCAGCAAAACGAGGCAGTGTCTTTACAAAGAGAAAAGAAAATTAGGGCCAAAATAAATCTTTAAGGCACACACCATTTCTCCAAAGTATCTGTAAAAAATTCATCAAAATCTTCATGTCTCACAATGCTTAAAAGATACCCAGAGGTTTTCATTCTTCCAAATGTTAACCAAATACTTCTTCCCTTATCTTTATGAAAAGTGGGTGGGGGGCAGAAGAAAAGGAAGGCGCTGCTATTGTCCCGGCTAAGTTTTTGCTTGGAGTGTGCGGCCCCCTTAAGGGGCTGCACGGCCCGTTCAAATTATCACGCATGCGTGTTTTTTTCCATTATAAAGCAGTTGGACAGTTTGCAGAGACCTCCAGATCACTGCACCGCCGCGCAGCTTAATAAGAACATTGGACAGCACCATCTTTTTGATGAGCTAAGGAGGCTGAAATTGCCTCTTCCCTTAAGGCCGGTTACCGTCGGAAATCGACAACCATGCAGCCGAGTGGTATAGCCACCGATTTTTCGTGGAATGGCCGCCATTTTGAAAATTGGCCGCCATTTTGAAAATTGCCCTCCTGTGGCATCCCGGCGGTGCCCCCGCTCCCCCCCCCCCCACTATCGCTCTGCTGCTGCCAATCTGTCCTAAGTGCATCATCAGAGCTCGCACTGCTGATGTGCCCTGCCCGCCCACCGATGGCAAAATTCCGCACTGAAAATCTTGTTCCCGCCGCTCGGTGCCGCAGACAGCTTTTTCTGTCAGTGCACTGTGCTTGCAGTGCTTGCAAAATGGCGGTGCGGCTGCCATTAAAAGGGGAGGACCTCCTGCCGCAGCCGCCATCTTATTTTTTTTGTTGTGGGCCGACTGCCAGGTCGGTCTGACACATATGCCCCCCAGGTTCAGCCGAGCCGCCAACAGGCAGCCTGGCACCCCGTCTTGGGTGCCAGGCCTCTGGCCCGGCCGAAACCCTCCTCGGTGGCCTAGTGGACCTAACTTTAAAGAATCACAGAGCTCGCAGTGGCTCTCCCCTTTAAGTGAAGGGGAGAAATGTGGTGACGTGCCAGCGTGATGACGTCTACGCTGATGAGCGATAGCGGCGGACACTCAGCCTGCCCCCCCCCCCCCATTTCCGCCCCTCTACTTACCGAACTTCTGCTCTCCACTGCACTTCCGCCCCCTTTATGATAGACTTACAGGCCGCTCGGAAAAAACAAAAGAGGCAAACAGCGGAATTTCATGCAAGAGGCCACAACATCTACCGCGGTAGCGAAAACAGTCGAAACACGTTCGGTGCGCCGCGTTTTTGGCATGGGGCAATTTCGGCCCCAAGGAATCCAAAGACAAATTGGAATATTTTCTTAACTACTGAGAGACTCGGAGCTGTGAAGGAGTAAAGGGATTTAGGTACACAAATCACTAAAAGCTAGTGCACAGGTACAAAATGGAATGTCGGCCTTTATCTCAAGGGGGCTAAAAACTCGAAAGTGAGGAAGTTATGCTTCAGTTAGAATCATGGAATCTTACAGCACAGAAGGAGGCCATTCAGTCCTTCACGCATTTGCCAGCTCTTTGAAAGAGCCTTCCAATTCAGTCCGACACCACAGCATTTTCCCCATAACCCTGCAAATTACTCCTCTTCTAATACTTGTCCAATTGGCTTTCACAGGATCCTATGCAATCTGATTCTACCACCCCTTCAGGTAGTGTCTTCACAGATCTTCACAACTCTCTGAAGAAATTTCTCTTCATTTCCCCTCTAGTCCTTTTGCCAACTATTTTAAATCTATGAACTCTGGTTACCGACTCACTTGCCAGAGGAAATAGCTTCTCCCTATTTGCTCTATTAAAACCCCGCAATTTTGAATACCTCTAATTAGGTCTCCCCTTAACCTTCTCTGCTCTAAGGAGAACAATCCCAGCTTCTCCAATCTCTCCACATCCCTCATCCCTGGCATCATCCAGGTAAACTTCCAAGGCCTTGACATCCTTCCTTCTGTGTAGTGCTCAGAATTGTACACAATACTCCAGCTGAGGCCTAACTAGAGATTTGTAAAGGTTTAGCAAGACTTCCTTGCTTTTGCATTCAATGCCCCTATTTACGAAGCCAAGTATCCCATACGCTTTCTTAACTGTCTTCTCAACTTTCCCTGCCACCTTCAAAGATATGTGAATATACAACTCAAGGGCCCTTCATTCTTGCACCCCCCTCAAAAGCTATATAAGGTATTGGTGAGGCCATACCTGGAATACTGCGTGCAGTTTTGGTTTCCATATTTACGAAAGGATATACTTGCTTTGGAGGCAGTTCAGAGAAGGTTCACTAGGTTGATTCTGGGGATGATGGGGTTGACTTATGAGGAAAGGTTAAGTAGGTTGGACCTCTACTCATTGGAATTCAGAAGAATGAGAGGTGATCTTATCGAAACGTACAAGATTATGAGGGGGCTTGACAAGGTGGATGCAGAGAGGATGTTTCCACTGATAGGGGAGACTAGAACTAGAGGACATAATAGAATAAGGAGCCGCCTATTTAAAACAGAGATGAGGAGAAATTTCTTCTCTCAGAGGGTTGTAAATCTGTGGAATTCGCTGCCTCAGAGAGCTGTGGAAGCTGGGGCATTTAATAAATTTAAGACAGAAATAGACAGTTTCTTAAACGATAAGGAGATAAGGGGTTATGGGGAGCGGGCAAGGAAGTGGAGCCGAGTCCATGATCAGATCAGCCATGATCTTATTGAATGGCGGAGCAGGCTTGAGGGGCCGTATGGCCTACTCCTGCTCCTATTTCTTACGTTCTTATGTTCTTATGTAAAATAGTACCATTTAGATTATAGTGCCTCTCCATGTTGTTTCTCCCGAAGTGCATCACTTCACACTTATCTGCATTAAACTGCATCTGCCATCTGCCCATTTCACCAGTCTGTTTATGACCTGAAGTTTGCTACTATCACGCTATTTACTACTTTGCCAAGTTTTGTATCATCTGCAAACATCAAAATTCTACCCTCTATACCCATCATCATAGGCAGTCCCTCGAAATCGAGGAAGACTTGCTTCACTCTAAAAGTGAGTTCTCAGTTGACTGAACAGTCCTATACAGGAATTACAGTCTCTGTCACAGGTGGGACAGACAGTCATTGAAGGAAAGAGTGGGTGGGGAGTCTGGTTTGCTGCACGCTCCTTCCGCTGCCTGCGCTTGCTTTCTGCACGCTCTCGAGGTGCTCAGCGCCCTCCCAGATGCTTTTCCTTCACTTAGGGCGGTCTTTGGCCAGGGACTCCTAGGTATCGGTGGAGATGTTGCATTTTATCAAGGAGGCTTTGAGGGTGTCCTTGAAACATTTCCTCTGCCCACCTGGGGCTCGCTTGCCGTGTAGGAGTTCCGAGTAGAGCGCTTACTTTGGGAGTCATGTGTCAGGCATGCGAACAATGTGGCCCGCCCAACGGAGCTGGTCGAGTGTGGTCAATGCTTCGATGCTGGGGATGTTGGCCTGATCGAGGACGCTAACGTTGGTGCGTCTGTTCTCCAGGGGATTTGCAGGATCTTGCGGAGACATTGTTGGTGGTATCTCTCTAGCGATTTGAGGTGTCTACTGTATATATGGTCCACGTCTCTGAGTTATACAGGAGGGCGGGTATCACTGCAGCCCTGTAGACCATGAGCTTGGTGCCAGATTTGAGGGCCTGATCTTCGAAAACTCTCTTCCTCAGGTGGCCAAATGCTGCGCTGGCGCACTGGAGTCCAGGTCTATATACATGCATACATACATACATACAAGAAAAATAATGGTCCTGGGGGACCCCATTGCGTACTTCTCTCCAGTCAGAAAAACATCCGTTCACTACTACTCCCCGCCTCCTAACCCTTAGCCAATTTCGTACTTAAGTTACCAGTGTCCCTTTAATACAAGATGCTTCTATTTTCCGAATAAATCTGTTGAGGTACTTTATCAAATGCCTTTTGAAAGTTCATATACACGACATCCACTACCTTGATCAACCCTCTATGTTACTTCATCAAAGAACTTGATCAGGTTAGTCAGACATGATTTGCCTTTAACAAATCCATGTTGGCTGTCCCTTATTAACCCAAGCTTCTCCAAGTGAACATTAATTTTGTCCTTGACACTGGTCTCTAGTAGTTTTCTCACTACCGACGTTAGACTGATTGATCTCTCTCCCCCTTTTTTGAACAGGGTTGTAATATTTGCAATCCTCCAATCCTCTGGCACCACTCCATTATCCAAGGAGAATCGAAAGATTGTGGTCAGAGCTTCTGTTATCTCCATCCGAGCTTCCCTCAGCAACCTAGGTTGCATCCCATCTGGATTAGGTGACTTGTTGGCTTTGAGTGATGCCAACCTATTTAGCACCTCGTTTCTATCTATTTTTATTCTATCCAGTGTCTCCACTCTCCCTCCTCTACTCCAACATTAATTTCAGCCTTTTCTTTTGTGAAGACAGGTGCAAAGTATTCATTCAGTACCTCAGTCATGCCCTCTGCCTCCCCAAGATGATTTTCTTTTCTGCCCCACCATTCCTTTAACTATCCTTATAGTTTTCATGTTTATAAAAAATGGGTTCCCTTTTATGTTACCTGCTAATCTTTTCTCATACCCTCTTTTGTATCATTTTTCAATTTCCCTGTATTCTGGCTGATTTTTGATTGTATTCTATACCTGATATTTGTCATAAACCTCCTTTTTAATGCCCATCTTTTTTCCATATGGAAATATGCTTGGCTCGTACCCAAACTTTCTCCGCCTTGAAGGCCTGCCATCGCTCATTTACTGTTTTCCTGGCCAATCTTTTGTTTACCCCAATCCAGTTGCTCACAGCCTTGGTCAGACCCGATCTGGAATACTGCACTGGTTTTCAGCCCCAGACCTTGGAAGAGGTACAATGCAAATTCACCAGAATTATACCAGGGCTTAAAAGGTCAAATTACAAAGTCAGCTTGCACAAACTCAGCTTCTATCCCCTTGGGCTTAGGAGGTTAAGCGGTGATCTAATAATGGTAATTAAAATTATTAAGGGATTCAATAGAGTATTCAGAGAAACTATTTCCTCTGGTGGGGGAATCTAGAACAGTAGGGCATAAGCACAAAATTAGAGCTAGACCATTTAGGAGTGAAATCAGGGAGCACTTTTTCACACAAAGGGTAGTGAAAATCTGGAACTCGCTCCCCAAAAAGGCTGTGTGAATTGAAATTTAAGACCAAGATTATTTTTGTTGGGCAAGGGTATCAAGGAATATGGAACAAAGATGGGTAAGTGGAGTTGAGGTACAGGTCAGCCATGATCTAACTGAATGAAGGAACAGGCTTGAGGGGCTGAATGACCTACTCCTGTTCCTATGTCACTTCTTTACATTTCAAATAATGTTCTCAAACCCAAACAATAGCAACACAAATAAATCAACAACAGCACTCGAGGAGCAAGGATGGGGAAAGAAATATACTTAACTATACAGTGGATAGGCTTGGAGAACAGTGAACGAACTAGCTACTGTATAGTCAGAGTGATAACACATCTATATATAATCACTCACCTGATGAAGAGAACTGAGAGCAGAGAATAAAAACAAATCCAACCAACTGCCATAACTAAAACAACTCCGGCTCAACATTCATTATTTTTGGGGGGGGGGGGGGGGGGCAGGAAGGAATATTGGCTCCCTCTGAAGTGGAAAACTAAACTTTCAAAACATGGATTCACGCAAGTAAAAGATAATCTCAAACATCCAGCCATACGTACAAAAATCAGCACAATAAAAATAAAGAAACTTTTACCTTCTCTGATAAATTGCATCAGGTGTCAAGAGGAAGTCACCATACCAAAACATTTTTACTCTAAGTTGGAAGACTGTACAGCTTGTCCTCACACCCAGCCTTAACAGGATCTCTTTACAGACATATGTGCACACCCAGCTCAATAGTGGGCCACCATCAGGAGGAAAACCTGAAATGGATTTTGGCAACAAAAAGGAATTGGTGAATCCACTACAGGATCCAGTTTAATGTTCAGCTCGCAGGTAGTCAAATTAATAACGTTTCCATGGGGATAAACCAGTCGGAGTTAAATATTCCATGTAGGGGAGGTTGCATGCAATTCAAAGGTACAGGGTACAATGGTCTTTGCAAAGTGTTTCCTAAACTTTTTTTTATTGTTTGCTTTCAAAAACACAATTCATTGTTATGATTCACATTGAACTGTTTTGTATCCTGAAAACTTTGTTATATCCATTGCAGGTGATAGGGCACACTGTTCTGTTCACACCCAATCATGTTAAAGACCGTGCTCCTTTAATTGTTACTGGGGCGTATTACACATTTCACACTGTGTGAACAGGAAGCAGGTGGAGCAGATGGAATGTGAAGGGGAGGGACACCATCGAATTGTTAAAACATTAGATTATTACAAAGAATTCCAATATATTTCATTATATAAATTTTCATTTATACAGTAAGTGCTGTGACCTTTAGTGGAGGAGAGGGGAACTGGTTAGGAAATGGTTGATTTAACGCACAATACAATTGATAGAACACGATTACATAGAACTACATAGAATCTATAGCACAGAAATAGGCCATTCAGCCCAATTAATTGCAGTGTCCACCAGTACGCTTCAAGCCTTCTACTACCAGTGGACACCGCAGTATATAAACGGGTGTCTAGTAGACATCAATAATAAAGTCCTGATTTAGTTGGGAAGGTGTCTTTTTGTTTTGGTGGCACTTGATGCTTCTTTTGGCATCTCTTTAGTTTGATTGGACCATCCCATATTAGTGGTGCCTTAAAAGAGGCACGTGTTGTGATGATTTTTGTTTGGTGACCTTGGGGCAACCTAATGTCACCCTTATTGGTCCATCAAAAAATGTCCACTCTAATGACCTCTTCCCAACCTTCTCCCTCATGCACGTATCAAGCATCTCTTTAATTGCATCAATGCTATGTGCTTCAAGCACTCCAAGAGGTAGTGAATTCCACATTCTCACGCATATTGAGTTAATAGCTATCTCTGTTCGAACTGGCCTCGGTGTCCCCAAGCTAAACAGTGGGGAAATCGGCCAAACCTTCTGCTCCTGATCGTTATCCAGTAAGCCCTGGTAGAAAATTAATGTCTGTGATTGTGAGGTGAGGACACAATTGAGCTCAGCTGTGATATCCTCCCCCCTCCCCTTCACACTAGTCAATTGGGTGAATTACAAGTGAAGACTAGCCACTGGGCAAAGTGCAGGAGAGCTACTAATGCCCACGGAACAGAACTCAAGTCAGTGTTTGTGTTATCAGGCTATAAATGTTAATCAGGCTGTTTTTTTGAGGCCCATTATATGCCCCCCACTGCGACATTTTTCTACACTTCCAGTATCCTGAGACAAGCTGAGAGATTGAGCAAATGACCCACTCCCATGCCTTAACTAATGCAACTCATGTTGTGGCTGTTGGGAGGTGCTCGAGAGTGGGCTGGTTTTGAGCCTGCTTCAACCCTACCTGTGGGGAAAGAAAATGGAGGGAACCCGATGGTGGGTAAATATAGTCTCACAACACAATTTTCTTTAACCCTCGCTCCTTTGATTCCCTTTTCCCCAGAGCAATGCTGATGAGATTAGACACTTGCTGAAGTGGAGAGCATTGAGTCTGCACCCCGGCCTTACCTGCACAGTCAAGGCCTATTACTGTATAACTATTTGCTCTTTCTTTAACATTTCACGCCATGGTTTTTTATTTATTTGTATTTCTTTGATTTTTAAAAAGGAAATAAAGGCGTTGAAACCTTTTCTTTAATATCTTTTAACCTGTATATTATTTTTAAGGTGCGAAGAATTATAATTAATATGAATTGATTTTGTTAATTATTTTAACAGATACACATAAGTATTTCTATTTAAGCAGAGCTCTGGTGACAACGCCAAGGAAAACTGACTCAGAGGAGTTACTAACCTTGACAACAGTGAGGCAATTGTGTTCAACTCTATCTGAGAAGCTGAAGCTCCCCTTTAGATTAGTGACTGCACCTCTGCAAATTTGAATCCAGCCTCCTCATGCTCCCCATCAATTGCCTCACTGATGTCATGAGGACTTATCATGTATGCAAAAGTATGCAAAAACTTAACAAATTGCTATAAAAAGGATTACAGAGGAGGGGTGATAACATTCAGACTATCTATTGGTTTGTGTAAGTGGTTTTTCCCTTGGTGGTTTTGAATCACCCCCCTTACAACAGTTCTAGACACCAGAATTACAGTAGAGAACAGATTACTCAATTATAGACAGATCTTTCGGTCTCAACCATCACAATGCTTTTATTCAAGTTAAAGCACACACCTGCTTCCAGTAAAACACACCCTGGTGGCGTAAAACAAACACAGTGCAACACACAACACTGGCCCGTCTGAACAGGCCCCTATCGCGAAGTACCCATGACTAAAACACCCCTGCTCAGCTCAATAGAGCACCACCGAATCTGTCGTACGCCTATGATCCACGCAGAAACCTCCCCACTAAACCCCTAAGGCTTGGTTGGGACACACGACACACCTTCACACTATGCGATGGCCTAAAGGATGTGTGGGCTGGGATAAAGCTCCCCTCTGGCTTACTTGCTGTGTCTCCTGATGAGGCGTACCTTCTGGTTTCGTACCGATCTATGGTTTCCAAGTCCCAGTCTCAAGGTTATCTTCCCAGTCGAAATAGCGAGGCTCTCTTTGCTCATAGACGAAGGTTTCTTCTCTCCGTCCCAGATGGAGTGCCCGGTCCTTGAATGCGTTGAACGAAGCAAGCAAGTGTGGAAGAGGAGAGCGAGAGAGAGATGGCAGCAAACTGCCTCTCTTATACCTGAAAAAAGCTTGCTGAATCCTCGCGCTTAAAAACAGTTCTTTGCCTGAGGCAGTCCAACTAAAGAGCAAAGATTTACATCTTTGGCCTGTGCCTTTGTTACCGGGCTCTTCCTGGGGATAAAGGCTCCAACGAGTCTGGGTGGCCAAATAGCTTCCTTTGTCCTGAGGTTCCCGCGCTCCGGGGCTCTCAGTCATTCCGATGGCTTGAGCACTTACCCGAATACCTGATCTCTCACTGATGGGTTCCCATTACATGACAAAAGGGTCCTCCATCTGCTTTCAGCCATCCCCACCCAGCTGATGTGTATTCCTGTGGAACATGCCTGGGCCTGTCCCAGTCATGCTGTCAGCTCTTCCGAAATATGAAAAAGCAATGTCCAAAACTTAAAATCCAAAATCCTAAAGTCTGTGTCGATGTTTATGCCAATGCTTACAGTTGACAGGAAGGGAAGAGGGATATGCATTGTCATTGTCTTTCAGGTTTGGTCTAGTGGGAGGATGGGGATATATCTGACTTGCTGTCACTCTGTATTCCCATTGGGGAAAAAAAGAAAGACTTGCATTTATACAGCGTCTTTCACAATCACCGGATGATAACAACAACAAAACGCATTACGGCCAATGAAGTACTTTTTGAAGTGTAGTCACTATTGTAATGTAGGAAGCACAGCAACCAATTTGCAAACAGCCATATGATAATGACAAGATAACTTGTTTTAGTGATGTTGATTGAGGAATAAATATTGGCCAGGACACCAGCGACAACTCCCCTGCTCTTCTTTGAAATAGTGCCATGGGATCTTTTACATCCACCTGAAAGAGTAAACGGGGCCTACCAATTCTCATCCAAAAGACAGCACCTCCAACAGTTCAGCACTCCCTCAGCACTGCATTAGAGTGTCAGCGTAGAATTTTGCACTCGAGTCTCTGGAGTGGGACTGTGAACCCAGAACCTTCAAACATAGGGGCGAGGCTGCTATCCACTGAGCCACGGCTGATGCAAAAATGTTGGTTGGTCAAATGGAAGAAATGCCTCGCAGTCAATGAAGTGGGCAGAATCGGTGTCTGACTCTGAGGAATTGATTGGTGAGGATGGAATCAGTGTCTGACTCAGGAATTGATTGGTGGGGATGCATTCAGAGCTTGGTAGGCTGTTGGTGGGCTAATGGATGCCTGCTGGCCCAGTGCAGATGGTTCAACAGTAATCGTGTACTTAATATTGATGGTCCACTGCAGGGTTAACCCCAGTCATCAATTGACCCTATTAATTAGATTATTTGAATGTGCAAGTTGAACTTATTTAAATGCTTGCTGCTAATATCATTTTTAATGAGGTGTAATGACAGATGGAATATATTGCTGTGAGGTGGCAGAAAACATAACAGTGTGAGAATAGGAGCAGAAGAACTGCACAGAACAGCAACAAGCCATTAGGCCCAACAAACCTGTCCCTTTTCATAGATCTACCCTGCTGTGTTTGAAGAACACCTTGAGGTTGTTGTATCCGAGCTAATTATTACATCAGTAATTTACATGCTTTGGTTAAATGCATAACCAACTAGAACAGGTTCAAACCAACTGTATAGTGAAAATGGAATCTCTGTCCTATTTTGTATGTACTGATGAATGGTGGCAAACCCCAATTCACCAGGAAAATTATAAGCAAGTCACAGCCCCTGAAGGAGTACTACTAATATATAACGGATGGCCTGTTCAAAGTAAAAACGAGTGTCAGTAAACATTTCAAATGACAATTTTGAAATTTGGGTCATAAAGGAGATGATGTATTGTGGACCAATAACCGTGGAAAACTTCTAGTGAACTGGTATTCATAAGAACATAAGAAATAGGAGCAGGAGTCGACCATTTGGCCCCTCGAGCCTGCTCCGCCATTCAATAAGATCATGGCTGATCTGATCATGGACTCAGCTCCACTTCCCTGCCCGCTCCCCATAACCCTTCACTCCCTTATCATTCAAAAATCTATCTATCTCCACCTTAAATATATTCCATGATCCAGCCTCCACAGAGAATTCCACAGATTTACGACCCTCTGAGAGAAGAAATTCCTCCTCATCTCAGTTCTAAATGGGTGACTCCCTTATTCTTAAACTATGCCCCCTAGTTCTAGATTCCCCCACGAGGGGAAACATCCTCTCTGCATCTACCTTGAGGAGCCCCCTCATTATCTTATATGTTTCAATAGGATCACCTCTCATTCTTCTACACTCCAATGAGTATAGGCCCAACCTGCTCAACCTTTTTTCATAAGTCAACCCCTTCATCTCGGACTCAACGTAGTGAACCAAAATTACCTGAGTAAGTACCAAAGTTTGAACACAGGCAAACAATTGGAGAGATCCTCGCTGGTGATTTTAAGCATGCTCCACCTGTGTACCAGAGATTTCACTAGGAGCAGTCCTTTCAGGAGGTCTTTTGAGCTGTTCAACCTGTGTATTCGGTAACCCAAATACTGCCCACTTCAACAGCCTTTCCTGGTAGCTTATTGTGCATCGCAATTACACTTGAGGTGAAAATGATCCGCCTGACTGTCTGTGGGAGCTTGCTGTGTGCAGATTTACTGCCACGTTTCTTCAAAAGTACTTCCTTGGCTATAAAGATAGGCATTGTAGGGAGTGTAGCTGAAAGCATAAAATTACAAAGAGATATTGATAGATTAAGTGAATGGGCAAAACTGTGGCAAATGGATTTCAATATAAGCAAATGTGAGCTCATCCACTTTGGACCTAAAAGGATAGAACAGGGAACTTTCTAAATGGTGTAAAGCTAAAAATAGTGACTGTCCAAAGAGACTTGGGGTCCAGGTACATAGATCATTAAAATGTGATGAACAGGTACGGAAAATAATCAAAAAGGCTAATGGAACGCTGGCCTTGATATCGAGAGGACCAGAATACAAGGGAGTAGAAGTTATGCTGCAACTATACAACTATTTTTGGTAAAACATAAAATCAAAAGCCCGATTTTGGCAAGAGCACTAGAACCCACAAATTAACAATTTAAACTTTAACAAAAACTTAAATCAAATTAAAATTTGGTTGCCAGGGATGATGACGCACTCCAGTTCCTCTGGACTGCAACTATACAAAACCTTTGTAAGACCACACCTGGAGTATTGTGAGCAATCTGGGCACCACACCTTAGGAAGGATATATTGGCCTTGGAGGGAGTGCAGTGGAGATTTACCAGAATGATATCCGGACTTCAAGGGTTAAGTTATGAGGAGAGATTACAAAAATTAAGGTTGTATTTCCTCGAACTTAGAAGGTTAAGGGGTGATCTGATCAAAGCTTTCAGGATATTAAGGAGAACAGATGGGGTAGTTAGAAATAAACTATTTCCATTGGTTGGGGATTCAAGGTCGAGGGGGCATGGTCTAAAAATTAGAGCCACATTTTTAGGAGGGAAATTAGAAAAAACTTCAACACTCAAAGGGCGGTAGAAGTTTGAAACTCTCTTCCGCAAATGACAGTTGATGCTAGATAAATTGTTAATTTTAAATCGGAGATTGATAGCTTTTTGTTAAACAAAGGTATTAAGGGATATCGTCATAGGCAGCCCCTCGGAATCGAGGAAGACATGCCTCCACTCTTAACATGAGTTCTTGGGTGGCTGTACAGTCCAATAGGAGAATCACAGTCCCTGTCACAGGTGGGACAGATAGTCGTTGAGGGAAAGGGTGGGCAGGGAGCCTGGTTTGACACACACTCCTTCCGCTGCCTGCGCTTGATTTCTGCATGCTCTCGGCGACGATACTCGAGGTGCTCAGTGCCCTCCCGAATGCACTTCCTCCACTCAGGGCAGTCTATGGCCAAGGACTCCCAGATGTCAGTGGGGATGTTGCACTTTATCAGGGAGGCTTTGAGGGTGTCCTTGTAACGTTTCCTCTGCCCGCCTTTGGCTCATTTGCCGGGGGCAAGTCCCGAGTAGAGCGCTTGCTTTGGGAGTCTCGTGTCTGGCATGCAAACTATGTGGCCTGCCCAGCGGAGCTGATCAAGCGTGGTCAGTGCTTCAATGCTGGGGATATTGGCCTGGATGAGGACGCTAATGTTTGTGCGTCTGTCCTCCCAGGGGATTTGCAGGATCTTGCGGAGACATCGCTGGTATTAAGGGATATGAGCTAATGACGGGTACATGGAGTTAGGTCGCAGATTAATCATGATCTCATTGAAAGACGGAACAGGCTCGAGGGGCTGAATGGCCTACTCCTGTTCCTATGTCCCTGTAAAGCGCTTTGGGATGACTTGAGGTTTGGAAAGGGGCTATATAAATGCAAGTGTTTCTTTAAATGTCTTTTTTTAGAGTTCTGCCCTGAAGTGCTAACTCTTTGCTGGGATACTGTTGCAAGGCTATCAGAGCTCTCCATTACCTCATCCAAGTGACCATTTTTCACGTGTAAGCCTAGACAATGGGTTTCACCAAATTATTTAATCCTGGGCGCAAGCCAGATCCATGTCCTCACCAGACATCCACAAATGCATATTCTAGCAGAGCCGATTGTTAGACTGGACTTAGCAGTTGGACTTAGTATCGTGCTTACTACTACCCCAGCTGAGACCACTTAAGTCAACACAGGCTTGGAATGGTTCAGTATAACACCGCACAGTACATTTAATCAAACACCTGCTGGAGGAGCAGAATTCTCTCATCGGCATTGTGGCCGGTTGAATCCCTAATGTTGCCACTTTGCACCAATCAAAGAAATTCATTTTTAATAAAAGTTACATATGTATAAAAACTTTGCAACGAACACCTCAGCTCCTCGGCCGCCATTTTCAAAATTCATTTGTTGTGTGATCTCTGTCACGGGATAATTACAGATATAATGAGCTTACCCTTAAAAGTCTTATTTACATGATGCGGAGGGAGGTTCAGAGAAGCAGGCTGGGTTAAAGAAACAATAAGGCAACTCAAACAAAGATAAATTAAAAACACCCTTCACAAACAATGCTGCTGGTTCCAAAATGTTATCTTCTTGGTACAACCTGTTAACAGCCCAGTTCAATACTGGTTACTCCCTCTTCTGTATAATAACTGCTGACTCATGCTCTTCCAGCAACTTGGCTCTCGCTTAAAGGGAACAAATTATTTGAATTTCATTGGTTCCAATGCTGGACGTGGAAGTGCTTGACAGGACAGTGTCGAGGAAGCTTAATTACGCTTGATATTATATTTTCATAATTGTCTGTAAAGTTATGTCTCCCCCTACAGTCAAAGAGCAGTTCCTACATATGGACCTTTGCTTGTCCTGTGAGGGCTAACAATGACCCCATTTGCAGTCATTTGCTCGCTCAATTGCAAACAATCTCACATTATGCCTTGCAATTCTTTTTGAAAATGGCAAATATTATCAATAAGGCCAATTGTAGCACCCTTAAATCCTTTGTCGAGGGTAGAGACGTTTTTTGATAAATAATCCAAGATAGATCCATAGTGGTCCTTGCCTTGGAATAGCCACTTTCCTCTTTATCATCCTTGTCTGCCGTCCAGACATGCCCTGGTGCACCATCTTGCCGTCCAGAAAATGCAGGGGTCCCCAATGGTCGGCTCTCAATGCGGGAGTCCTCCCTTTACCGAGTGAGGATTTGGCATGGAGAGTGTCACATGGGGCAGTCTCGTGCAGTAAGATTTTAAAGTAGGCCCACAAACTCCCAGGCCACCGGCATTTTCTGCAGGCTGGAGGAGTCTGTGTTCCATGTAGACAGTGAGTGTGAGAGCTTGCAGGCCCTCTTCCACGTTTGAAGGGGCAGCTCCTCAATATTTGGTTTCACTTCAGTCCCACGCTCCCTGACTTTGGTCACCCGGTGCAGACAGGAGCGGGCAAGTCGGAGGACCGCCTCATAGGGCTGCTCCTGGGCCTGGCCAAGGAGGCCATTGACAAGTCCAGGTAACAGGTGGTCAAGGGAGTCGGTCGGCCCGACTACCTGCCTCTCTTCCACACCTATGTTCGCGCCCTGCAGCTGGAGCGCGCGGTATCCACTGGCACACTTGGGGCCTTCTGCGACCAGCGGGCACCAGAGTGACTGGAGTGCATCATCACCTCCCCAAAACAGAATTTTGATTTAATTTGTGAAGTTTCTTTTTAAATCTTGGTTGAGCCCCTTTAAAAGAGTGCACTTGTTTCTTTTTACATTGGCGATGGCACCGCCCAGCGAGCACCGAAGTTAAATAACAAGTGGTTGTCTTTTTAAAAAAAAAATCAGGCTCAAGATTTTTATACTCCTAAAAGACAGTCAGGCATGCAGTTACACACCAGTGCTGCAGAGGGTATTGCAGTCCAACCTCCTGAAAGTTTTTACATAATGGCTGGAATTTTCCCATACAAAAAGGGTGGGTTTGGAGTGTGGGGCAGTTAAATTGTTAAAAATGTGAATCCCAACCTTATCCCGCCTCCAACCCGCCTGCTTCCAGGGGGAGGGGCTGGATGGGAGGCTCGGGGGGGTGTTTGGAGGGGCGGGGGAGGGGTATGGTGGGGCGGTGGTCAACCTGCTCCCAGAGGGCGTTACCATAATTTGAATATTGTAATGAGGCTGAAGCCTCCTTTCCCCCCGTCCATTTTGAATTTAACTGCCTGGGAAACCCGGCAGTTACATTGAGGCAGGGGCTGCTACGTCCAGGAGGTAAGTGGCTTCATACCTTCCTCCTGGATCCAGGGTCCCGACCATACCAACCCCCCACGATCGGCGACCCCCTCACAAGTCCTCCGATTGCATTTCCAGGCCTCCCACCCCCCCAGGCCCCTCCCCCACCCCAAGATGATGAGGCCAGCCCTGATCCTCCAGCTCCCTCCTGCCGATCTTCCGCCCCCCCCCCCTCCCCCACACCTCCACCCCCCCCTCCCGCCCCATCCATGGCTGTCCCACCCCCTCCCCATCCCACGATGCCCGATTCCCTTTCCCAATCCCAATCCCCAACCACCCCCATCGCCTGCCGATCCTGCAATCTCCTGCGGTCTCCCGGGTTTCCTGCCTGCCTCGGAGCTCCAGCCCCACCCCAAACACATTTCTGGACTATCTCAGTTGCATTTTTATCCTGCTTTCGTCCACTTGGTCTGATGCCCGCGACCATGAAATTTGGAACAGGCCACCATCAATGCCCCTATAAATGGTCATCAAGAAGCAGCCGGGACAACCTCAGGAGTGATTGCCTCTGCTCATATTTCTCGCAAGAGGGCATGAGAGGCACGTCTTGACTTGAGCTTTGTACGAGACTCAGACAATGTACAGGAAATGGAAGTTGTGTGGCATTCTTGGGCGACGACAAGCACAGAATGAAAAAGTTTGACTCGATCTGGAATTTATAAATTTCCAAGCTTCGGAGCCAGTTATATAACTTTAAAAAGGCTAACTTGAAAGAAAGGAGGGAACACCATAATTGGATTGATGAACTAAGATCAGAAAAATGACTTTCCTCATCCATAATCATCTTGTGATCTGAAGATCTATCCTGTTGCAGATATATTTCTGAAAACAGAAAATAATATTTGATGGGAGGGAATTCTATTTATAAGTTCCCAGATCATTTTGGGAGTGTTTGGAACACATTGTAATCTAAAGATACTGTCACTGAATCAGGCTGCGACAGGTCAGGGAAAAATTTGGCCACTGACAATTTCCACAGGTGTGCAGGGAATTTGGGAGTCTCTTGGGAATCCAGTGAAAGCTAATAAACTGGCCAGACTGCTTCTAGTATAATGCCTGCAGCATTTTGGCCTTTCTTTTTAAAGATATCCCTCTCTGGCTTTCAAATAGTGGCATTAGATTGTTAACAATCACCAATATCACCGGAAATGGCAGCTGCCACCTCAGATTAACATTGAACCGGAAGGAACAATAGCATTTCTGAAAATATTGCATTGGAGCATCGGTTTAGATTACGAACTCAAACTTGTGGTGTGGGTCTTGACTCCATTACCCAGAGGGTACACTGCTACAATTGACTCAAGTTAACACACTAGCTTCAGCTCGAAGTTAAGGTACAGTGTAAAACGAGGCAGGGTCAGTGAAGAAAATGTGGAAATGCAAATGTGGGCCTTTCACCAGAATGTAGATTGTGAGTGATGGAGGGTCACGCATTCAACGCTGTTGAGTTTTAGCGAGATCCTAAGGGCTCGAACTTGGTGGCCTCGGCTGCCGCCCAGTTTTCTGGGCGGTCTCCCCTCGGTGCCATTTTGGTGGAGGCGAGAGGGGAGTACCGCTGGTTAACCGCCCACTGACGGCCGCTGGCGCGCAAGTGTCCTCCCGCCCGCCGAGCTGGCAAACTGGCGCAGGCGGGAGTTGGCGGCAGCAGGGGGAAGGACTGCTGCGTGACGGCAGGGCTATTCCCAATGGTAAGTAAGAAGACCTGCAAAAAAAAGGTGAGTGAACTTTTTTTTAATTAATTTTTTTCAGCGATTTATGTGTATGGGGTCCCCTGAAGGCCTTCCAATGGGATTTTTTTTGGTGAGAATTTTTATTTCTATGTGCTCCCACCACCGCCCCACTGGGCCCGACTCAATCCTCAATGGCACTTTGGCGAGGATTGCATTTGCCACTGCCACCCAGATTCACGGTGTAAGTCCCTTTTTTGCTGCCGGGCGGTCTTTCAAGGCCTTTTTTACGAAACTCCCGCCCAAAGTTCCGTCAGGTACCTCGGTGGCACTTGGACAGAACTTAGCTTTAGAGAAATTATTTGATGGGGTTGTAAGGGGCCAGATTCTAAATGCAAAATGGGAGGTGGGCTGGGAATCCTAGATAAAGGTGGAAAATGCATTGGTTACAAAGATGCTTTATACTGTCCTACAAAAAATAACTTCTTCAGTTAAGCAGCCCTCAACCGTCACAGGCTCCCAGTAAATAGTGGTGGCATGGATTCCATCCTCTATACATGGTGAGATGCAATATTATCTCAGAATTGCTAAAATGGAAAAGTGCCTTTCTTAAAATTTTTCTAAAATAGTTAAAAATTGTCCCAAATGTTCCATTTACATTTTATTTGCAGCTATCAAATAAAAGGGACATTACTAAGCTTGGCTGTAAAGATAATGATTTTCCCATTTCTTGACTCTACTAAAAGATGTTTTCCATTTGTATGGCGTCACTCCTTCAATGCCATTTTCGATCAAAGCCTTTAAGTGGATACACTTGTAGTCATTTATTTTTGGAAAAGCAGTGACAGTAAAATCTTTCCTGTTATTGATTATAGCCCATTTGAGTGAAGACCACGCGGATTCCAAAGGACTGAGGTGAGGATAACTGGGAGGAAAGCAGAAAAGCTCATGGCCGTAACATCTAGCAATTTTAGGACAGCAAGAAATATTGGTCATTTGGATGGTCAATGATGGGGCATTCTGGATGACCTCTGGTTCCTGTGGAGGAATCTCTGAAAGGTCATCAGTCGGATTTCGGTGCTTCAATCCCGGAGAAGTAACCCACTGTTTTGGTCTGATCACCACTGTGCATTTTCCATAGGACTTCCTGAGCACCTGACATAATTCTTTGAAGGCTTCTTCATTAGCACCTGTAGTCTTTGGAGATGTCCACAGTTCTTGTGACTGGAAGAAGACCCTGTATTGCCATGGAACCCATCCTCTTAATCCCCCAGCATGGATCAGTGTCAAGCCACCCGACTGGGATTTGGGGTTGGCTACACCGTAGGAGATGTCGCCTGTAATCAGATTTTCAGAAATATGTGTCTCACCCAAATAAACAGTATAAAGTCCATCATTCTGAAATTTCCTCAATGTCTTCAAGTATTGCAAGCATTGGTGTCTCCCTGGGCTACTGATTTCATTTGAGTACATCTTAGATCTTAGAAGTAATTTAATGAAAATTTGCATATTGTTCCATATAGGATCCGTTCTCTTATGACTTTACTAATTGAGAGAAAAGCTACCATAACATAACAATGGATGGGTTTCATTATACATGACATTACAGTAGATGGGAGGGATTGGACATGACAACATAATGCATGAGATGACCTGTGCAAGATGTCACAATTGATGGGAGTGACTGTACATGACATTGTAATGGGAGAGAAAATCAGAAGGTCTGTTACGCCTCCAGACGCTGCTCTGGTCCACCTCCTAGACTATCATTGACTGATATTTTTTTTAATTCGTTTTGGGATGTGGGCATCGCTGGCAAGGCTACTATTTATTGCCCATCTTTAATTGCCTTTGAGAAGGAGGTGGTGAGCCACCTTCTTGAACCGCTGCAGTCCTTGTGGTGAAGGTACTCCCACAGTGCTGTTAGGGAGGGTGTTCCAGGGTTTTGAACCAGCGACAATGAAGGAACAGCGATATATTTCCAAGTCAGGATGGTGTGTAATTTTGAGGGGAACTTGCAGGTGATGGTTTTCCCACATGCCTGGAGCTGTTAGCCAGTAACAATGGTGGCAGAGGGCTCCCAATGGTCCCGAAGCGCACCACACCCCCATTGCCAATGACACATGAGAGCCAGGAGGAAGATCTTGCTTCTGGCTCGGAGCACATTCCCACCTCGGGACCATCCTCTCCCATATCCATCCAAGCAGTGGTTCTGCCATCATCCCTCCCAATGAGGCAGTACCTGAGGAGCTCCTCGGCCAGGTGGCTTGGAGTCAGGAGGTGAAGGGGAAGGGGTACAGGTGGGGAGGAGAAGCGGGGTGAAGGAAAGTGAGGTGCATGGCCACAGATGTTGTCTGGGGCATATTTTTAGGTTGCTGCTGTTATTTTGGTGGAAGGGTCGGGGCAAGGGGCGAGGGGGCTACCTTGTTGGTTTGCATTTGTGTTCTGTGTTGATGGAAATGGGGACCATTGTAATGATGTAAATGTGATAAATTTGTGGTGGGGTGGGGCGAGGGTGGGGTGGGGTGTTTTTACAATTATACTTATGATTTCAGACAAATGGTCGGATTAAATGTTTTTAATTTAACATAACCTTGTTGAGCATTGTCTCAGATAGCTGCTCCGTTATACACTGGTGATTCCTTAACATGAAAGGGTATAATTACACTTAACTTGAATCAACTTAAACTTTAACTGTCACCAAGGTGATGCACACTGTTGGTGTATGACCTGCACACCCAGCAGTGTTGCAGCTTTGTAAATAACAACAACGTTCTTTCAAGCAAAGCACTCATTTATGAGCTGCTGATGTAAGAATCTTGCTGCTATGTAGCCATCACGGGCCCTTTCCTGCAGTCTAGAGGGGGGCAGGGGCATGGTTTCAGCGTCAGCCTGATTGTCTGGCCCAAGGTCAGCGTCCACCTTCTCGTCCTCCTCTTCCTCTCTCTCCTGAGGTGAATCATCAGTCCCTTCTGGCAATTCTTGTCCCCTCAAATTGTGCAGCATGGAGCACACCACCACGAATTGAGCTACCTGCTCAGGATAGTATTGGAGCTAACCTCCTGAGTGGTCCAGGCATCTAAAGCATTGCTTAAGCACTCCAATGGTTTTGTTGATGATATTGTGAGTGGACCTGTGGCTCTCGTTGTATCGCTTCTCGGCTTCGGTGTGGGTGTCACGCAGGGGGGTCATCAGCCAGGTGGCGAGGCCATTTCCTTTGCCACCAAGCATCCAGCATTGAACTTGTGGCTGACTGGTAAACATTCAGATACAGCGCTCTCAAGCAGGATGTGAGCATCATGGCTGCTGCCCGGATATTTAGCATTCACTTCCATAATAATTTGCTGGTAGTCGACAACGAGTTGCATATTCAGGGAGTGGAATCCCTTGCGGTTCCTGAAAACCTCTGCTTCCTGAAAAGGTGCACGCATCGTAATGTGCGTACAGTCTATTGCTCCCTGCACCTTGGGGAAGTTAGCAATTTGGTAGAATCCGAAAGCCCTCTCAGTCTGAGCCTCCCTGGTCATAGGGAAGCTGATAAAGTCCATCCTGCGTGCGTAAAGGGCTTCAGTGACCTGTCTAATGCAGCAAGGTGTGGCATGCTGAGATATAGCACAAATGTTGCCAGCTGAGGCCTGAAAGCAACCCGACGCATAGAACGAAAGTGCCGTGGTGAGCTTGACCTCGACGGACAATGCGGTCCTGATGGTGATGGTAGGCTGCACATCTCCCCTGATGAGCTGGTATATCTCACTGATAACCTCCTTGTGGAACATAAGAACATAAGAACATAAGAATTAGGAACAGGAGTAGGCCATCTAGCCCCTCGAGCCTGCTCCGCCATTCAAAAAGATCATGGCTGATCTGGCTGTGGACTCAGCTCCACTTACCCGCCCGCTCCCCATAACCCTTAATTCCCTTATTGGTTAAAAATCTATCTATCTGTGATTTGAATACATTCAATGAGCTAGCCTCAACTGCTTCCTTGGGCAGAGAATTCCACAGATTCACAACCCTCTGGGAGAAGAAATTCCTTCTCAATTCGGTTTTAAATTGGCTCCCCTGTATTTTGAGGCTGTGCCCCCGAGTTCTAGTCTCCCTGACCAGTGGAAACAACCTCTCTGCCTCTATCTTGTCTATCCCTTTCATTATTTTAAATGTTTCTATAAGATCACCCCTCATCCTTTTGAACTCCAACGAGTAAAGACCCAGTCTACTCAATCTATCATCATAAGGTAACCCCCTCATCTCCGGAATCAGCCTAGTGAATCGTCTCTGTACCCCCTCCAAGGCTAGTATATCCTTCCTTAAGTAAGGTGACCAAAACTGCACGCAGTACTCCAGGTGCGGCCTCACCAATACCCTATACAGTTGCAGCAGGACCTCCCTGCTTTTGTACTCCATCCCTCTCGCAATGAAGGCCAACATTCCATTCACCTTCCTGATTACCTGCTGTACCTGAAAACTAACTTTTTGGGATTCATGCACAAGGACCCCCAGGTCCCTCTGCACCGCAGCATGTTGCAATTTCTCTCCATTCAAATAATATTCCCTTTTACTGTTTTTTTTTCCAAGGTGGATGACCTTGTATTCCATCTGCCAAACCTTAGCCCATTCGCTTAACCTATCTAAATTTCTTTGCAGCCTCTCTGTGTCCTCTACACAACCCACTTTCCCACTAATCTTTGTGTCATCTGCAAATTTTGTTACACTACACTCTGTCACCTCTTCCAGGTCATCTATGTATATTGTAAACAGTTGTGGTCCCAGCACCGATCCCTGTGGCACACCACTAACCACCGATTCCCAACCTGAAAAGGACCCATTTATCCTGACTCTCTGCTTTCTGTTAGCCAACCAATTCTCGATCCATGCTAATATATTTCCTCTGACTCCGCGTACCTTTATCTTCTGTAGTAACCTTTTGTGTGGCACCTTATCGAATGCCTTTTGGAAATCTAAATACACCACATCCATCGGTACACCTCTATCCACCATGCTCATTATATCCTCAAAGAATTCCAGTAAATTAGTTAAACATGATTTCCCCTTCATGAATCCATGTTGCGTCTGCTTGATTGCACTATTCCTATCTAGATGTCCCACTATTTCTTCCTTAATGATAGCTTCAAGCATTTTCCCCACTACAGATGTTAAACTAACCGGCCTTTGCCTTTTGTCTGCCCCTTTTTTTAAACAGAGGTGTTACATTAGCTGCTTTCCAATCCGCTGGTACCTCCCCAGAGTCCAGAGAATTTTGTAGATTATAACGAATGCATCTGCTATAACTTCCGCCATCTCTTTTAATACCCTGGGATGCATTTCATCAGGACCAGGGGACTTGTCTACCTTGAGTCCCATTAGCCTGTCCAGCACTACCCCCCTAGTGATAGTGATTGTCTCAAGGTCGTCCCTTCCCACATTCCCGTGACCAGCAATTTTTGGCATGGTTTTTGTGTCTTCCACTGTGAAGACTGAAGCAAAATAATTGTTTAAGCGCAGTCACCTAAGGCAGGTGGTGTCGGACAAGTTGAGGTAAGACTGCTTCTCCCTGTAAGTGCGGCGGGTATAACGTCTGGTCCTCCTCATCAATCTGGCACATCGTACATTGGGCACATAATGCTGTCGAATGTGCCTTCTGCCATCTCGAGTCTGCAGCCTGTGCGTGGTCATCAAGATAGGCTGAGAAATGACAGGCCCCATTCCAATAGCTACCAGTATTACACCGATTGTTCACAAACAATAAATGTCCCCACTAAGACACCTAAAGTAAATTCCAATCGTCCACAGTATGAAAAGATGTGTGTTCAGATGTTCACATCAACTTAAAAGACCTCCAGAGTACATCCAAACTCCCCTGAAGTTGAAGCAAAGCAGCCTTTTAAATGATGTGACCTGTGATTTAGAAAATGGCGTCCATACTGCTGTGATTAGGTCAGGTCAGTTCAACATTTTCACAGCGTTTTTTTCGGCGAGCGATATTGTCGGCGAGCTATGTGCGAGGTGCCGAAAGTAACACTGGGCGATTTTCTGGGCCTTAGTTTCGGCAAATGTGATCTTTACGACAAAAAAAACAGTGGCCAGGCGGTATAATTAAATCTCGGCATTACTTACGTGCCGAAAGTAACGCTGGGCGATATTATGGGCGTTAGTTTCTCCCATTCTGATCTTTCCGCCCCAAAAAAGTGGGCAGGCGGTATTATTTTTTATTGGTGTTACATACATGCCGAAAGTAACGCTCTTGCGATAAGTGGCCGAGAAATGGGCCTTCCTTTCCATTTTGTGGCTAAATGGGCGATTTATGGGCGTTACATCTCATTTCAGCGTTAAAATGGACATTAACTGGGCGGTATGCATGCAAAAACAATGGAAAATCTAGCCCCAGGTCTGGAACGGATCACTTGCCCATCCTCCCAGCAGAGATGTACAATGTAAAGAAATGAAGAAAAACAGGAACAAGTAAGTAAGTAAATAATTAATTGGAATCCATCACAGTAGCTAGGTTGATCTCTATAACATAAGAATGAATGGGTTGGACCCTATGACATCACAACAGATGGGTTTGATTGCATATGACCTCAAAGTGAATGAATTAGACTCAATAATGAGTGGGTTGAACTATATGACAAAGGCCCGGAGTTTCCACAGAGTTGCTCCCACTCTGCCGCTGTACCTTTGCCGGAAGTGCAGCAAAAACCTTGTGTACACATGTATACTGATTTCCACCACACTTTCAGTGAAGTTACAGCAGCAGAGTGGGAACAGGTCCAAGGAAATTCTGGGCCATAGGGCTAGATTTTACACTTTTGTGCTTATCGCCCAAAAATGAGCGTAATTTCCGGCGTGGGCAGTAAAAATAGGTTTTCAGATCGTCGACTTCTCGCCCCTTCTCAAAGCACCTAGTCTCCATTTTTGAAATTGGGCGTTACCGCGAGCGATATGAAATGGGCGGTAGCATTAAATCTCGCTGACCTTCTGCCGTAAAGTGTCGCCGTCCTTAGCAACAGCATGGCAACGCTCGATTACCACAATTCAGGAGGTCAAGGGTCATTATGACATGCGCAGAAGAAGAGAGAGAGAGGGAGCTGAGAGTGACTGAAGGCGTGTGTGGGTGTGGTGTGGCTGCTTTGGGAGGAAGAAGGGAGACTTTAGAGCTTTACAGCAAATAGGGAAACAAAAATTAGCTGTTACCAGCCACATATTTGCCCAAATTTGGCCTATAACAGAGAGAGAGGAGAAGGCATCACAACACGCTGTGGAGACTGATGCTGGAGAAAACAGTGAGGTGGGAGAGGAGCACATTGGAGGCCGCAAAAGAGACAGGAGGTTCTCAGACGAGGCAAATGCCTCCCTCCTGCAGGAGGTCGAGTTACGCTGGGGTGATTTGACACAAGGAGGGCGTGGGAAGCCCACCCCAAAGGCCTACCAGAAGATATGGGCCGAGATAGCAGAGGTGGTCTCGTCGGCGACCAACGAGGTGCGTGAGGGCAACCAATGCCGCAAACGATGGAACGACATTGTCAGATCCACAAGAGTAAGTATTACATTGATTTACATGTACTTATGTATTTATATAATTTGATTTGTAAGAGTCATGAGTGAGTATCAGCAGATGTGAGGTCTTCCACTTTTACCGGGAATGTTTTACTCAAAGCCTGCGGTCACGGTGCACGTCTTTAGGTAAAGAATGATAATAATCATAATAATCATAACTACATCTGTCAGTTATGTGTTGTATCAGTCTCTGTGACAGTACCTAGCAATGATATCACGCAATGATCTCATGCCATGTCATCCTGTCACCTTTTACAGAAGAAGCTATCGACGATGAGGTCCATGCAGAGGCGAACGGGCGGGGGGCCACCAGTCCCCAGCAACATCACTGAGATGGAGGAGCGGGTGCTCGCAATCGTGGGGAAGCACCCCCCGGACAGCCACGGAAGCATCTGCAGACCCTGAAGTGATGCCACGTGAGTAAAGCTTACACCATTGCGTGATGTAAAGTCAATAGATGCCACACCCACTCATATCCGAACAATCATATATGATAGATGATCTCTAAAAGTGTCATAGTAATAATGCTGGCCTAATGAAAATCATTGCAATACAAATGTGTTGATGGTCATGAAATGTGATGTCCGTGATGATTTTGATAGCGGTGGTGCTTTTGTCGTGCATATGCTGTGTGTAGCGCTGGACTCACCTTGTGACCCTAGCACCCCCTTCTCCTCTAATAACCTCATTTGTGTTTTGCAGCTCAGCCAGCAGCGCGGCCCCAGGCAAGGCCACAGAGGCCAGAAGGTGGGGGCGCGGGGCCGGACTCACCGGACGATCCTACATCTGGTGCTGAGGAGCTCCAATTCTCGCCCATCAATCTGCTGGGTCTGTTCTCTGAGGATGACAGCGCAGACGTTGAAGAACCTGCATCGCCACACTCCAGAAGCCATTCCACCCCAAGGCCATCTAGTGGTCCTCTGGTCATTCCTGCCTCCACTCTGGAGGTACTGGCTCCAAGCACCTCGCCACAGGGCACTCCATTTGTCCTCAGGATGGCGCCTATCCTGCGGAGGCCTCGTGGACGCAGCAGGTCTGGTCTACGAGCACCACATGAGAGCGAAGAGATGGTACAGTTGTCCAGGAGGACTGTAGACATTGGTGACCAGCTCATCGAAGCATTGGGGGGCATATCCCGACAGCTGGCTACCATGACTGAGTACGTTCCGTGGATGGCGGGGGCCCTGGATGCGATAGCCAGGAACACTGCTGGCACAGGCCTCCCAGTGATCCCAGAGCGCGGCACTCCACCCCTAGGTTCTGCACCACCAGTTCGAACGACAGATGAGAGCAAGGACCAAGATCCTGCTTCTGCATCAGAGAATGTTGCCCCCTCGGCACCCCCTGCTCCGGTACCCGTGCAACCACCGCATCTGCCTTCATCCACCCTCAATGAGGCACCACCTGAGGAATTCCTCGGCCAGGCGCCGTGGAGCGAGGAGGGGAAGGGGTAGAGGTGGGGAGAAGAAGGGTGGGGAAGGAAAGTGAGGTGCATGTGCGCAGGTGATGGCTGTGTTATATCTCCATCTGGGTGTATGCAATTTGTTGTAATGTATGGGGGGAGGGGGCCACGCTCCTGCTTTGCCTTTGTATTCTGTGTTGCTGGACATGTTGAACATTTGATTGATGTCAATGGTGGAAAAAGCGGGGTGTGGGCGGGGGTTGAGTGTTTTTGCCCTGATACTTATGATTTCAGACCAATGTTGGTATAAACATTTTGTTATTGAACATAACCTTGTTGCACATTGTCTCAGATAGCTGGACCGTTGCACACTGGTAATTCCTTAACATGAAAGGGTTAAATAAAACTTAACCAATCAACGTAAACTTTTACCCGGCACCAAGCTGATGGGCACCATTGATGTCTGAGCTGCACACACATAGCAGTGTGTCAGCATTTTCACTCACAGCAACGTTCTTTCAAGCAAATCTATTATGTCTGTGGTGTACTTATGAATGACTCCATGAGGCAATGTGTTGTACTCAAACTGTAGTGACCTTGGTCCTTTACTCGTAACTCCAGAGTGAGGCAGCCATATGGTGGCTCCCCTTTTATACAGCCCCTGCCACCAGGGCAGGAAACCCTGGTCTCCACCAGTTGCACCCTCTAGTGGTGCCAGCATGTATATACACAGTGTAAACCTTATTGACAGTACATCAGGTAGACAAGTCTCCATCTTATGCAACGATACAGTGACTACACAGAGAGTATATCTATAGTCTGCATTTATAACATCACTCTCCTTTGTGCCAATTACCTTTGCACTATGTGCTCTGGCTTAGCTCTCCCCAGACTTAAGTGCCAATAGCCCTTGCACCTTGGCTGTGCTTTGGCTTGGCTCTCTCCCTGTTAACCCCCAAGTCCTTTTGCCACAACGTTGGGTAGTGGTTACCAGTTTGGATGGTTCGATGATGCAGTGGAGGTTCCAGTGGGTTCTGGGTGTGATCCATGTGTGTGTCCATGGCTACATACATCCATTTCCCCCCCCCAACCCCAGATCATGCAGCTGGCCCATTACAGTAATATACGGGATCAGACACAGTGCAAGTACAAAGAAAGGAAGAGAAAAAATTTTTTTTTTACAGTTTCTATCGTGACACCTTGGTTCAGTGACTTACATTTATTACGTTTTACCATCGTGCACCAGAATTGGGTAGATTGCATTCATGGTTCAGTCATGGTCAGTTCTGAGGTAGCAGTCGAGGTATGCGAGCGAGCTAGTTCCAGAGCAATCGGATGGGGTCCTAGTTGTCTGATGGCGGTACTGCGCCTCTTGCTAGCGGGGTGGGCTTGTCAGGACTCAGGGCCTTTGCCATTGCCTAGTGGTGGGCAAAGCTACAGATATGTGTGGCCTCCCTGTCCTCCTTTGAGGGCTGCAGAATCTTCTGCCTGCTCTCTAACAGTGTTGGGAACCTGGCTGTTCCAAGTCCCGTTTGGGGAACTCGTTGGTTCTGACCTTTTGCTCCCGGACATGACCGAGGTAGCCACTGGGTCTGGGGGCTGCGCTGTCTCCACCCGGGAGGTGGGCAACGGCGGTCGACTGCGCGTATTGGCGCCGTTTTCATTTCCATGTCCGTGGCATCGGGTGCCTGCAGCATGGGATAGACCTGGGGCAGGGTATCAGGATCAGTGCCTTCATCCTCCCGAATTCGCTCGCTTGCTACTTTTGGGGACACTTTATTCCCGACATCTTGAAACAACATTTTGTTCTTTACATTTTTAATCGCTTTGTTACGTTGCCATCCATACAATGTCTCTTTAAGTTCAGTTGGTTGCAGGTCTCCTTTTAAGAGAACCCTGCTGGCTTTACCCCAATCAAATCCTTTGTTAGACACCATGTGTTGGTCCCTCAGTGTTGCACCTCGTGGTCTGGCCGTGGCCATCAGTTTTTCCAGCCACGCTGCACCTCGCTGTAGCAGGGACGCCATCTTGCCTCTGTCCTCGAGGTCGATTGCCTAGATCCTTCTCTCCGCAATTCTGCCACAAAAGCTGGAAGAGTGCCTGTGAATTCGATCTTCATCCCCAGGAGTCCTGCCACTGGAGCCGGGAAAGTACTTTTAGGTCGTTCTGGTCGGATCATTGCCACGCAGTCGTGTTGGATGGTCTGTGCCTCAGGTGCTGCGCTGGTCTGTTCTTTAGTGCCTGGCCCAAGCAAAGGTGAAGTTTTGCTCTGTCTTTGAGCATGGGGGATATCGTTTGCTGGAGTGAAGAGGTCTTCTCATTTCCACTCAATCTTCCCCATCCACCTTCTTCCGAGCAGCGTTGGACCATCACCTGCAACAATCTGCAGAGGTAACTTGTGCACCACGTCATTATGGATTAGACTTACATCCGCACCATCAAGGACTGGGATCAGCTCCTTGGTGTAGGTGTGCAACTTTTCCTGCACTGGAACCAGCTCGGGTCGTTTTTCGCTCCATAGCCTCTCAAAGGCATCTTGGCTCATCACTGACTGGCTCGCTCCCGTGTCCACTTTCATGAAGACTGGATCGCTGTTTATCTCAACTTCCATCTTCACTGGTGTACAATCGGTGGTGCAGGTATACACTCCATACACTTCTTCTTGGGGCTGAGCTGCCTCTCTGGCCAAATCATCATACTCCCCGCTGGATTCAAAGTCATCTACCGACTCCTCTGCTAGACGGTGAGTCTTATTTCTTTTACACATACGCTGGAGGTGGCCCTTCGTGTTACAGGCTTTGCATACGTACTCAGCAAACTGACACTGGTGAGCCCTATGGTTTCCTCCACAACGCCAGCATGGTGCTACTTGATTAGCACCCCTCGGCGGACTCTGAATTCTGGAACCCTAAGGTCTGTGCTCTCTGCCCTGGGCAGAGCCACGTTCTACAGTCTTGCCTGTGATAGGCACCATTCTGAGTACAGTATTTGCCAGGTTTGAGTCCACAGGATGAATAATTTGCTTGGTGCTGCAGGTCGAGGTCATGAATGCCTGACTGATGCTGATGGCCTTCTGCAGGATGACTGTGGTGTCGGCAGATAATAGCTTGTGAAGGAGGCTCTCGTGGCCAATTCCTATATCGAAGCTGTCTCACAATGCTTCGTTGAGGTGCGTGCCAAAATCACACAGTGCCGCAAGTCTCCTGAGGTCGGCAACATATTTTGCAATCTCCTGGCCCTCAGGTCTGTGGTGAGTGTAGAATCTGTGCCTGGCCGTGAGGATGCTCTCTTTTGGTTTCAATTGGTCACGAATTAGTTCAGTCAGCTCATCATATGTCTTATCCTTGGCCTTCGTGGGTGCCAACAAGTCCCTGATGAGGCGGTAGACCTCGGGCCCACAACTGGTCAGCAGTATAGCCTTGCGTTTCACCGCCAATGCATCCGTCTCCCGTCAGGTCACTTGCCACGAAATATAGCTCGAGCCTTTCCGTGAAAGCATCCCAATCATCACCCTCTGCGAAGTCTTTTAGTGTGCCAATGGTAGCTATAATTGCGTGAAAGTCCGTATTCTCGTCGCCAGTTATTATGTCTGTAGTGTACTTATGAATGACTCCACAAGGCAATGTGTTGTACTCAAACTATAGTGACCTTGGTCCTTTACTCGTAGCTTCAGAGTGAGGCAGCTGCATGGTGGCTCCCCTTTTATACAGCCCCTGCCACCAGGGCAGGAAACCCGGTCTCCACCAGTTGCA